>NC_066623.1:36849922-37199922 GCF_025201925.1 Gopherus flavomarginatus | reverse complement strand
CCCTATACCTCCTCGTCCTGAGTCTAGGGTAGCAATAAGTGAGTGCTGGGAACCTCAGACACTCCTTAAAACCGAGCATAGAATAGGTTCAGTGTGGCCAGGTACTGGAAGCCACCACCCTCCTACACTATGAGAGAGAGACTGAATACTAAACCCCTCCCACACCCAGACCATCTGTCTGATGAAACAAAAGTGGGTACTGGGACCCCATCTCCCCGAGACGGAGTGCAGATGAGATGCTCAAATCACCCCCTCCCAGCCTGGGGTGGGGGGGTGAGCGGCTGAGACCCGCCTCCCAGACTGGCTGTGGAGAGAAAAATGTGGGGGTGCTGAGTCCCACAGACTAGGGTCACAATGGAGGAGTCTGGGTGCGGGGCCCCGCCTCCATTCCGCGGGCACAGGGCTGGTACAGGGACCGTCCCCCGCTCATGACGACTGGAGACGCATAGCGAGACGAGCGAGTGGATACCAGGAGGCCCCCAGCTCCTGGGTGCACAGGAGGCTAAATACTGCCTCCCCCCCCCCCGGGCTCGCTGGTGGGTTCTGGGCCCCGTTTTACTGAGCAGAGAAGGTCAGGCCCCAGGTCGCCGCTGCCGCTGCGAGCCGGCCTAGGCCGGTCAGGAAGCGGCTGAGCGCGGAGAAGCCGGGCCCGGCCATCGGTCTCTCACCTCGGACACCTCGTCCTCATCGCTGCCGGAACCGCCGCCGCCGCCCCCACTCCTCAGCACGGCGGCCGCCAGCTTGAAGTCGAGGGCGGCCTCTCCGGCGTCGGGCGCTCCGGGGCCTCCTGGCCCGCCGGGCCCAGCCTCCCCGAAGAGGCGCACGGCCCGCAGCCCCAGCGGGGCGGGCCCGGCCGCGACGGGGGCCTCGGCGGTGGGGGGAGCACGGGGAGTGACCGAGTCTATCTCCTCGTCGCCGACAGGGGCGGCGGTGCCGTCCGTGAGCATCGCGCTGATCCGGGGCCGCCGCTGCTCTCACAGCCCAGCCGTCTCCGTCCCCTCACAGCACCAGCAGCAGCGCCACTAACTTCTCACAACCTAACCGAACTAGGAGCGCCGTACCGCCTTCCCCGCCCGCTCCTGCCACTCTCATTGGCCATGCTCGGTCTGCGCCTCAGCTCCATTGGACAAATCTCCCGCCACTCATCTTCTCGTCACGCGCTCCCATCAGGCTACCTTGAGAGCACACGCCGAGGCGGTTTGTACTCGCTGCCCCGCCCCGTTCTCTTTCGGGCTCTTCCTGAATTTTCGGAAATCTGACTGGGCATCTGGCATGTCAGTCAAGCCCCTCCCGGGACAGCTGGAGACTGATTGGATAAAATACCCGTCGGTCAACTTTAATTCGAGATTTCAGGACTCCGATTGCTCAGAGAGTGCATCAGTCATACCGCACAGCTCTTGGCGCCATATGATTGGCTTGTCTCCCAATCCGTCACACACTCCCCTTTGACTCCTTCTGAAGGTCTCATTCCGTGATACCAGGCTCCGCCCCCTACTATGATTGGAAGATAGCCATGTCTGTCAATGATAAGTGCCGTGCCCTCCTGTCCCAGCGGCCTGCCCCATCCTACCCTGCAGTGGCGATACAACTGGATGAGTGCGGTGTCAATCACTCAGTCCGCAACTCCATCTGCTTTCTTTCCCCACCCCCACGCTGAGTCCAAGGGTGGTCGCTACTGATACCCCCATGGGCGCCTCTCGAACGCTGCGGGTCCCGCCCACCGCGATGCTCACTCCCTGCCCCTTCCCTTGCCCCAGATGCGGCCGGGTTCTCTTTCTCACGTGCCCCCTCTTCGCGCCCCAGCTGTGTTCGGAGCGCCCATGCGGCAGGGACGCTCAGTCCGCCGGACGCGAGGCGGTTGGTGGGGGCTATTCAGCGGGGGAAGTTCCCCAAGGGCTTACTGCAGCCGGGATAACTGGGTCCCAGACCCAATCCGGCACCGGGAGCTGGCACATGCGGGAAGCGGAGCTGCCCCGGGGCCGGGAGCCAAGCTAAGCGCGCATAATAGCCGCTGTTGCCCTCTAGTTACTTGGGGTTTAATATGCTCTGCTGGGATGGTGGAGGTGCCCAGCCGTGAGAAATGGCTGGTGTGCCACCTAGCTTCTCCTCCTCCTGCAAAATGCTTGGGTGTTTTCTGCTTCAGTGCCAGCTGTGGACCTTACTAGTCCACAAGTTCATCTCAGTGTGACATTCACTCTGAAACTGAACAATGACCCTGTACCCAGCAGCAACCTTATGTTCTGTTTTGTTAGTGATCATTGGGGGCGGGGGAACATCCATTCAGTACGCTTTTCCATTGTTGGAGGGTGGGTGAGATAATTTCTTTTATTGGACCAACTTTTCCATTGTTGGACATACGGGTGAGTACAGGGAGACAATGGAAACAATTGTGCTCTCGCTCTATATCCATCAGTTTAAAAAACAGGCTGCCCTTTCATTCAGGGCTCAGTGCCTGTTCTCTGACTGGACTTCTCACCCATGATGGAGGGGACAGAAGTGAGTTGGGTCGGGGCTTTCCCCTGGCCCAGAAGTCCGAGGGAAAGGATGAAAGAAATGACAGGCATTTGAGTTTACTTGCTCCTAGGAAGCATATTTGCCAGCAGTTCTAGTTTAGCAGGATCTCATCCAAATTTCTGTCCTTGGTCCTACTTAGTTGTCTTGTTCTTCTGTAGGAATTCTGATAGGTTGGAGCCATGATCCTTGTTCCTCTGGTTCTCACTGCCTGCTGCCAGTTTATTTGCTGCGTGAGTCTCCCCGCTGCAGCATAGTGGTGTGAAGTAGCAGGGGAGTCATCCAAACAACCCTAGCCAGCAGGAACCATCCCATCCAAGGCTGAGGGGGAAGGAGATGAGAAAGCTGTGGGGGAGGGGCAGAAGGAAAACTCATGTCAGGAGCCTGCCTAAGTAAGGGTTGAAGAGAGGAGTTCCCTAGTGGTTGGAGCACAGCTGTGCCCCCAAAAGGTTGGGCTACATCAGGTTGCAGTTTGGTCACTGTCAAAAGCCTGAGTTCCTCCCAAGGACACAACTGTCATTTGTTTTTCTTTGTATAAGAGACTAAATAATTGGATTTACTGTCAACTGCCCCTGGCAGAAAAGGAACTTGTTTAAAAAGGACACACTCTGGTTAAAAGCCACCTGTTACAAATACAGTATATCTGTATTCACCTGTGCTACTAACAACACCTTTGGTGACCAAAACTGCTGTGATTTTACAAATCTCATGTACTTTTTCATTGCTTGGTCCATTTAATCACCTGTTAAAAATGCAATCACCTTAGACAACAACAAATAGATACATCAGGTTCGCTTTTATTTCTAGTCAGTTTCCCTTTGGTTCCAATCCCCAAGCACTATGCAGTTGTATTTGGAGAGCAAGCACTGCAGGAAATCTTGAAAGAGAGCGAGAAAAAAGTATGACAACATATTCCCACATCCATGACATTTCCCAGTGTGGGATTTTGTAAAATCTCTTTTCCAAAACCCAAATGTTTCAGCTTATGCTACTTTAAGGCTATTCTAGCCTTGCAACAGAGTGACATTCTGCAGGAACTCAACCAACATTCCTCACAGGGATCCTGGCCATGCATGTGAGAGTGACAGTTCCATCACCATGGGAGAGAGCACAGCCTGCTCCACTCTGCACCTAGACAGCTCTGCAGGATGTGTAATGGCACAACAAGGAGAGCAGCCTTTCATGGACAGAGAGGACGTGACATGCGAGGAATGTAAGGTTGGTGAAAGGTGCCAGCAGTATAGTCCTGGGGACTCTCCTCTCTGCATCCAAAGAGCAGCCCAGGGATATCCCATACCAGTGTGCCCCAACCCTGTGACTTGGAGGGACCACCATGCACGGCTGGCCCTATATTTTGTCAGGCTTTGTGTGATAACACGTGACAGCCACATTTAGCCCCTTGCCAAACTATGGCCATGTCCCACATCTCCATGTGGCACCAGAGTGGACTGATTCCAACCAAAGTGATTTAAATCAGCAGGCAGGAAGCCTTGATTTAAATCTATTGAAATCATGTTTTTCATTTGTATTTTTAGTTACTTTCCTAAGGAAACATTGATTCTCATTAGTTGGTAACCATTAAAAAAGGCTGACTTTCAACTAAATACAGCCTCTCCACTAAATATGGTGCTTCTTTTGGCTATGCAGGAGGACACGCTATATCTATACTCATTTATTTATGCAATTTTATCATTTAACATACATTCAGATTTTTACTTTTTAAATGTATTATTTTAGAAAACGGTGAACAGTACATTTTTTATTTACTGGATGATTTTTTTATACTTGTGATTTGTGTCAAGCTTTATTTAGATGAAAATTCAAATTAAATTAAAATGCACAAAACAGCATTTATTATTAAAAGAAAACTACCTTACAAGTGCAGGATGCCTGAGGGAAAAAAACATATCAAAATTAAAAACCTTTTAAAATGTGGTGTTGCAGCCGTGGCTGGTCCAAGGATACGAGAGGGACAAGGTGGGTGAGATGACATCTTTTATTGGACCAACTGCTGATGGTGGAAGGTACAAGCTTTCAAGCTATTCAGAGCTCCGGTCTGGGGAAGGACACTGGTTTCCTTCCCCAGATCTAAAGAAGAAATCTGTGAAGTTCAAAAGTGCATCTGCCACCAACAGAACTTGATCCAACAAAGGATATTTCAAGTACCTTGTCAGTAGACAGAAGGTGGAGCCACAGTGCCATGCTCCAAGCTAGGCTGGAGGTAGGGGAAGGGGTTAGTTCATGTGACATCTACCACAAACATCTCACTACAGAGAGGAATCAGGGATGGCTATTTGGCTGCCAGGGTGGGTTTGCATGCATGAAGCAGGGCCCTGTGCAGACACATCAGCTGCTGTTGCTTCTACTGGCAAAAAGAGTCCTAACAGGAGCAGAGGTTTCTTCTGTGCATCTGCCCATGGAAGCCTTCTGTCATGGCCCATGCTCTGAAGTACAGGAGTGCATGGAACTTTGCTGGCCCACCCCTTCCCCATATGGCTGAGCTGTTCCCACTGTCTGCACCATGGCTGGAGCTAGGAAGAGTGCAGGAGTGATTCCGTATTGTGGGGCACTTGGCAAGTCAGTTCCTGCATACAACTGGGCATTGACCCATAGGAAAGCACTAAATCTAGCTGGGCCAATAAACTGTCTACACAGAGGATTCCCCCTGTGCAGTGCCAGAAGCATCCTGGCCAACAGTGCAGCGTCACAGTCCAGGTTTTTCCATGATTGTCTCTTTTTTGAAGTAGCTGTCCTGGGAAATCTGTGAGACAGCTCAGTACACATTGCAGCTGTCCAGATCTAGGGGCTCAGGATCATTCTGGATGTCACACTCCTCCCTCAGGCTACCCATGACAGAGAGCATCCAGCAACCCCAGCTCTTCTCCCAGCCATGGATCCTTGCCACAGAAGAAAGGCATTTGTCTCTCCTAAACACAGACTACAGGCAGATGCCACTAAAATGTTGGCTAATCCCTTGGGAAACATAATAGCTGAGATGATGGGGCAAACACCAACTTGCACAATCAGAGTCTCTTGACAATGGACTACAGCTGATGCTGCTTCTGGACCCTGCCATATCCAGCTACTGTGTCTGAACTTAATAATCCTTAGACTACTGAACCTCAAACTATGCAGTTGCATCCAGCTCACCAGGGCACCGGACATTGCTCTCAGGATCTGATTAGAGCCATGCAGTAGTAGGCCCAGCATGTGCAACATATTGCTACATGGGGTTTGTCATGCCATGTAAACAGACAGTGACGTGGAGTCCTTATGACACAAAACCCCATGATGCAGCATCAGGATGCCATGAACCGATTATTTTGTGAGATGCCTAGAAGCCACAGGAACAGAATTTACTAAATTCTAGTAATGATACAGGTGGTAATAATAATGAGACTTTCTTCAGTGCCATGTGGTAATGAACTGGCTACTTTGCCGCTCATAACTCCTGGCACACTCATGTAGGCTCAGCCCTGCCCACCCCCCACCCCGCTCCTCTAAGGAGAGCAAATAGTATCAGCAGGGATCAGAGCAGGAGAGACAAGGACTCCTACAGAGAATGCAATTACATTTAAAACCTGCCCTTGTGCATGTGAAATGAATAGTTCATGTGACTAATTCAGACTGCTGCACTGAGTTCACCACGCTTCGTCAAACAGTGCCATGCCTATAAAAGTGGAGACGCAACACAGCATTCACCTGGAGGGCAGGCTCCAGTCCTGCCTGCTGGCAGGAAGTGCCAGCAGAGCCCAGTCCAGGAGCAAGTGCCACGCTCAGGAGATTGTTTGAGGGCTGGGATCCTCCTCACAAGTTTGTCACCAAAGTGTAGCAAGGTGCTTCTAGCTAGAGGACTATTTTGAGGTGGACAATGTGTGTGTTGGAATTTATCCATGGTGCAGCTTCCTAGGGCCCTTGCTTTCAGCTGGAAGAAAGAGAAAAACGTGAACTTCTGAGATGTGAGGCAGCCAATCCTGGAGAAAGGCTGACTAGAGTGAAGAAATGGGGTGGATTTGGGGGTAATTAACAGGTGTTGGGGCACTTTGAGGGGCCTGGCGCTTGGGACTTTTAGGGCTGGATTTTGTTAGTGAATTTCTCATAATGACACTGAGGCTAGTGAATCTGTGCTAGTGAAAAGATTTTTAAGAGGGGCTTGCTAATCCTAGGAAGTAGGGTACAATGGGGCTAATGGCACACAGCTACTACATGCTATTCCAATGACACAGAGGTTGGTTTAACCTACAACAGAGACTTGAGCCAAGTTAGTAAATGAGCTGCCACCTTACTATTGATACAAGGCCTGAGTGGGTGGAGAATCCAGAGGAGTGTCCCAGCACTACCTAGTGCTGGAAACTTACTCTGTACACCTGTCTGCAAGGCAGTGCCAGTGCTAGGCATAATCAGACTAAGCCATTGCTTAGGGCCCTGAGCAGCTCAAAGGGGCCCCCATTCGCTTTTATAGTATGTGTTGTGTGTGGGTTAGGGACCCCAATGAGGTAGCACTGCCTTTGCTGCAGGGAAACTGATGATATGGTTAAAGCATAGAACTGGGGCTTAGGCTAGGTCTGTTCTGATCTAAGCTGTGCCACAGACTCACTGTGTGGCCTTGGGAAAGGTTACTTAACCTTCAAGAATGAGGACAATACTCCTTTACAGTGGTGGAGTTTTTTGTGGCATGCTTTATGAGCCATGGACAGAAAGTGCTCTTTAAACACACAGTGTTCTTTTGTACACACCCAGTGCCTCTAGCATTGTTGCATGTACTGTGTGTAATGACAGGAGAGGACTCAGTGTTTCTCATACAAAACCATCTCTATATTAAAAAATGCTTTACAGAGGTACTAGCATTCAAGCCATGTGCTCACAGACTGACTTCCTGCTGCCTCCTCCAAACATTTCCCTCCTATAACCTGTGCTCCATCCTTCAGGTTCCAGGCAGGTTGCTACAATCATCACCTACAAAAGTTCACTTGAATAAGGGCCCTGTTTAGGGGGACTTTATAGTTTAGGTTTTGTCCACACCCAAACTTGCAGTATTCTAGTTACAATGGTGCAAACCCTATATGAACACTCTTGAAATGGTTGAAAATCAGCTTATCGGAGTAGCGTATCTGTGCAAGTTTGTGTGTAGACAGCCGCAAACGTCTCTGACATTTCTGCTGAAGCAAACCAACAGTGAGTATGTGGATGCCTTTCCATCTCGGTAGGAACTAGAGAATGCTATAGTTTCAGGTCTCTATCCCCTCTATTCATTGTTGTATTCATTTAAGTCTCTCCCTGTTTCTATTGCAATACTGGTAAATGGCAGAAGATTTTGGTGGCTCCTAAATCACCACAGAGGCCAGTCAAAGGCCATATAATGCTTGTAGCGAGGCGGTGTGGTTCCCCTCCTCCCCAGGGAGGGTTGAGCCCCGTCAATCACCCCCCAGGGCGGAATCGCTGGGAGGAAGTCCCGCCCCTCAAAGGGTCAGGCAGCGACCCGGAAGGATAAAAGCCGGGCCCCAGCTCTTAGTCAGGGCTCGGCCGCCGGCAGGAGTAGACATGCCCGCTGACCCTCACCACCAGGAAGCCGCTGAGGCCTGAGGCCGCTACGACGAGGAGCTGCCGGAGCTGCCCAGCAGTCGCTTTGACGAGGAGCTGTCAGAACTACCCCGTCCCTACTACGGCCCCGAGGAGCCGCCAGACCAGACCTGGCCCGCCGTCCCGGAGGTGTTCCCGGACCTATCGCCCTGCCCTGACTGGGAGGAACCCATGGTGCTGGACGCCCCAGCGGACCAGGTAGGAACCGAGGGGGAGGCTGAAAGTAGCCCGGGGGCAGCTGACTACAGTCAGGCTGCAGAAGGCCCTGCGCCTATGTCAGTGTGTTTCGGTCAGGACCTCCTCACTGACCGCCACTAGAGCCGTCAGCCGCTACTAGGGCCTCGGGCTGGAATGCAGAGGAGCGGGTGGGCCTGCGTTCCCCCTGCCACCTGTGACCGGGTGGCAGACTCCCCCTCTTCCCAGCCTAAGGTCCAGAGCTCTGCCCTGCTCCAAAGGGTCAGAGCTGTTTATAACTCTGTTTGGTGCCCCGCCCGACCCAAGGGCTGGGCCCCCTCTGACTTTGCCACTGCTCTGCCCTGCTCTAAAGGGCCAGAGCTGTTTATAACTGTGTTGGTGCCCCGCCCGAACCAAGGGCTGGGCCCCTATTGATTTTGCCACTGCTCTGCCCTGCTCCAAAGGGCCAGAGCTGTTTATAACTGTGTTGGTGCCCCGCCCGATCCCAGGGCTGGGCCCCTATTATTTAACTGTGTTGCTGTTCGGTCCCCCACACAGGGCCCGAACTGCCGGAGCGGACTGCGGTCCCAAGGGCAGAGGCCCTCGGATGACGAGACGAGGCCGGTGTGGCTCCCCTCCTCCCCAGGGAGGGTTGAGCCCCGGCACCCCCCCATCCACATTTGGCACCTGACCAGGGACCTCTGAACCCCTCACCCCTGTGAGGAGGGGCCGGTAGGAGCACTAAGAGATCCAGTGTTCCCCAGACCGAGACATGGATCTGGAACGGCTGTTCCAACTGCTGGCGGAAAGCCAGGAATGGCAGCAGGCAGCGCAGCTGCTGCAGCAGCAACAGCAGCAAACCGCCCTTCGTGAGCAGCAGCAGCAACGAGATGCCGCCCTGCTCCAGCAGCAGCAACAGCAGCACGCCGCCCAGCTGGAGCAGCGACTGCAGCTTATCCTGCAACTGGAGGGCCAGCTACAGACGCTTCTCGGGACTGCCGCCCGACCCGCCGACAGAGCCACGGGAGGGAACGCCGGCGGTCCCCGGCCACCGGCGCCCCTACGCCTGACCAAGATGGGCCCGGGGGATGACCCGGAGGCCTTCTTGGTCACGTTTGAGCGGGTCGCTCTAGTCGCAGAGTGGGCCCGGGCACAATGGGCCACTCTCGTGGCCCCCTATCTGACCGGGCCAGCGCAGTTGGCCTATCGTGGGCTGGCAACGGAGGACGCCCGAGACTACGACCGAGTGAAGGCGGCGATCCTTGACGCCTTGGACGTCAGCCCCGAAACCTTTAGACAACGGTTCCAGGGCCAGACGTATCCGACAGGCGCGCATCCTCGACTGGTCGCCCAAGGCCTGAAGGAAGCCAGCCGCCGCTGGCTGCAGCCCGAAACCCGTATGGCGGAGGAGGTAACTGAGCAGGTGGTTCTCGAGCAGTTTATGCATATCCTGCCTGTGCGAGGACGGGCCTGGGTCCTCCGCCATCAGCCCGCCACCCTGGGTGCCGCGGTCTCCTTAATGGAGGATTTCCTCACTGCAGAGACTTCAGTGGGGCCCGCCTTCCGGGCCCCAGCACCGGGACTCGACCAACCCCATGGAGGGAGAAGAGGGTCCACTCAGCCTGGAACGCGGGGCCTGGGTCACGGGCGGGGCCCCGAGCCTGCCCCTAGGACCCAACGTTCGGAGCCCGCCCCACCTGCGGGTGCAGGGACCTCTCCCGCGGGCCCGTCGGAGCCCTGCCGAGGCCCCCGAAGCCCTCGGGCCAGTGGGCCCCAGCACGGGCGCTTGGAAATAGGACCCTGCTTTGGGTGTGGGAGGACCGGCCACCTACAGTGTGACTGCCCCGCGATGGAGTGTGACTATGGGCAGGTATGCGCAGGAGAAGGTCGGGCTCGACGACCTCAGCCCCCTAAGCTCACGATCCCGGTGGTTGTGGGGGACCAAGCCATGACAGCCCTGGTTGACTCCGGCTGCGGTCAAACGTTGGTCTGTCAGGCCCTGGGATTGCCAATCGACCCCGGCCTGGGACCTATCCACCTTCAGCAGACATTCGGCTCTACCCAAGCGCCCGGGCCCAGCTGACTGTCAACGGCCTCACCCGGTCTCTAATTGTCGGGGTGGCCCCTCATCTGGCCTACCCAGTCATCTTGGGGCGCGACTGGCCTGCCTTTGAAGGGCTCCTTCGATCCATCCCGGCCCTGGCGGCCGAGCCCCTGGAACCCCCAGAAAGGACCGAAGGGGGCCCCGAGGAAACTGGGGCAGAAACTGGGGAGACTGGGGTCTCGACCGAAGGGGACCCTTCCGTGCCCCACTTTGACACGGACTTTTGTCGGGACCAGCGGGCTGACCCCACTCTCCGAAGGGCCTATGAGCAGCTCGCGACCATCGACGGGTCAGTCATCGACTCGGGCCAGGCTACGCAGTGGCCCCACTTCGAGCTCCGCCGGGACCAACTTTACCGGGTTGAGCGGGACCCCCGCACACAAGAGCCTCGAACACAGCTTCTCGTGCCCCGATGCCATCGACGGGCCGTAATGAGCTTGGCCCATGACGTACCAGCAGCGGGACACCTGGGGCATGAGAAGACCCTGGCACGGATTCGGGCTCGATTTTATTGGCCGGGAATAGACGGAGATGTGAAGCGGTACTGTAGTTCATGCCCGGGGTGTCAACTGGCCGCCCCACCCCAGACACCGAGGGCGCCCTTGGTCCCGATGCCTCTAATTGATACACCGTTCGAGCAGGTCGCCATGGACCTGGTGGGCCCACTTCCCCGGAGCACGGCGGGATTTCAATATGTCCTGGTCCTAATCGACTATGCCACCCGGTTTCCGGATGCCATCCCGCTGCAGAGCATCACGGCCCGGACCATCGCGGGCGAGCTAGTGAAGGTGTTCGCCCGCGTGGGGTTGCCCAAGGAGGTCTTGATGGACCAGGGCACGAATTTCACGTCCCGCTTGCTGAAACAAGTCTGCCGACTCCTGGGGATAAAGCAGCTCCATACCTCCATCTGTCACCCCCAGACGGACGGGTTGATGGAGCGCTTCAACTGCACCCTTAAGGGCATGCTCAGGAGGTTCTCGCCTGATGAGCTTCGCCACTGGGACCAGCTCCTCCTGCCACTGCTCCTCACTGTCCGGGAGGTTCCCCAGGCTTCGACCAAGTTCTCCCCCTTTGAACTCCTCTATGGGCGGAGGCCACGGGGCCTCCTGGACCTCATGAAGGAGACGTGGGAGCAGTCGGTCTCCCCAACCCAGGGGCTTCTCCAGTATGTCCTCCAACTGCGGGAACACCTAGCCCAGGCCGGAATCCTGGCGAGGGAGAACCTTAAGGCAGCCCAGGAGAAGCAGGAGCGGGGTTATAACTAGGACACGCAAATGCGAGAGTTCGCCCCCGGAGACCGGGTTCTCTTACTCCTCCCCTCCAGTGAGTCAAAGTTGCTGGCCCGTTGGCAAGGCCCCTACGAGGTGCTTCGGAGAGTGGGGCCCGTCAACTACGAGATTCGCCAGCCAGGCCGCCGCAAGGAAAGGCAGTTGTATCACATCAACCTGCTGAAGCCGTGGCGGGACCGGGAGGGCCTGCTGATTGACCCATGCCCGCCAGAGTAAGAGTTGGGTCCGGAAGGGGCCCGGACGAGGGAGGTATCAGAACGCGCACTAGGAAGCACCCTGATGGAGAAGCAACGGGAGCAGGCCAAGTGCCTCCTGCGGGCCTTCCATCGGACCTTCACGGCGCTACCGGGCTGCACGGGCGCCACTTGTCACACGATCCAAACAGCGCCCGGGAAGGTCGTTAGGGAGACTATCCGGCCTATCCCATACCGAATGCGAGCAGAGGTCGAGGAGGAGGTTCGGGCAATGTTGGCCTTAGGGGTCATTGAACTATCCCAGAGTGAGTGGCGCAGCCCGGTGGTCCTAGTACCTAAGCCAGACGGCTCCCGGTGCTTCTGTATAGACTTCCGAAAGGAGAATGCCATCTCTCGTTTTGACGCGTACCCGATGCCCCGGGTCGACGAGTTACTCGTCCGCCTCGGAGAGGCCCACTATATCACCATGCTGGACCTCAGCAAGGGGTACTGGCAAATCCCCCTCGAGGAAGCGTCCAAGGAAAAGACCGCCTTTGCCACCCCGTCCAGGCTGTATCAATTTACTCGGATGCCCTTCGGCCTCCATGGTGCCTCCGCAACCTTTCAGCGGCTGATGGATCGCCTCTTGCGACCACACCAGGAATATGCGGCCGCCTACTTAGACGATGTCGTGATCTACAGCCGCTGCTGGGACGGCCATCTGGATCGGGTCGCGGCGGTCCTCCGAACCCTTCAGGAGACGGGGTTAACAGTGAACCCCAAGAACTGCCGAATAGCCTGGGAAGAAACGACCTACCTCGGTTACACTGTCGGGCAGGGGCGGATAAAGCCCCTCGTGGGGAAGGTCCAAGCCCAGGTGGAGTGCCCGACCACGAAGCGGCAAGTACGGCGCTTCTTGGGGCTTGTAGGGTATTACCGGAGGTTTATTCCCCAATTCGCGTCAATTGCCGCACCCCTGACCGGGCTGCTGACGAAGAACAGCCCTCGAAATGTGCACTGGACCCCGAAGTGTGAAGCAGCCTTTAAGACGCTCCGCAACTGCCTGTGCCAGGAACCCGTCCTATATAGCCCCGACTTTGATAAACCCTTCATCCTTCAGACGGATGCATCTGATGTGGGCTTGGGGGCTGTCTTATCTCAGGAAGGGACCAGAGGAGACCACCCCGTCCTATATATGAGCCGCAAGCTATTCCCCCGGGAGCGGAGCTATGCCACAATTGAAAAGGAGGCCCTCGCAGTCAAGTGGGCCTGCGAGGCTCTTCGGTTCTTCCTCCTGGGGGGGCCTGTTCACTCTGGTCACTGACCACGCCCCACTCCAATGGCTAATACGGATGAAGGATAACAATGCCTGCATTATGTGCTGGTACTTGGCCTTGCAGCCCTATGCGTTCACCATCCGGCATAGGGCTGGCAAGGACCACGTCAACGTGGACTTCTTCTCCCGCCTCGCTGAGATGGGGCAGCCCGACGCCGACCGACGGGGGCCGGACTTGAGGAGGTGTGTGTGTGTATCGAGGCGGTGTGGCTTCCCTCCTCCCCAGGGAGGCTTGAGCCCTGTCAATCACCCCCCAGGGCAGAACCCGCTGGGAGGAAGTCCCACCCCTCAAAGGGTCAGGCGGCGACCTGGAAGGATAAAAGCCGGGCCCCAGCCCTCAGTCAGGGCTCGGCCGCCGGCAGGAGCAGACGTGCCCACTGACCCTCACCACCGGGAAGCAGCTGTGGCCCGAGGCTGGTACAACGAGGAGCTGCCAGAGCTGCCCCGCAGTCGCTACGACGAGGAGCTGCCGGAGCTGCCCCGCAGTCGCTACTACGGCCCCGAGGAGCCGCCAGACCAGACCTGGCCCGCCGTCCCGGAGGTGTTCCCGGACCTATCGCCCTGCCCTGACTGGGAGGAACCCATGGTGCTGGACGCCCCAGCGGACCAGGTAGGAACCAAGGGGGAGGCTGAAAGTAGCCCGGGGGCAGCTGACTACAGTCAGGCTGCAGAAGGCCCTGCGCCTATGTCAGTGTGTTTCGGTCAGGACCTCCCATTGACCGCCACTAGCGCCGTCAGCCGCTACTAGGGCCCCGGGCTGGAACGCAGAGGAGCGAGTGGGCCTGCGTTCCCCCTGCCACCTGTGACCGGGTGGCAGACTCCCCCTCTTCCCAGCCTAAGGTCCAGAGCTCTGCCCTGCTCCAAAGGGTCAGAGCTGTTTATAACTGTGTTTGGTGCCCCGCCCGAACCAAGGGCTGGGCCCCCTTTGACTTTGCCACTGCTCTGCCCTGCCCCAAGGGGCCAGAGCCGATAAACGGCTACTGTGTTTGTTGGTGCCCCGCCCGACCCAAGGGCTGGGCCCCTATTATTTAACTGTGTCGCTGTTTGGTCCCCCACACAGGGCCCGAACTGCCGGAGCGGACTGCGGTCCCGAGGGCAGAGGCCCTCAGACGACGAGACGAGGCCGGTGTGGCTCCCCTTCTCCTCAGGGAGGGTTGAGCCCTGGCACCCCCTCGTCCACAATGCTATAACATTAGATGTTTCTCTGTTATCCCAGAATATCCTTTAAAAGACAAACTCAGGGCCCAATCTTGCAAGCCCTTCCCCATACATACTGTCCTTACTCACATGAGCATTTCAGTCATGTCACAGGCACTGCTTACTTGAGTAAGATTAGTCACTTGAGTAAGGAATTGTAGTGTCATACATGGCTTGTGGTACAAATGGTACAGAGGAGTCACTTCACCCATGATTGAAGTGCAGCTACTTCTGTGGTGGGACTCATCAGCTGTTTCATAGCACAGAGCAACACCACTTAACAATTTAGGTTGGGAATTGAAGAATATTATATCTAATTGAAACTACTGTGGGAGATGGTGGGGGGGGGGGTTTAGGCAGGTGGAATGTTATTTATCAGAGTTGGAATTTGGCCTGACTCTATTCACTAATTATTTGAAAAGTACCTCAGGAGTTCTGATCTCTGCAATTTTCAATCTCAGCCTGATGGATGAAGCATCACAGTTCCTACTTGTCAGGTTGTTTTTGTTCAAACTTCTATTAACTTCCACCCTCTGTCATTATTACAAACTAATTATTAACAATTTTCTCTGTATAAAAATAGCCTTGATCCTGCACATTTCATGTGTCAGGAATCCAAGCCAGATAAAGAACAGTTCAACCATGCAGATGTGATTTCTGTAGAGGGAGCTGATGAGAATTCACTGAGCCAAACTCAACAAGGAAGCAGTAGTAAAATGAGCCCTTCAGACTCTGCTGGGATTTTAGTTTTATTTTCCCTTCCCAGGTGTGGGAATCTTGCCCCAAGAACATTCCATAGATGCCATTCATATTACATATCCTCCCAGTGCATGCCCACTGCTGCTAGCTGACTGGCTGGTAACCAGTGCAATTCCTCACCCAGGCTGCCTGGATGATGACTGGTACAAGTCCCCCACTGGCCACCCAGCTAGCTACTAGCATAATTCCAGTATTGGGTGCCATCTGAAGACGAGCAAACTCACCCTGTTGGGTGCCCTGTATGATTTTTCATCTCCTGGCTACCAGCAGAGGAGCAAACCCTGGCCAGGAATGAATGGTGATGCTGCACTACTCCCTATTTCTGCAAAGATGCTCTGCCATGCAGAGAAGGTGGCAGCCACTGGCTACCTGTTCAGTGAGTAGTGCAGCTCACCTGATGAGTGGGGCATGGAGGCGGGGCACACATCCCCTTACTGACTGGTATGATCGCTTCCCTCCCTCCCCACCCCCGCAACCATCCACATATTACCACCCTGCTCTACTATTGCCTGACCTGGATGTGCTTCTGAAACCAGGAAAACATAAACCCGGGGCAGGAGAGTCACAATTACACATGCAGTGCGAGGGGCAAAATGATACATCAGCTCCAAGGCAAACACACTTATGTCTCTTAATTATACTACTGCCTGCAGAGAACAGTACCAGGGACAATGGCTATGCTGCAGCATAACATGACTGCACTTCCCCAGAGGCAGGAGAGCAGCTTTATTTTTTGCTGTGTATTATTAGCATTTCACACGTATCTTTTTGTAATCTGGTACTTACCTAGCAGGCCTCACCTAACAAAGGGCTACACACAAAAGCAACATCTGCCTACAGGAGCTGGGCCATGGGGCCCTGAGAGCACTCGACCTCGGGTCTCTGACTACCAGAGGGATGCAGACAGTGTATTTATTTTGTATTTTAAAATGCTTATAACCATGGGGCCAGAGTCTGCTGTCCGTTACACCGCATCAATCAGGAGCAGCTCCACTGGAGTACCACCAACACGGAACAGGAAAGTGAGAGGAGAACTAGACTCACAGTAGCCCAAGGCCTAGTATTGCACCACTGAGATGAATGGCAGATTTGCCACTGGCATCAGTAATCACAGGATGAAGATTTAAATGCTTTCCTATCTGATGGTAAACACATCTGTGGCATGGGGCGAGCATAGTGCTAATACCATGAGAAAGAAAGGACCAATGCAAAGCGAACTATAAAGACAGCATGAACCCACCTGGGAGCCTGATCAACTCCCGCTTTTGGGGCCCGCCCAATGCCTCCCTGTGGTCCTGTTTGTGCTGCTCCTGTGGTGCAAAGGAGACTTAAAGCTGCCATAAGGCAGCCTAGGGTAGGGAAACCACAGATGGCATAGGACTGGTTACACCAGCCCTTCTTTATCCCACAGGTGTACAGGATCTTTTGGGGTAGGCTGGGGCATGTCAGGGGGGAGAAGGAAGCAATTCCAGTTTATGTGGCAGCCCGGGGGGACATTTACGTGTCAAAATGAGTCACTGCAGCCTCAGCATTGCTCTAACTTGTGCTGCAGCCACGTATGGACCATCCAGGTGAGGATATCATAGAGGGAGCATAAAAGACTGATGCACTGTCCCCTTCTTGGGAGGTGCTGAGCATGGCTCTGGTGCACCAGCAAATCTTCCCCGCTTTGGCCTGGAGAACAGCTCAGTGTTCATAAACTAGCTCTTCCTCACAGCATTTTTAAAACCTGGGATGGGGATAACTTGCTTTGGCTGGTAGAGCTAAAGCCCTTTTAGCACTCAGACATACAGAGAGAAATAAAGATAAATAGGTCTCTAAGAAACATGCTGGAGATGGCTGGGGAGAGCATAGAATAAAAGGTACTTTCCTCTGGATCTGATGTAACATCCCAATGCACAGGCATCGTGGGCATGGATTTAAAACCCCATCATGGTTGTAGCAAAGATGACGCTGCTTGGTCATGCTCTGGAGGCCCGGGATATAAAGACTGCACCATGGAAAATCACTCGCACCCTCTCAGATCAGGATTCACACTGGCAGGACCAGATTAAGGCATAGTCTCTGTAGGGTTGCACTTAGACCCTCATCCCTAGAGTCACAGAACAGGAGCAGCCAGCTCCTGAGCACCATCTCCACAGCCAGACTGTTTTTCCCCTTCAGGGCCCTTTAAATTCACAGGTCAAAGGTAGCTCAAACAATCCCCACAAGGGGGACCACTTATTGAGTCCTCAGGTGTGTATTAGCTCCCTAGGCCCCAAGCCCTGCTCGGTATCTCTCTTTCAATAGCCCAAAAGAGCACAGAGGCTTGGAGAATAGAACACAAACTCTCCCAGCCGTTACCCGAGTTTCAGGTGGGCACAGCCCCACCCCGCTCAGGGTCGGTCTGTCTGCTTCCCAGCACCTCACCCTGGAGTTTGCCCTTCTCAGGTAGTGCTCTCTCCCTGCCAACTCAGGGCCCTGCAGTATCTGTTGGCTTGGCTGCACTTTACCCCCTGCTCTGCACCTTCCTGTTCCTTTTGTACTGGAGCCCCATATTCCTCTCAGGTGGGGCTTGTCCTGGAGTCAGAGCTGACTTAGCCCCAGGCTCTCCAGTCCTTGGGGCAATGCACCTCATTCCAGGTCACAGGAGGACAGCAGGATAACAGCTTTCTTTAAAACATAAACATAGCCTATCTGGGTATGAAGAAAAGCCTGAAAATATGACCAGAGTGTCGTGGAAGCAGCAATATCTATCTGAGTTGCAGCAAGGCTGAAATACCAGCTCTGGGAGGTGTGACTTACCCCATTCCTCCTCCTGTGGAGTACTAAGCTTTGAAACCTGCTCTGGAGGCCCTGCCAACACCAGCTCAGCAGAGGACACTGTGGTGTGGGCCCTCACTGCTGGGGGGTGTCAGCAGGGAAGCCCTCCTCCTCCCATAATCCTCTGCTTGGGTGGGTGGGGACTGAGTCCTCCCTCCTCCAGGAAGGATCCAAGCTTGCCTGAAGATAGGATGTGGGGAGTCACATCCTGCCGAAATAGGGAGGGGGGGACCTATTTTGACAGCTCTAGAGTGAATGGCCTCTGTCATGACCACCCTAATTAGAGGTGGGGCCAGTGTGCACGGGCATGGCTACGGCACACACGTGTGGCCAGGAGGGTGCCCCTGAGAGGGTGTCCCTAGCTCCTGGGCTTGCTTTAGTGTGGCTCTGTAAGATGCCAACATTTTGGAAGAGATGGGAGCCCCCTGGTCATATGCCATTGTTCGGACAGTCTGGGGTCTTCTGCTAATTGAAAAGCTGATGGATGGTCGGAGCCAGGCCAGGGCAGTTCCATACAGAGCTGACCACCATGTCTAGACTATGAGGAGGACAAGCCAGAGGAAACAAATTAACCTGGGAAATGGAGGGATTTTCTTTTGCTGTAAAACATTTACAGCCTTTGAGCTGCATTCTAATAGTAATAAATGGGGAAAACAACGGCTGCTAACCGTCAGCTCCTGTGTCAGCTCCTACTCTAAAGATCCTGACGATGCTATAATCTGACCTGAAAAGCTACAGTTTTTTTCTGGCATCTGTTTGAAATTCACAAAATACAAAGCAAAAGCATCATCCCAGGAAATCGGGCATGATCTACCCACAATGCAACACTGTCTTATATTACTTTCAGTGGCCCAATATAGATCTCTAGGTACTGAAACCTCTCTCAGGTGTAGATTAAAGTGAAGAAGTCTCATTCCCTAGAAGCTGAGGACAAATTAAAACCTAGTGGTCACACATGACAGTTGTCCTTACAAATAACTAGGAAACCTGGAACTCCGGCAAAGGGAAATCAAAATGCAGACTCTAATTTGAACACAGATATTTACAGTCTCCCCAGACAAGTTCTCAGTGATGGTAGCTTTCAAAGAGCGCTGGTGTTATTAATCTGCAAAACTCACTAGCTCATTGCCTAGTACGTCCAGCTCAGGAATCTGGCCAGAGGAATCCCTGCTTAAAAAAGGAGCAGAATAGAATCACTATGGTACTAGAACACCAAGTGGGCTCAGCCCGGCCTGTGCTACAGGCAACTTTTCTCCCCAGGTGGGGAGAACAAGGAGGGTCAGGGGACCCAATCAAGCCAGGACGAGACTTGTGGAGAGAAGATGATACAGATGGCTGTTGGCAGATGCCTGCAGACATTGTAGAGTTGTAAGGAAGTTCCTGGGGAAGGCTGAAGGCAGGAGAGCAGCATGGTGAAGTTGGAAAGCTTCTATGGGGTCCCTGCTGGGATACCAGGCCACATCTTAGGCAAGAAGCCAAAGAAGACAGACCCTCTGGGTGGAGAGGCTGGGCCCAGTTGGAAACATTGTGTTCATTGTGGACTTGCAGGTGAGACACATGATCGAGTTCTGTTCATAGAAGACTTCAGTTCCCCTCTGTGTGGCAACAGTAGAGGGCATATCAAAGGGACCAAGAAGAACAGCCCAAGCCCTGGAAGGACAAGTTAGGAGGGCCAGGTGTGGCCTTTAGGGCCCCTGGAGAGTGTGTGAACAATTATATAAATTAGACTCCACCCAAACAGGGGAATTTTCTTTTAAATACTGTGGAGTTTACTGAGGGGGCCTGAGAAGGGGAAACCGAGGCAGGGATCATAGAGCCAACTCCAGCCACAAGCGAGCACTCAGGAGGCAGCCACCCTGCTACAACAAGGAATCATTGTGGCAGGTCATAGTTAGAAATTTTTGCTTCTTCTTCCTTCTCATGCCAGTGTACGGATGGCTCTGAGATCTATGCCCATTATGCTGGGCTTCCATCATGTGAGAAGTGGTCTGCACCACTCCGGGCTGAGGGTGCTGCTGCTTCCCACAATACAAAGTGATTTGTGGGGAGCTGTTATGAAACCATTTCCTTCTGAACCCATTCACCATGGATCCCAAGGACAGAATCCAGCATAACTTATTGAGTCCTCAGGTGTGTACAGGGGTACCACCCTTAGTAGCATGGGTAGTCACAATTATAAGGTGCCCGCTTAAAAGCTGCAACTACTTGGCATAAAATGGAGGAAACTGCAGCATTCTCCACCTTTAATACAGAAATTAAACCGATGGAGACTACAGGTCCCAGCATGCCATGCTCCGTTTCAATGCAGTGGCTTTGCTGGGACCTGTACTCCACATGGCCTGCCCATCCATATTGTCATGGTGCATGGTGTAGAATTCTATGGCCAGCTGTGATGGAATGTGTCTGCACTGAGCCTCAGCTTGATGCAGTGTAGCAATAACTCCCTGAGGGTATGTCTACACTATGGGATTATTCCGATTTTACATAAACCGGTTTTGTAAAATAGATTGTATAAAGTCGAGTGCACGTGGCCACACTAAGCACATTAATTCAGTGGTGTGCGTCCATGGTCCGAGGCTAGCGTCGATTTCTGGAGCGTTGCACTGTGGGTAGCTATCCCGTAGCTATCCCATAGTTCCCGCAGTCTCCCTCGCCCATTGGAATTCTGGGTTGAGACCCCAATGCATGATGGTGCAAAAACAGTGTCACGGGTGATTCTGGGTAAATGTCGTCACTCATTCCTTCCTCTGTGAAAGCAACGGCAGACAATCATTTCGCGCCCTTTTTCCCTGGATTGCCTTGGCAGATGCCACAGCACGGCAACCATGGAGCCCGTTCAGCTTTTTTTTACTGTCACTGTATGTCTACTGGATGTTGCTAACAGAGGCGGTGCTGCAGCGCTACACAGCAGCATTCATTTGCCTTTGCAAAATAGCAGAGATGGTTATCAGTTGTTCTGTACCGTCTGCCATGCCATTGTAAATTGGCAATGAGATGATGGTTATCAGTTGTTCTGTACTGTCTGCTGCTGTCATGGGTGCCTCTGGCTGAGATCAGCTGGGGGCGCAAAGACAAAAACTGGAATGACTCCCTGAGTCAATCCTTTATGGTATCTAAAAATAAAGTCAGTCCTGCCTAGAATATGAGGCAAGTGTACTAGAGAACAAGAGAGCACAGCTGCTCCATGTCAGATCCCGCAGAAATGATGAGCTACATGCCATTCTAGGAGGTGCCCCTGCAACAACCCCACCGGTTGCTTCCCTGTTCCCCCAACCCTCCTGGGCTACCGTTGCAGTGTCCCCCACATTTGTGTGATGAGGTAATAAAGAATGCAGGAATAAGAAACACTGACTTGTTAGTGAGATAAAATGAGGGGGAGGCAGCCTCCAGCTGCTATGATAGTCCACGCAGGACATTAAATGGTGCGAGGGAGAGGAGCCCAGCATCCCGCTACTATGATAGTCCAGGCAGTACAGAATCTTTTCTTTACACATGAAAGGGAGGGGGCTGATGAAGCTCAGCCCCCAGTTGCTATGATGAAGACGGTTACCAGCCATTCTGTACCATCGACTGGGAATGACCGGGAGTCATTCCTATTTTTACCCAGGTGACCCCGGCCGACCTCACCTGAGGCCAGCCGGGAGCACTCACGGGCTGATGATGATGACAGATAGCAATCATATTGTACCATCTGCCACCAGGGAGGGGTGGGGAGGGGAGAGGATACTGCTGTTCACTGCTGCAGCATCGTGTCTACCAGCAGCATGCAGTAGACATAGGATGACATTGAAAAAAGTCAAGAAAAGATTTTTTTCCCTTTTCTTTCACGTGGGGGTGGAGGGGGGTAAATAATGAGCTATACCCTGAACCACCCCAGACAATGCGTTTGACCCTACAGGCATTGGGAGCTCAGCCGAGAATGCAAATACTTTTTGGAGACTGCTGGGGACTGTGGGATAGCTGGAGTCCTCAGTACCCCCTCCCTCCCTCCATGAGCGTCCATTTGATTCTTTGGCTTTCCATTACGCTTGTCACGCAGCACTGTGCTATGGACTCTGTATCACAACCTGGAGATTTTTTTCAAATGCTTTGGCATTTCGTCTTCTGTAACGGCGCTCTGATAGAACAGATTTGTCTCCTCATACAGCGGTCAGATCCAGTATCTCCCATACCTGCCCATGCTGGAGCTCTTTTGGGATTTGGGTCTGCCTCGCCACCCATGCTGATCAGAGCTCCACGCTGGGCAAACAGGAAATGAAATTCAAAAGTTCGCGGGGCTTTTTCTGTTTACCTGGCCAGTGCATCCGAGTTCGGATTGCTGTCCAGAGCAGTCACAATGGTGCACTGTGGGATACCGCCCGGAGGCCAATACCGTCGATTTGCGGCCACACTAACCCTAATCCGATATGGTAATATCAATTTCAGCGCTACTCCTCTCATCGGGGAGGAGTACAGAAACCGGTTTAAAGAGCCGTTTATATCGATATAAAGGGCCTCATCGTGTGGACGGGTGCAGCGTTAAATCGGTTTAACGCTGCTAAAATCGGTTTAAATGCGTAGTGTAGACCAGGCCTGAGAGCTCTGCTCCTGGGGATTTCCATGGGGTGTGCCTGGGTGCTGTTTAGAGCTTGTGATGGGGTATACAGACCCCATGCTGGTCAACGGGGGGTTAATGAGTTAATGCGGGCTCTGGTAGCCCCGCCTTGACACACTTGTGAGACAAGTCAGCAGTGGAGGCAGGAGCTTACAAGGGAGAATGTCTGACCCAGCTCAGTGGAGGGTAGACCAGGGAGGAGAGCAGACCTTTACCTCTGGAGGCAGGAGCTCCTTGGATGACTGCTGCCAGCTCACCTTGAGAGGGGACTATTCCTCTATATTTCCCTGAGAACTCAGTTTAGAGTCACAGCCTGATGGACTCCTGGAAGGAGCAGCCTTAACTCGGCGGTGGGATTATGCCTTTGTTTTAATTCCCCTTTTGTTCTGACAACTCAGGACCTGGTCAGAGGGTGGAGTCTTTTAGGACTGGAAGTGGAGTGGGAAAACACTCAGACTTTGCAGAGCAGTGGCCTGGCTGAGTGCTGGGGACCCTGTCCAGAGCCTAAAGGGAGCCCTGGGGAAGGAATTCTGGTGACAAGTTGAACATGCCCTAGGGAGATATTTTCACAAGCTGCAGTAGAGTGTGAGTCCAGCTGCCTCCTTGTAGTCAAATATGCTCCCTCTGAGAAATCTAGAGCACTCTGACAGTGGAGATGCAACAGGACAGCAGAGAGGGCTGGGGAGGCTTTATTTTTTGCTCTGTAGGAGAACAGCAGCGTTTGGTGAGACTCTGATATTGGAAAGATTGTTACTGGTACTAACAGTTCTTCCCAAGTATGCAAAATCCAACGAGTAGGGAAATGAACCAGTTTCAAAAAGTCTCTGGTTTCATTTTAATTGCATGATTCTAGAGTGCTCACAAGCAGGGGATCCACTTAATAGAGGAATTGCAGCACTTTAATAAATAGAACAATAGTTACATACATTGTTGGTTTTGTTAAGCTACTCAGTGGCAGACAGGAGTTAGCTGACAGTGTCCAGAGAGACAAGGTAGATGGGGAAAGAGACAAGCTTGTGTGCTTACACAGAGCTCTTCAAATCTTCTGTTGTCTCTTTCACCAAAGGAAGTTGGTCCAATAAAAGCTATTACCTCACCCACATTGTCTCTAATATCCTGGGACCTACATGGCTATAACAACACTGCAAACAACTCATGGTATCCAGTCAGGGACTATGCAGGAAAGGTATTTGGTAATGGCATCCTACCGGGCAAAGCAGGTTATGTCAGGGGGAGAGAGACTGCTGTGTCCATTTTGTTCCAGAATTTTAAGCTTAAAAACACTTGTTCCCTGCATTGCATCTTCCCTTTAAACCATCCATGCACCAGCCATGGTCAGTTCCTGGGATGTCGATGGAGCTCTGGAGATCAACCTCTTCCCAGAAATGCAAGTCGTCTGCTTCCCACGTGCATGACACTATCAGAAAACACTCCCTGCCCAACACAGAAGTCATGTAGGGGGAAGAAAATCACATGAGACTATTGTTTATTGGCAAGGGACATTGATGTCCTTGATCCAGTCACTGTGCGGAGCCCCAGCTGACACTAGAGCAGACTGTGTTGCTCTGCTGTTTGCATTACAATCCTTGGCATTCGTTAGATGAACCAAGAATTGTCAGCTGTCTAGTTCTGCTGCTCTGTTCCACTTACAAAACAGAACCCTCAGCACAATGGACAGACATCTGGAGACAAGAACTCTCATCCCCATTCCTTGCTCAGTTCCCAGCAATTGCTGATCCCACCTCCTGCCTCACTTAGGACACTCCCCAGCACCCCCTACAGCTGGGTGAGGGGAGCCTGGCGAGGCTCCACCTGGGAGTCACACATCCTGCTTTCCTTCACTGAAGGCCAGCAGCTGTCACATGGGAGAGTCCTTTGAAAATGTTGGCAAGGCCTTCAGAAAGCTTCACTAAACCTGCCCTCCCATGCAGCTGCCTTTAGGAAAGCTCAGTGTGCTCTGCTCCTTCGGCCTGGCCTCCCAGACCAAGCAGCTCCTCCTCTGACACTTTTAGAAATCTCACTACTGCAGTGTGGGCCTCCTTCCAGCGCTCTGGAACATGCCCTGCCTTGCCCTGCCTGTGTGACCCTGTGGCAGCTCCTGGGATTAGGGGAGTGTTCAAAGACATTTAACCTTTGGTACTGTAGCTATGAATTCCTTGTTTGCTCCTGATCAACCCAGTTCACCTGCTGAAGTGCACCTGCCCGGTTGCCTAATTGTGCAGGCACACCTGAGGGAGGTCCACTGCCATGTGCTGCATGGTCTGGGCCTGTTTGGAAGAACAGCCTTGCCATGTTGCGGTTGCACAGAGGAGCGCAAGTGCCAGGATGCTGCCAAATGAACTAGGTGTGTCCGCATCCACCATGCAATGCAGCCAGTTTTGCCAGATGCACCGGTTATGTCAGCAGGGCTGCATGCTTCCTGCTGCTGAACATACCATGTACACAGCATGAACCACACCCACTGGGATGCTGTTGCAGCCACCAAATGGATCACAACACTTGGGGTACAGTCACCTGCCATGCTAACAAGTGATCTGCTTACACTTGGCTCACTGTGCTGCCTAGGGGCCCTCACCTCCTGCGCTGCCAAATGTCCCAGGTGAAGCTGGCAGAAGGCACACCCCAGCTCAGCTGTGGCACGCCCTGGTTGTGCTGGGTGGGATAAGCAGGTCCTAGGTGTCTAAGGGAGAACCCAGAGGACAGATCCTATTGTGTGTTGTGAAGGTGTGAAGTGTTCCATGTGGTAGCAGGACCAGCCCCAGCCCTGCAAGGTGTGGAGGGAGTTGTGAGCTAAGGCAGGTAAGGTACTCTCTGTCAGGAGTGATCCATCCTGCTCCTGCAGACTTCCCGGGGCCTGATGTTCTGAGGTGCTAAGCGCCCGCTCCTCCCCAGGAGGCTGCAGATGTTCATGCTCCTTATGACTACACACAGGGACAGGAGCAGCACAGCTGGCTCACCACCACCCAGATGAGGTGCATCATGTGAGTTACGGTCCCTCACCTTTCGCCTTGTCCCATCTGTGAGGCTGGATTCCTCTAATTCACAGAGATGTTGATTTCTGGTCCTTTTTCCTGGTACAGGAATTCAGACTGTAGGAAAGAAGCAGAGGCCAAGGCAGGTGTTACTGGCTTGTCCACTGACTGTGGAGCGTCATTCAAACACTTCCAGTGGCAGAGAGTTGCATTCTTCAAGCAGAATCACGCTGTCTGCCTAAGTGAGCTTCTCTTTTGCAACCTGCTGCTTAGCCTCGCTCAGACAGGCTACAACAGTGTTTACTGTGGCTTTGGTGGTGAGTCCTCCCTATGGCATAAGTATGATTAACTCACTCTAGAGCATGGTACATGTGGCTAGGGTAGGGATCAGAGAGTCCTTGGTTCTAGTCCTACCTCAGCTACGCACCAGAGCTGGATGAAATACTTTGACCAATGTTTTTTTTTCAGTGAACAATGCAGATGTGGGGACCCCACCCCATTTTGTGAATCCATGTTGATTTCACCAAATTGTTTTGGTTAAAAAAACCCAAACAAACAAAAAACATTTGGAAAAAAATCAAACTATTTTGATTTTTCAATTGGAAATGACTTTCTGTTTCAAGATTTCCTTTAACTTTATTATTAAAAAAATTAAACATAAAAAATGCTCAAAATCTAAATGAAATATTTGATTCAACCCAAAACAACTTCTTTCTGAAAGGTAAAAATAATTGGTTTTGGACTGACCTGAAACTAGTTTTCTCCCTGATTACATTTTTTGGGAATCGCCGGCAAGTGGAAAAATCCATTACTCATTCAGCCCTAGCACAGCATGGCTTTGAGAGGTCACTCTGCCTCAAAAGTGGCCTCTGGTCTTGAGTACCCGCCTTCAGCCACCTAGGGCCTGATCTTCTCAGAAGTGGTGCACTCTGCAGCTCTCACTGACCGTGGCTGCAGTTGTGTGTGCTCTGCATGTCTGAGGAGGTGGCCCTGGCATCTGAAGATAGATGCCCAGAAATTTAGGTTCCCAAGAAGAGAGGTCACTTTTGAAAATGTTGTGCCTCATTTCCCCTCTCTGTGATATGGGACTTAGACCTAACTCACAGAGCTGCTCGGAGGCTTTATGAAGCAAAGCACTCAGAGCTCCTCGGCTGTTGTATTCCTGATGGCTGTCTCTTCCACCACCCCTCGAGTGACCAGGAACACCTCAGGATCTTAGGACAGAATCACAGAAATGTAGGGCTGGGAGGGACCTCAAAAGGTCATCAGATCCAGCCCCTGAGCTGTGGCAGCACCAAATAAACCAAGACCAGGCCTAACAGGTGTTTGTCCATCCTGTTTTTAAAAGCTTCCAATGATGGGAACTCCACGACCTCCCTTGGAAGACTGTTCCAGAGTTTAACTATCATAAGAGTTAGCAAGTTTTTCCTCATATCTAACCTGAATTTCCCTTGCTGCAGATTAAGCTCTTTGCTTCTTGTCCTACCTTCAGTGGACATGGAGAACAATTGATCAATGTCTTCTTTAGAACAATCCTTAAAATGTGTGAAGACTGTCACCAGGTCCCCCCTCAGTTTTCTTTTCTCAGGATGAAACATGTCCAGCTTTTTTAACCTTTACTCACAAGTCAGGTTTTCTAAACCTTGTCTCATTTTTGTTGCTCTCCTCTGGAATCTCTCCAATTTGTCCACATCTCTCCTAAAGTGTGGTGCCCAGAACTGGACACAGGACTCCACTTGAGGCCTCACCAGTGCTGAGTAGACAAGGACAGTTACCTCCAGTGCCTTACACATGACACTCCTAATGTGATTTTAGCCGTTTTCATAACTGCATCGTTTTGTTGACTCATACTGAGTTTGTGATCCACTGTAACCCCCAGATTCTTTTTAGCAGTACTACCCCTAGCCAGTTATTCCCCATTTTGTAGTTGTGCATTTGATTTTCCTTCCTAAGCGAAGTACTTTGCAGTTATCTTTATTCAATTTAATCTTGTTGATTTCAGACCAATTCTCCGATTTGTCCAGGTGTGTAACGGTGCTGGCCAAAAAGCTTCTGGCCAGGCCCCTGTTAGATCAGCTCCGATTAAGGGGTATTAATTGGTACTGGCTGGGTGTAGCTCACCAAAGGGCTTAAGGAAAAAAACCTGCAGGCCTTGTTAGCCAGGAGGCTATATAAAGCTGGCAGGAAGGACGCAGAAGGGTGGGGGAAACAGGAAAGGGAGGCGCTGGTGGCGGTAGTGCCTAGCTGATGGAAGAAGCTAGCTCTCTCCCAGGGAGCTGACTGGAATGGACTGTATATAAATGGTGGTGGGAACTGACACAAGGAATAAAAGGGCACTGGTGCTTGCATATTAAGCGGTCTCTGACTGACTTTTGGGATGAGCGGGGAAGTGCTCCATTACAAGGTGGGTTTGAATTCTAATCCTGTCCCCCAAAGTGCATGCAACCCCTCCTAGTCTGGTGTCATCCACCAGTGTTATAGCACTCTCCACTCCATTATGCAAGTCATTAATGAAAATACTGATTAGCAATGGACCCAGGACTGAGCCCTGTGAGACTCCACTAGATAAACCCTCCTAGTTTGACTGCAAACCATTGATAGCTGCTCTTTGACTATGGTCTTTCAACCAGTTGTGCACTCACTTACTAGTAATTGCATCTAGATCACATTTCCCTGGTCTGCTTGTGTGAATGTCCTGAGGGACTGTATCCAAAGCCTTTCAGAGCTACTAGGAGAGTACTGGCGCCTGGTGCCTTGCCCAGATCTGGTGCTAGCACGCTAAATAATTTACTGCTTCATCAGGCATTCGTAGCAGGTCTGTGCTGGGCACT
Source organism: Gopherus flavomarginatus (assembly GCF_025201925.1). Taxonomy (NCBI): domain Eukaryota; kingdom Metazoa; phylum Chordata; order Testudines; family Testudinidae; genus Gopherus; species Gopherus flavomarginatus. The sequence goes on along the minus strand of NC_066623.1, from coordinate 37,171,600 downwards.
TTGCTACCGTCTGTCATATCCCCTGTGATGAGAAAGGCCTGGCTGCTTGTTCCTATGGTAACACCAGCCCAGGAAGGCTCCAGAGAAGCCCTTCCCGAAGTCCACCAGTATTGCTGGCTGTGAGTGGGATCCTCATGCTAATATTTGTGTCTGTCCGAACCACAGCAAAGTCCCGCCGTGCTCAGCCTGCCTTTCCAATAGAAAATGAAGCTCCAAAGAACTCCCAGCATCCTCTGCTCCTGACAGAGGTGCGCTGTGGAGCCCTGTTGCAGGGTGGTCCCCTGCTCCTGCCCTGAAGGGCTTGAAACAGCCCAGGAGAGGGCTGTGGCTGGGGCAAGAAGCCTGGGCTGATTGGGGGAAGCAGACTCAGCTGTGGCCAGGCCCCAGTCAGGCCCAGCTGGCCCGTATAAGAGGCAGTGAGTCAGGAGCCCAGACAGTCTCCTTCTGCCTGTAGAGGGAGAAGGGCCTGGCTGCAGGGAGCTAGAGACAAAGACAGTGGCATATTATCGCCTAGGCCAACAAATTTGCAGGGGTGGCAAATTTGCTGGTGACCCCTCCCCAACTCCGCCCCTTCCCCACATCCCCACCCGCCTCCTCCCCCAGGCGTGCTGTGCTTCCCTGCGCAAAAGTGCTGGGAGGAAGGGAGAAGTGAGTAGCGGTGTGCTTGGAGGAGGCAGAGCAGAGGTGAGCTGGGGCCCGCGGGCGTGGGGAGTAACCCGGGGGGGGGCTGGGAACCGCTCCCCACCCCAGCTCACCTCTACTCCACTGTTGCCATCCCCCAAGTGTGCCACAACTCCCCTTCTCCCCCCTCCCTCCCTCCCAGGCTTACCGTGGAGGAGCAGAGGTGAGCTGGTGGGGTGGCAATTTTTTGAGGGCCTAGTGCGCCAAATTTGTTAATCCGCCACTGGACAAAGTACCTGAGTGGAGTGGGGCTGGGGACAGGCTGGGGAGCTCCAGCCTGGAAAGCCCCAGACTGTGGCCTAGCTTTGGGCTAAAAGGTACCGGGGGTTGCAGAGGGCAGCCCAGGGGTAGGCCAAGGCAGCAGGTCCAAACCCTCCTTGCCAGTGATGAGCAGGTGGATACTGCAGTCTGCCCCAGGGCGTGGGGCTAGATGATGACTGGCAGTAGCCTTATACTGAGGTGAGGTGGGAATAGTGGGTGGGGGTTCCTTGGGGAGGGGAGACCCTAAGACTGAGGGGTTACTGCCACGCGGCCGCACCCCAGGTAGAAGGGCACCAGAGTCCAGGAAGGGACACGGGGCCAGAGAACAGGTGGATCACTGGCCTGCAGAGGGCGCTCCTGGCTGGAAAAAGAGCTAATTCCCTGAGAGACCAGCAGGAGGCGACACAGGGGTGTGTCCACACATCTACAGGCCCCAAGGTTGGAATGGGCTCAAGGCAGCCTCTTGGGCACTGTTGCTAATTGGGGAAGCTACAGTCTCCATCCAAAGTCCCTCCCTCCCCTCAGATGCTCTGTACTGGAGCCCTCCTTAGACACACATTAGGATCACTCCTCTCCAAGGAGTCCCAGTGGAGAAGGAGCATCTCCTCCCTCTCCTCCCCCCACACGGTTGCTGCCTCCTCAGCAAGTCTGTTCACGCAGCCTGCCTCGCTGGGCCAGATGGAGGCCCCTGTGACAGGTGATCAGCTCTCTCTGCCTGGGCTGAGGCCGAAGGGGCAGCGTGCCCACGATGGTGCTTCTCCAGCAGGTGAGAGAGGCCAGTCCCCACTCCTGCCCACAACGAGGGGAATGCCTCCCTGCCCTCTGTGTGTGTATGTATCTGTGTAACAACATTTGGGGCAAACGGCTCTTTCCTGCCCCACTTACATCCTCGCTATCACTCTCCTCCTTCTCCTGGCTCCTCTGCAGTTTTTCTTCTTCCTCCTTCTTGTCTTTTTCTGGCATGATGTCATCCAGCCAGCTGAGGTCCTGCTGGGAGAAGATGCACTCCATCGCCTTCCGGATCCCCACCAGTGCCAGGAGCTGGGGCCAAACCAAAGGGTCAAGTAAACATCATGCAAAGGATGGGAACAATTAGTGACCCCAAAGGAGTGTAGTTCAGTGGTCACAGCGTGGGAGTCAGGACTCCTGAGTTCTATTCTGACTTTACCATTTACTTGCTGTAAGCCCTAAGGCAAGACCCAGTGCTGCTCAGTGCCTAAGTTCTCCCATCTGTAATATGGGGATAATATATTGCAAGGGTGCAAGGCTAAAGTAGTATTTAAGTGGAGCTTTTTTTTTTGAGGTCCTTGGATGCCAGCTGCTATATAGGTGCAAAATATTATTACTGAAGTGGCTCACATCCCCATCCAGTGTAGGATTGAGTCTTATGTCAGTTCACCCCAGGTCCCGAAGTCAGTGGCAACACTGTGACTTTAGTAGGAGCAGGAGCAGGCCCTAGATGCCTCCAGCAATGGAGATTCCACCCTTCAGGTCTGAAGCTTTCCAGACCAGGCCTGGTTACCACCTTCAGACAGCAGAGACATCCCAGCAGCCCACAGCTGCTATGTGAGAACATACAGCCAGCAGGGTCTCAGTCCCAGAGCTGGCATGGCATTGACAGTTCGTACTGCGATCTTGGACTGCACAGGAACCATTGTAGAGCACAGGTACAACCCACTCCAATCAGTAGGGAGGCCTCCAAGTTCCTGCAGCAGCTGGAGTTTCCAGATGCTCATCAAGGGCAGTTCTACACATAGGGCATCAGGCTGTTTGTCTGGGAAGCCAAGGCACATTGTAGGTCTCTCATATCCTGGGGTAGAGAGTGGGAGCTGATCCCTTTGGCAGCCCATTCTCTCGAGCAAGCCTGGAGGGCCTTGTCTAATGGGAATCGTGAGCACTTCATAGGAGGGGAGAGGGAGGAAGCCCAAGAGAGAGGATCTAGTGTTGTCCGAGGCCTGGGATTTGGCTATTTCTGGGCCATACCAAAGTGGGACCAGGGTGGGAGATGCAGATCAACAAGTGCTCCCCTTCCATGTAAGGAGAGAGCCACCCAACCTAGCAGGGCACAGTGAGCCTGTCACTGCCCAGATACAAGGACCTCCTACCATCACTGGGAAAATAATGGCAGCTACGGTTGACTTGAGGATCCACAGTGCAGCCAGGCAGAGCATCTGAATGAGGGTGAATAGGTGCACTCGGCGCAGGGGGACGTGGCGAAGGTACATGAAGTCAGGCTGGTGTTTGGCAGGCATCAGAAGGAGCTGGATTCTGTCCATGAACTGAAATGGAACAAGGGCAAACAGGTCACAAGGTGCCAAGTGGGTGAGCCCCTGGCCCAGCAATGAGACAGGACACTGAGGTTCCGAGGATATATTCTATGCTCATCTCGGGGATTTATTTCTGGTAAGGAGAGTCTGAGACCCTGAGGTCTGCAGATTGCAATCTGCCAGGCTTTGCTTTTCACACGCCAAACTCCAACCCCAACTTCCCGCTAAGGATTCTGGGTAAAGTAGTCCCACAGACATTTCCTATAGTAAGAGGGAACACTTTAGGAAAATTCTGCTGTGCTGATTAACATGCCATAAACCCCACTGAAGTCTACAGCAAGCTCAGATTGGAAATCTACCTGGGGAAAATCTTTCCCCAACAATATGCGGTGCTGCCAGCCCTAACTTGGGTCACGATTTCAAGCTTCTCTGTAAGGAAGAGGGGTTGATTTTTTTATTTTTTTTTAATGAAAACAGATTCTCTCTTAATTACATGTCTCCAGGAGTTTGGACTTTATGAAAAACACTGACTATCACAAGGCTTGCAATATAATCACAAGAGCTGGCAACACTGGACATACTGCAGTCTTCAGCTCCTGGCAGTCTAGTAGGAGTTCCATCCAACAGTCAGAAGCACACATCACAGGACAAAATTCTTCTTCTCTCTCTCTCTCTCAATTTCACTCACTTGCAGCAGTTCTGATTTACTTTCAGCTCTGCATGTGCGTGCGTGCCTGCATGTGTGTGTGTGTGAAAGAGAGAAAGAGACAGAAACAGAGAGGCAGGCTCTCGTGAACCACAGAGCTAGCCAAGGGGGCAAAATGGGATTGTGCCTGGAAGGGTTTTATCACAAAGGAAAAAGGACTCCCACTGTTTATATTTCCATTAGAAATCGACGTCTTATCAATCATTTTGTTCCGGGAAGGCTCCATGGCTGCCTGGAGAACTGGCAGGGTTCTGAAGTCACAGAGAGCGTGGAGGTGAACCCAGAGTGACTGAGAGAGGAAGGGATTTTTATTCAGACTGTTTACACTCCATTTTTGCTTGTTTTTGTTAACATTTGACTCAAACCCTTAGGCGAGAAGCTCTCTCTTGCGCGATTTCTCTCTCTCTCTTTAAGAGTCTGAACACCCTGCCCTTTCCGAGAAGGACTGAGAGAGCTCCAAGGCCACAGCACTGAGCTATCCAAGGAGACCTCCAGCAATACCAGGGAAGACGAGATAATACTCCGATGCTTTTCAAGTAATATTATAAAAAGCAAAACTAAACTAAAAATCCCCTCCCACCAAAACCCTTATCCTTCCAGCTGCCACTTCTCTGAGGCCTTATTATTCATCACAATGATGCAGAGAAGGGCTGAAACCTGACTTGTCTCATCCTTCGCCAGTCACCTCTAACCATACCATTTCCCAGAGCTGTCTCCTGTTATTTCAGCCCTCAGTTCAGTGAGCACAGAGGGGTTAATCATTACAGCAACTGCCCCGTTGGGCTAAGAGGAAAATGAAAAGACTCTGGAGACAGAGAGCCCCAGTTAAAAGCAAAGCGCCCTGGCACCAGCTCCTCCGTGCTGGCACTGTTTCTAGAGTGCTTGTGCTGGCAGCTTCTCGGCTCCAGCACAGCCTCTCCAGCGTGGTAGCACTGAGACCAGGCACTCGGATCAGTTTAGATGCTAGCTGAGTCTCTTTAGAGTTGGGACAGACAAACGAGGGCTAGGACAGGCCATTTGTAAAGGACTCTCTAAAGACCTTTCTCCAATATCTTTGCTGTAACATATGAGCCCTCGACAGACCCACCGCTAATAGGGAATACCTGATGGCAGGGGGGCAGAACAGTTTTATTGGCATGAGACCGGGATGCTGAAATCACAAGTGAGTTAGGCAGGTCATGCCAAACCAGAGCCAAGAAACCCTTTCTACCACCCCTACCCCGCCATCGGTCACAGGTGCTACAGACCAGCTATTTTCAGGGTGTTTTAGAGAGGGTGTATTTCTTTTATTTGTACAGTGAATCCATGGGTCCAACAGTGGGAGCTGGCTGTCTATGAACAAGGGGAATGTTAGATGCATCTAAACCTTGCCTAAAATAGCTTTTCTATAAATATTGTGATTTCAAGGACTGATATCTCAGACCCTTCCATGCTGTGTCCCCTATTAGAAAGCTGAGAACCTCCCCTTTCCAATCAGATAAACCTTCAGCTTCTAGCACTAACAGTTTGCAGAATGCCAGGCTTCCAACCTGGCACAGGTTCGGGATGGATATTTCCCATCCCATGCCTCAAGGTGGGGTCATTTTGGGGGAAAATGCCCCATTTAGGGAAAGAAAGAGAGATTTTGGGGGCAGGATCTTTTTCTACAGAAACAAACAAACAAAAAAACCATAGCAGTTTGAAATTGTCCAGAGGGTTGGAATATTGGCAATAGGGCAGTTGAGGCATTCAAAGGTGTAATATAAATGCCGTTTATTACATGCCTCTTTTAATATCACCTTTCCTCTAAGTGATAAAATCTATCCATCCATCCCTATTCACACCCCTCTACCCATCTTAGTGCGTGATGCCTATCCATGATAAATGCCAGCGTCTTGGGGCACATTTCTTAGGCATATGCCTTTGAGTGCCTTGCCTGCACTCTGCTCTCTAATCGATCTACATGGGACTCTTTCTAATGTTCCAGTGCCCCGTGCAGCTCCAACCAGCCTCCTTTTGTCAACCTGCCCCAGAAATTTGCCCTCCTCTCCCTCCAAATGTGGAATTTCCCCCTTGAAATCACACCACCCTAGGGCCCAGGAAAGGCAAAAGCCAGCCCTGCACCAGGAACAGCTTTTCTATGCTTATATAAGTCCCAGCTTTGCGCTCTGTTACTGTGCAGCACAGGGCTAGAAATGAGAGCTCAGTAGCACTAGGAATGGGGCCCAGCCCCTCTTCTTGACCTGACAGGCCCTGAGATACCAAACATTTTTGGCAAAGCCACCCAGAGGATTCAGAGGGCCTGGAGCAAAGCAATTTCGGGGGCCCTTTTCATTAAAAAAAAGTTGCAATACTATAGAATACTATATTCTCGTGGGGGCCCCTGTGGGGCCCGGGGCCTGGAGCAAATTGCCCCACTTGCCCCCCCACCCCGAGCAGCCCTGATTTTTAGTGACTTGTGTCACTTTTATTTTGTATTCCAGGTCATTGGGCCCTGAACAGTAGGACTCATGGACTCACAGTAACTAAGGAGACGTCTATGCTGCAAAACCAAAAAACCAAAAACCTGCAGCAGCAAGTCTCAGAACCTAGCTCAACTGACCCAGGGTGGTGGGGCTCATGCTATGGAGCTACAGATAGCAGTAAAGATGTTTCTCACACAGGCTGGAGACATGGCACTCAGATCCACACCCTTTGCTGGGTCTCAGAGCCCGGGCTCCAGCCCAGGCACCTGACACTGCTATTTTGAGCCCCGCAGCATGTGTCCAAGTCAGCTGACCCAGGCTCTGAGACTTGCTGCCATGGGATTTTTTTTTTGCTGTGTAGGCATACCCCAAAACACCCACCTTTATTGGTGAGAAGACACAGAAAATCACCCTAATTAAATTCTCTACAATAGGTTTTCTGTAACAGATGGGACACCTAGACAATACATGGGGTGGTGGGATAGGGGGTTTATCAGCATTTGTTTGGGATGACCTGCGCAATACATTTGTGATGTCACCCTCTCACCCCCCCCAAACATTAACAAGTTTATAAATAAGCCCTCAGGCCACAACGTATGGCTAGAGCTGGAACTGAGCAAAAATGTTACATCCCCTGAATTCAACCCACATATTGAGAACATTGAGAAACTGGTGCAGAAATGTCAAGGTGATTGACCTCTGTGGGTCTGTACTCACCTGGATACTGTTAAGTGCGGCCACGCCCATGTACAGAAAGACACCATACAACACAGGCATAGGGATATACTGGAGAAAACAAGTGAGAAGCATCAGCATGGTCAGATGTAGCTTTCCTTACAAAAACTTACGGAATGTAATCATTTTCCATAAGATCAATCTTTAAGTATGGCCGGCCCATTTGGTTGTTTCATTTCAGACACAGCAGTTTAGTTTTATGGTTATTGCTTAAGTTATAAGGAATTCAAACTTTGGATATATTCCTACGCAGAACACTTGGTTAAGATATCATTATGGTGGTAAAGACAGATTAGCTACTGCAGAAAACAACTTGCTAGAAAGTTGTGGGTATCAAAATCCAAATATTTGAAAACCAGGAAATTCTGCCGTGAGACAAAGTTTTCAAAGCACAAAAATTTGAAAGTCAGGAAATTTTGAATAAAGGTTCCACAAAGACCCTTAACTCTGCCCCCATACCCCCACTATACCCTGAATTGTCCATCTGATGACAAATCATAGGTAGGATCACTACGGTTTTGTTGTATTTTGTGGGTATGTCACCTCAGGCTGGAATTTACACCTCCCATTCCAAGTGTAGACATACCATAGTGGAGCAGTATAGAGTGGAGAGTGTATAGGGACTGTATGAGGAGGGTAAAATGTGACCGCGCTGTTGTCTCTTGATAAGCACAGGAATGGGGATGGTGGAGAGAGGTCTTTGGCCTGCATATGGAAAATAGGAGGTGAAGATGGCACAGGAGAGGGTGAATTGGAGGAGGAGCTGTGGCTGGAAGATGATGGGGGAGTGCAAGTCATCCATTACAATATGGGATGGTGAATGGTACTTTCTTGGGCTTAGATGAGTGAAAATTAATTGATAGTTCAATCTTTTCCCACTTCTATAATAATGACGTCAACAAAAAACGCTTTATTACCTTGAGAACCGGAGCCAAAAAAACCGACACTCCAGTGAGAATAAAGACCACCAGGCCAGTCAGTCTCTGCTCCCTGCAGATGAACACTCCTGCTGTTAGACACTTTGTATTTCATGTTTGAACCACCGCTCTTACCCGCCCCAATCTATGGCCAGAGATACAGAGCAGAACAGCCAGTGCACTGCTCCAATGCCGTACAAAGATGCCCTAGCTGCAAGTAGCCCTGCCTGTAGTATCCCCTAAGCCTCTGCTAATGCTCCATTTCCGGTTTGCCTCTAGGGCTAACTTGAATGTGAACAAAACAAGGAACTGCACACACAGCTGCTCCAAATGGAGCTGCAGGCATCATCTGGGAAGAGCTTGTGCAGAAGCCCCTGTTCTGCTTTGCTATTCTTCTCTGAACCAGGTGCTATGAAGCACCAGCCTTCACTTCCTTACCTCAGAGTCAAACCAGTCATTGCAAAAGGAGAAATGATGTATAAGAGTCAAGGAAAAAACTTCTGCCATCGCCCTAGACTTTTCCCTGTTGTTGGCTCCTGCAGCACAGTGACAACGGACTGTTTGGGAATTGTATGGGGTTACAAGCACCATATACGATGGCCTTATTGCACAGATAGCTGTGCCTTAGCATGGTGTGAAAACCGGTAACAAAAAATCCATGCACACTTAGTACTTGCTGTTGTAGCACAGTATATAGCTCTGCGCAGTGAGTAGAGAGCATCTACAGACCTTTCTAGTCAACACGAAACTCCCAGTTGACTGTCTACTAGACAGACAGATGGATCTGATTGTGTGCCCATCCATTCATTCGTTTTCTATACATCAGCCACACATCTGTTCCAAAATCCCAACCCGCAGCAGTGGCTGGTACCTGGTACTTTAGAGGAATGCAAAATTCCCCCGTAATGAAGCTGCCCAACTGTGAAGTGAGGAGCTGGGGAAGGGGAGCTTCTTTCCTTACTCGCATAGCACCCTGCACTCCAAAGCATGGAGTCAGGTTGGCTGGGAAGACAATTCTCAGAGCACTTCCAGCACCTGATCATCAGCAGAACACTTTTTCCCTTCGTTGTTTAGCGATTTCTACCAATAATAATCACCACAGAGCTCACTACAACTCAGCACTGGAATTCCAGGGTCAGCCTGGCCCTTGGAGAGCACGCCAGCTGCAACTGTCAAGGTGGTTTTGCTTAATGGGAGAGGGCACAATACCTGATTCCCAGGAACTTGGGCTGCTCTCCTGGTGCAGAAGTTGTACTCTCCTTTTTCAGGCTGTCCATGTGAGCCAGGGAGATGACGGTGGCAGACACATACCAGGGGAGACCAGTCACAGATGTGAGGATCATCAGAAGAGAAACACAGAATAAATCCAGGTGAAAACCTGCCCCTTTCTGGAATGAGAGACACATCAGTGCTCAGAGAGACATCAGCCTGCAGGGAATGGGGAACTAAGGGTTACAGCTTGTTTCCAATGGATCCTACTGGCTGGAGCAGGAGCTCTGTGCATGTAGCCAAGGGCCACTGCAGGGGAGTTGGGCTCTACGGAGGCACCTGAGCTGACAGACCCCGGCTAGAGGTTGGGAGTAGGACATTCTCAGTGAGGAACCCTTGACTCTGGGATTCGCTTCCTCCCTTGGGCTAACACAACCTTATTTTATCTTCAGCTCACACTGCCAGGCCTATCCTAAGACTTTTAACCATGGGATGGTCATGTGGGAAGGGTCTCATTTTTGCTGGTGGAAATTGCTGGGAGTTAGGTGCCCTGGGGGTTTTGCAAATCCCACTAGACACCTATCCACATCTTTAGGTGCCTAAATACCTTTAAAAATCACCAACCGATTAGGCAATCAGCTTGCTGTCTAGTGGACAATGATCCCTTGGTATATGTTTGGGGAAAAAAAGTTAACCTACAGGGAAATAATTAAACAATCTCCCCCTGCCCCCGCCCCCTGCCCCTGAAGCCAACTGGTTCGCAGTAATTCAATGAAAACAGAAGAAAATATATACAGTCAGGATCCTGTTAGTTCTTGATTGGCTCAAGGTGTAGGATGAGATCCAAACTCTGATCCAGTCAAAATGCATGTGCACCCTATATTCCAGTGACCAGTGTCTCTATATAACAAGTTAGCCACTATTAATGCTGTCTGTTGAGACTATTCATGGATGGTATATTTCTCTTCATGCTTTCTGGTTCTTTTTTGTTTCTGTTCATTGGTCTGTCTGAAAACTACAAAGGCTTATAAATAAAAATACTAGCATTGTAGAATGATGACCATAGTCACTGTGAAGACTTGAGCTGATAGAGTCTAATTATGTACCTAGTCCTCTTTCTGGTTAGCCTGTCATTTGTAATCAAATCCCAATATAATGCAAATGTATTCATTCTTCAGTAGGATTTGCTGTGGAACAATCATCCATAAAGCATGGATTGTTCACAAACTGTTCACCTCCTCTGCTCTAGTCACTATATTAGGTGGGTGGGGTTGGTTGCTTAAGTCACATTTTGTCCCTGATCCTGGCTGGATGTACTGAACAGGGGGCTAATGAATCATACATAATGTGCTCTCCACTACAAATTTACAGACAAAAAATCATTCATGCTAAAATTTGGGATTTTGGAACATTTTCACAGCTACCCAGCAGCAGCCCGACTCCTCGAGGATAAAGAATAATTACACACCTTGTGGTAACTGTGCTTCTTTGGGATATTTTGTCTGCTGTCCTATCTCGCAGCCACACTGAGGGCAATCCTGGTTAATGAAGGTGAGGGGGTATGACTCTGCATGGCTGCCTTGAAGATCTCAAATATGGGCATGTTGCTGAAATTCACAGAAGAGGCAGCCTAAGTGCTGGTGAATGAGCTTTGATACTCAGAGGAATATCCCCTCGATCATGTGAGAGCAGCCTGAATTGCACTGGGTGATCCATGTAGACACTCTCTTGGAAGAAATGGCTCCAGAAGCACAGCAGGGGAGACAGGACAAAGCCCTTCAGCCTATCCAGGCAATTTAGCAAAGCCCTTGAGACATCCAAGGTCTGAAGTTTTTTCTCTCCGAGGAAGCAGTGGGGCTTGCAGGTGAGGGAGAGAAAATGAATAGATTGAGTTAACTCAAAGTCCAGCCATCTTTGGGAATAAACTTGGGATGAGGACTCACCACCACCTGTGGAATGTGTGGAAGGAGGATGGGCGAGGAGAGCTCAGGGCTCACATGCTGGTGTGATGGCCATCTTGAGAGTATGGTGGTGTAGACAGATTTCAGAAAAAGGCTCAAATATGGGGCTCCATGAGACCAGAAAGGACAATATGGAGATCCCAGGTAGGTTGGAGCTCCCTGATTGGTGGATAAGTGTGAAGCAATCCTTTAAAAAACCTAGAAACAGTTGGATGGGAGAATACTGGGCCTGACTGGAAGAGAGGATGGCATGGCAAAATCACTGCAAAATGGACCTTCGTTGAACTGAATGCGAGTCCAGAGAATTCCAGGTACAGGACGTAATCAAAGATCTTGGGAACAGGGGGCTCCAATGCATCAAGGTTGTGCTGGGCTGCCCAAATTGAAAGCCTTCTCCACTTCGAGGAGCAGGTTTTCCTTGTGGAGGGCTTCCTGACGTGCAGTAGGACTTGTCATGGGAACAGTCAGTAGCACTTCACCAGCCAGCATCTTGGCCATCAGGTGTAATGAGTTTGGGTCTGGGTGAAGAATTTGATCTCAGCTCTGTGATATTATGTCTGGACGGTCTGGAAGTGCCATTGGAGGCTGTGTTGACATTCGGAGGTGAGATATCAGCCATAACTGCCTCAGCCAATCAGGATTGGTGTAGCTGTATCCTGACTGATTTTCCCTTTCCCCCTGGGTATCAGAGGGAGGGGTCAAAATGCATACATGAGACCTGGATCAGTGTCTTGCACACAGCCTGGGCTCATGCCTACTCTGGAGCAAAAGACTGGACACATCATGTTTTCTGTGGTGGAATTTCCTCACCGATGAAATCTCAGTCTGAGGATGGTGCTCTTCAGAGACCATAATTGTTTTAGCAGACAATCTGTCCCCAATTTGCTGTTGGCTGCTGGGAGACAAGAGCAATTGGAGTAATCCTAGGAAGTCAACGCCAAGTCCATAGTTTGAGTGCCTCTTGGCACAGTGGTGAGGAATGGGCAACTCCCCTCTTGTTTAGATAATATATTGCAAATGTGCTGTCTGTTGGGTTCTGTGTGCTGGAATTTCTTAAGGCTGGCAGGTATGCTTTGCAGGTTAACCTGATTGTCCTGTGTTCCAAGAGGTTTATATGCAGTCCAATCTCTTGCTGGGATCACACTCCCTGTATTTGGAGACGGTTCCAGTGAGCACTCCACCCTGTTCCCGATGTGATCTCTGATCAGTGTCTTTGGAGGACAGGCAGAGTAGGGTACTCTTCTCCACACATTCTGTGAGTCTGTCCATTATCCTAGTGATGGCAGGATATGAGCTGGGATCATGACATGCATGTCCATTTGATGTCTCATAGGGACACACTGACCTCAGCCAGTCCTGTAACAGGGATGGGTGAAGTTGGGCTAGTGGTGTCTCATGTGCAAAATGACATGTGGCCTAAAAGTTTGAGACAGCTTCTCAATGTAATTGACAGATGTATCTTGTTGTTGGATATTGTCTGTATAGACTGAAATCTTTCTTCTGGAAGATATGCCTTTGCCAATTTGATGAGAGCGCTTATGAAATCTATCCTCTGTGAAGGGTTGAGCGATTACTTTTTGTAGTTTACTATCAGGTCCAACTCCCTGAACAGGTCACAATCTATGTTTAGGGCTGTGGTAACATCCTGATGAGACCTGCCTTTGATCAGCCAATCATCTAGATATGGATAGACAAGAATGCCTTGTCTCCTTACATCTGTGACCACCACAGCCATGCATTTTGTGAAGACTCTCACTGTTAATGACATGGTATTGATAGTGGCTGGGCCTTACTGTGAAATGTGACCTTTTTATGGGCCAGATGGGTCCCGATACAGAAATTTGCATCCTGGAGTTCAAGTACCACAAACCAGTCTTGAGCCGTAAAAAGCCTGTAAGCAGGTGGTTTCCTTCAAGAGAACCTGGGTTCCTTTCTTGGAAAATAATCAGCAGGTTGTTACTGGAAGTATGTGAGTACTCTCTCTCTGGTCTGAGGTTAGAATCTGAAGGGCTTCCACCTCAAGGCGGGGGTATAGACACTTGTGCTGGTTTTAGGAGTCACAGCCTGGCTGACAGGGGCACTGATGACGTGGATTTTGAAGTGAAAGGGCCTGACTTGGAGCTGGATGTTCATTCTGCTGGGTGCCCCTCCTAGACTGCTCCAGAAGAAAAGGTTTTAGTCTCATGTCTCCTGGGTGTTTCTCCTTCTTGGCAAGAAAGACCAGCAGATAGAGCCGGTCAGGCATGGGGCGGGGGGCTCTCACCTAAACAAAATAAACAGCAGTTCTGCCTGGTAGGGGCAGGAATGGGACCATCCCAGGACTGGCAGGCTTTGAGTCTGCCATATGAGGTGGTAGTGGTGGCCAAAACAATAATAAAAACCCAAAAGTTCGAGGAAGGAAAGAATGTCATTTTAAGGGAATGAACCCTAAGTCATTGCACGACAAGAGAGCATGAAGGGGCAGCAGGTTTGGTTCCATCTTGCTGCCATGGGCTGTAAGCAGGAACTGAAGGATGGTGACGGTATTCTGTCAGCTGGCAGGGGGTAGGAAGACATGCACAGCACAGGTGTGCCCCAACAGACACTGCTATCCAGACTCCAGGCTCACATGTATGAAGCACATGCACAGTCTAGAACGGAATCCACATGGAGACATCCCCAAAGAACAAACACTATGCTCTGACCCCAGGAATCACAGGGAACTGAGCTCACTACTTTTTTCTGCCAAGTTATTCCCGAATCCATTTCTGCCACCATTCATCTGGCTCTAGGGGGTGAGTCTAGCCTGTGCCATGGCCTCTGGAGACTTCCTGCCGAATGCAGCAGGGCTTGTTTACTAAGGCCTACTTGTACCTAGTTCTGGCACTGCAGCTCATTTCTCCTTCTCTTTCTCAAAGCTAAGCTGGCTATTTCGCTCCAGCCTTCAGAACCAGGCAGGGAAGTCAGACTAACACAACAGCTGCTGCAGGGGTTTGTTCCAGGAAGGAAGGAGAGTGGGTATCTTCCTGCTGGTAACTCTTAGGAGATGCTTTCGGAGGGCAGCTGATATGATTCAGGGAGGTGAACAAGCACAGCAAGAGCAATTGGATAAGTCACAATCCCAGCTCAGCAGAACAAAACCAGGTGCATTCCCAGGCCCAATGAACCTGTTTGTCTTAGCACAAGGTCTGATGATTGGAGAAGGCTTTGTCCTTGGCTCTGAGTTTGTGCCTGTGTGAGCAGGTTAGGGAAAACCTCAGTACACCTCATGAGAAAAACAAGTGCCAGCCGGGCCCAGCCCTGGGTAAGGCGGGGCCAAGCGGCACAGCAGTGTCAGAGAGAAAGCTGGCACTCTCTCAACCAGACAGGTTCCTGCTAGTACGTTCAGCTGGGACGTCAGTGCCTGTGGCAAATGATGCCACAGGATGCTAGGGACAGACAGGCAGCTAAGCTAGGGAGACTAGGGGAGGAACACAAAGAAAAGGTCCCTTGCGGGCATCGTCTGAAGGGAGGCAGTGTGACCTAGTGTTCAGATCAGGACACTGGGAGGCTGGAGACTGACTGATTCACTGTGTAACTCTGGGCATGTCACTAGTTTCTCTGGACCTCACTTTTCCCAGCTTTAAAATGGAGCTGACAAAGCTGCCTGGCATTGGAGAAGCAGGCTGAGATCCTAGCATGAAAGGCTCCGGGGAAGCCCTTGTTTCCCTGGGTGATGGGAGGAGCTAGCCCTTGCTTTGCCAGGGGTCCTAGGGCTCAGAGGGATGTCATGTGGAGAGCACTGTGTTTAGAGGCCTCTGTGGATTTAGGGGCTTTGTTGTGACCCAAGCTAAGGGCTCGATCTTGGGAAGTGCTGAGTGACCTCATCTCCCAGTGACTTCAGGGCCAACTGAGAGTACTCAGCACCTTGCCAGAGACTGTGACCTCCTCACAGGATCAGTCCCTGAGTGGCTGACAGCCTCCATGAGGCAATTAGCTGGGAGAATTCCTGGCTCCCTCTCTTCTGACAAGGGGAGGGGGGAAGAAAGTGCCCCTCCCTCTGCCAGTGCATTGATTTTGCATAATACCTTTGTTTTCAAATGTCACCATGTCCCCAAATGCAGGGACAGGCATGCAGGGCCCAGCACTCCCCTGGGAGAGCCCTTCACCAGCCCACAGACAGCCCCCAGGTTGGATTTGGTTTTGCATTAGTCCAGATTATTCATGCTGATAGAAATTGGGCCGGGGAGCAGCTGCAACATACCCCTCCCCAGCTCTGCAGGCACCCATCCCCCTTCTGGGGCCTGGCTCGCTGAGGCAGAACTCCATTCAGAGACAGACCTCACTGTGCCCATCACTACACAATACCAGCAAGCTGCATCTCCTGTTAACATGGAGACCTGGCATTATCAGCCTTTCCTGTCTGATCCGCTTTAACCCAGGGGAGATGACCCCGTGATAATCCAGCCCTTCACACTGCATTGGACACCAATGCTTGGGAGACTAGCCTAGAGCAGGGCCCCTGCTCCCAATGCCTCCCCAGCCCTGCCCTCCGTGCATTAGGGCAAGGTTTCAGATCAGAGCCTGCAGGGAGCCCCCCCTACGGTGACCAGGTGTCTGGTTTTGGACTGGAATGGCTGGTTGAAAAGGGATCCTGGTGTCTCCAGTCAGCACCGCTGACCAGGCCGTTAAAAGTCCAGTTGGCGCGGGTCTGGCAGGCTCCCTACTTGGCTCCATGCAGCTCTCCGGAAGCGGTGAAATGTCCCTTGGCTCCTAGGCATAGGGGCAGCCACGGAGGCTCCATGTGCTGCCCCTGCCCTGCCCAAGCGCCAACTCTGCAGTTCGCATTGGCCGAGAACAGCGGCTAATGGGAGCTGCGGGGGCACCACCTGGAGGCAGAGGCAGTGTGCAGAGCCATCTGGTCACGCCTCCACGTAGGAGCCGAGGGACATGTCACCGCTTCCGTGGAGCCACCTGAGGTGAGCGCTGCCCAGAGCCTGCACCCTGAAACGCCTCCCACATCCCAACCACCAGCCCCAGCCTAGAGCCCCCACCTATGCCCTAAACCCCTCATTCCTCACCCCACCCCAGAGCCTGCACCGCCCACCGGAGCCCTCAACCCTTCCTGCACCACAGCCCCCTGCCCCAGCCCAGATTCCCCTCTCGTACCCTGAACCCCTCATTTCTGGCCCCACCCCAGAGCCCACACCCCCAGCCCAGAGCCCATACCGCCTCCCACACCGCAATCCCCTGCCTCAGCCTGGAGCCCCCTCCCACAGTCTGAAGCCCTTGGCCCCACTCCACTAGCCTGGAGCCCCCTCCTGCACCCCAAACCCCTCATCTGTGGCCCCACCTCAGAGCCTGCACCCCCGGCCAACACCTTCACCCCCCCCGGACCCCAACCCCCTGCACCAGCCCAGCAAAAATGAGCAAGTGAGGATGGGAGACAGCGAGCGACAGAGGGGGTGGATGGTGTGAGTGGGGCACTGAGCCTCGGAGAGGGGGCTAGACAAGGGTCAGGGCCATGCTGGGGCAGGGGCGGGGTAGGGGGCAGGGCAAGGGTGTTTGGGTTTGTGCAATTAGAAAGTTGGCAATCTGAGCCCCGCCCCTTAGAGCCCCTAGAACAGATGGGATTTAACCTACCGGCTGCCAATTTCTGGGCAGACACGACTGTTTCCCTGGAGCCCTGGGATTAAGGAAACCCGCAAGGTGTTGAACAGGGCACAAGCCTATGTGATTCTCTCTAATACAGCCCATTCTCCCATCTCCAGGTCAGCCTTCCCCGTGCCACCAGTCTCCTGCCATGCTCGGGCTGGCCTGCCCCGCATTGCCAGCCTCCCGCCATGTCCGGGCTGGCCTGCCCTGTACTGCCAGCCTCCTGCCATGCCCGGGCCAGCCTGTCCCACATCACCAGCCTCCCACCATGCCCAAATCCCCAGGACTGCCAATCTACTTTCATGCCCAGGCCGGCCTGCCCTGCACTGCCAGCCTCCCACCATCTCCAGGCAGGCCTGCCCCACACTGCCAGCCTCCCACCATGCCTGGGCCATCCTGTCCCACATTGCCAGCCTCCCACTATACCTAGATCCCCAGCACCTCCAGCCTCCCACCATCCCTGGGCCGGTCTGCCCTGCACTGCCAACCTCCCACTATACCCAGATCCCTACTGCCAGCCTCCTGCCATGCCCCGGCTGGCCTGCCCCACACTGACCTGGAGCCTGTATTCTTTGCGGTTGAGGATGACAGCGGTGATTTGCTGGTCCATGAAGATGAGGATGATGACCAGAACAGCAGGCACTGCGGAGAGCAGGCAAACCCACCAGGGGTTCACTCCCAAGGGAAACACGACCCAGCCTCTCTGGGAGTTTGTGGGCTGCACGGGGAGTGCAAGAGGTCAGATTGTACATTACAGCACCCTCCACTGCACTTACTAATGGGCAAAGAGCACTTTGGGCAACAGCCCATTGGGGTGGGCTGGGCTGGGCAGGTCAGACCACTGGCCCAGATGGTTCTCCACTAGGTCACCAGCAATGGCCAACAAACGATGCTTCAGAGCAAAGGGAACCCTCACTCCCCTCCCCCTGGCCATTGTACAATTTTGCATCTGTGGGAAAATGCTTCTCCTGACTAACTGGAATGGCGATCTGTGCTCTGCACCATGGCAGTGGCCAGGCCCCAAGAGGCAATAAGCAAGTCCCAAGCCGAGCCCTGGATGCTTGTGAACAATCCCATCTGTGCTCGCTCCTGGCCATGCTCCAGCTGATTAACGTTAACCAACAGCCACTGTTCCCTGTTATTGTGCAAGGGCATCAGTCTTGCCCCGAGAGATGGGGCCAGGCCTGTGCAGTCAGCTGCTCCTGTTGCACAGCACATGGGGAGGGATCCAGGCCATGGTTTCACATTGGTACCAACCTAACATTCAGAAATCATGAGTCAGGCCCACAAAAACTGATTTAAAATCATGAGATTTTTAGAAAATAATAAAAAAATGGGGGAACGCTTTTTCTTTGCCTGCTGGATTTAAAACTTTTGAGTCACATTTTCAAGCTTTTTTCTGCCACCACGAGGGCTAGCAACACTTATTTTTTTAAATGAAAGCTGAGATTGTCCTGTATTCACATGACACCAGGAGCTGGGGTTTGAAGAAAAGTACTAAATTTGCAATTGTGAGTGCTGGTAACACTAGTTTCATGGCAGCCTTTGTGGGCCTGGTTTTCACATCCCCATGGGCTGTCTGTCTAGTGAAGATGTCTGTCTGGCCGTGTGTTCATGCAAATCCAGGTCCATGTAGGTGCTTGCGTCAGTACACATACAAATCAGGCACAAATTTGTGCACACCTTTCTACATGTCTCCCTGGAGTCTGAAAACCAGGCCCAGTTGGGCAAATGCAATAGAGCTCTATATCCATGGTAAGAAGGTAGGTATGGAGAATCTAGAAAAAGATGACGAATGCGAAAAGTCCCAGTGCTTTAAAAATATGCAGGTAGAGAGAGCAGCGTGGGACAGTGGTTAGAGCAGGAGTGTGGGCGATATCTCCCCGTTCTCCATTCCCAGCTCGTCCACTGACAAAATACGATCTTAGGCATAATTCCACAGTGAAAGCATCTCTAAAATGGGGATAATAGGACCTTCTGGCTTCAGGAGTGCTGCATGTGCTTTAATTAAGAAATGCCCTTTGAGATCTATGGAGGGAAGCTGCCAGGGACCCTTATCATTACAGATGTCCTAATACACCCTGGCCTTCAGCCAAAACATGTCACAGCAGCCATTCTGCTCAGGCCAGGGTGCCTTGCCCTGCCCCTTTCAGGCCTGGCATTTCCCCCCACATTTGCCAGGTGGTACTTTGCCTCCAGCTTAGAGAACGGGCAAGTGGCTCCTTCATTAACCTGATGCACAATCTGCCTAACAGGGAGCTATGGGCCACCACAGAGCCTGCACACTAGCTCTGCAGCCTCTGCTAATTCCTTTGAACACCCAGGCCTGGGGGGGAGGGAACCCAAGCCCAGACTTGAGCTGGTGTCTCCTTCTTTGCTGTGTGCTGTGGCATCATTTGCATGATTACATGACTGTTTAGTTTGGGTCCAGTTGCTAAGCGGAGGTTATTTATAGATCAAGGGATTGGCTGGCGCTTCCCCCCTCCTCCTTCACAAGAAAGGAAGTCACCCTGCAGAGCTGGGCGGGGAGGGCAGTGTCAAGGTAAGGGGCTATAAAATCCCACAGTCCCTGAGTTTTCTGCAGATCCCTCTTGGCCCTGTAATGGCAGAGAGTGCTGAAAGGGAAAGAGCTGGATGGAAAACCCAGGGGCCAGATTGGTCTCGGGTGTCAGCCCAGAGGACTCAGCAGAGTTACTCCAGGGAGGAAGGTGGCCTAATGTAGGCAAAATTCTCCCTGCTCCACAGCATTGCACATTCTGGATCTGTTCCATACCCCCAGCTGTCAGGAGCCGACTTGAATGTGGGGGAACACACGAGGTGGGACGCAGCCCCGCACATTCCCCTCTGCACGGTTGGGGTGGAGGGCTGGAGAGCTGAGGGGTTACGGAGCCCCATGGCTCTGTCTTGCACAATGAGGTTTGAACAACCAGTGGGGGACTGAGGAGTGGGTCTGTGTGTCACCTTTAGGGGCAGTGTGGAAAAGCAGACCTGGAAAGAGAAGGGTTGCCACAGACTGGCCAGGCGAGGAAAGGAGGGGAAGAGAGAGGTCATAGAAAGCCATTATCATCCGGCGGCCTGTGACTTAGATGGACTTTTCAATGCCGTTGTGAGTGGAGAGCTCTCCGTGTGATGACACCACCACTGCAGCTTTCCCTGATTGCCCCCTGGCTGGACTAGCTCGGCAGGCCCAGGATTGGGAGGCGTGGGGCACGCTGGCATCTGGAGGGTGCTTGCCGGGCCATTGCCCATTTGTTCCATGGCTAACACAATGAGGTCAGTCCCCAGGGCTGTCAATCTGGCCCCTGTTCCTGCACTGCCCAGGTGTAGCTGATGCTGTGACTCAGAAGGTGTGACAGATTTATGTTACCAATTTGCCTGGGGCATCAGGTGACAAAGGGGGCATTGAGTTTGCAGCCAGGAAAGGCATGGTCACTCCAGGGGAAGTTCTCAGGCGCCGTTCCTTGTTCTCTTCCTTTCTTTGTGACCTCCGTGATGGGCTGGACAATTCTGGAGAGAGTTTCTGGCATCAGAGTATGGGGCCCTGTGACGGTGGATCCCTTACTTCCTACACTCCCAGTCTGCGGGGTACCCGTCTGAACTGGCCCTCTGGGAGGGGAGGTCAAGCAAAGGTCTCCCCTTCCTTTGGAGCTCCTCCTTACGCTCTGAGGGCTGCCTTGGCTTCCCAGACAGTCTGCAAGCTCTGCAGAGGAGTCTCAACAAGCTGTCCAGCCCTGTTGGCATGTTGGCTCCTGAGATCCAGCTGCTGAGCAGGTTCAAGGGCTCCTTGGTCCTGCTCTAGTTCTAGTGCTGAAGAAGATGAATCAAGACTGTAGGGTAGAGGGAATTAGACAGACAGGCCTTATAGCAGCTGGTCCCCCAGGGGCCCATCCAGACCCTGGAGCAGAGGGGGCAGGTCCAGAGCAGCACCGAACTGTGCAGCATGGAATCCCTTTCTTTTACAGTGAATGGAGTGGTGCCTAGATCCACAGAGTGGGGCCAGCAGCCGGGCTGGCGTCACACTCACCACCACCCGCAGTCTCGCTAGGGGCCTCACTCTCCATGGCCCATGCAGGATTCTCTGTTGAGCCTGCCAGCAAGGGGGACCGCTCGTGCCAGTTGCAATGGAGGAGTTTGTAGGGTGGATGGCTCACTAGATAAGGGACTCAGCTCAGGTCAGGATCAGATCACCATGATCAGAGGGTAACAGCTTCCAGCTGCTCCGATTCCAGCTGGGTGTGACGCTGTGAGGTAGTATGAAGGGGAACGCCTCATATTTCATTACCCGTCGCCTGAGCCCAGGGCTGGCCCGAGGCAGGGAGCCCATTGTAACAATGCCTGGAGACCATGGAGAGCAGGGATGAGGGATTTGGGGTGTGGCTCTGGCTGGCAGGCAGGATTACCAGTGAGGGGCGACATGGGACCCCAGGCAGCTGCATCACTCATCTTTGCCTGTGGGCACCAGTGCCTGAGCCATCCAGTCTCCCGACAACATGAGCCGTGCAGCACTTTCAGCGCCTGGGGTTGATCAGCAACAGGAATGATGTGTCCTTTACAGCAAGAACAGGTCAACCAAAAATGACGTAGGACTAATTAACTGCTCAGTGGTCTATGGACAGCCTACTGAGCAGCTTTGCTGGGCACGTACCTGTAGATCCCCAGCGTCAGCCTTGGGGCTGCGATCCAGGAATATGCTCTCCAGCTCGGGCCCAGAGAGAAACGGTGGAGGGCTTCTCACAGGAGCAAAGGCTCACAAATCTCACCCAGCCGAGGGATGAAAGGCAACATCATGGGAGCCCAAGGACTGCATCTGATCTGCGTGGAGCAGAGCAGAGTGCAGGCATCTCCACTGTCAATGTGGGGGGTGAGGCCTTTAGAAAATGCAGTTCCCAGTTTGCAATGCAGGCTGGCTACTGGGACCTGGATGCCCCTTTGCATGCTGGGGCCTACCACACACTGCACCCCTGAACTGGCAGTGAAGATGCACACAGGCAGCCCTGTCTACATGGGCTCTGCAAAAAGCCTCTATACCTGATGCATAGTTTGCATCAGAATCTAATGTAGGTGCCCCATGCACAGTTCCTTCCCCGCAAATCCATTATCACTGCCTATATACATCATCCCAGCTCCCCAAATTCCATCGCTTCTCCATCCATGAGCCCCCCTTCCCAGCAATTCCTCTGTTTTCCTCCTCTCATTACCCAGTCAGTTCTCACCTTGAACTCGCTGGGGACGATGAGCTTGGGGGTCTCTAGCCCCAGAATGGCATCAATCCCGCAGAAGATGAGGATGGCCAGGATGATGGAGAAGTCGCTCACTAGCTTCCTCAGCTAAGGGAGCAAAGAAAGCCATTGGGAGGGCGTTATCAGACACCCGCAGGTAGGGTGACCGGACCTCTCAATATTACAGGGACTGTCCTGCTGGTAGGGTATTTGTCTTATATATGCAACTACAGCCCTCCGTCCCCAGGGAAAAAGGTGTCCCACTTGCTATCTGGGACCCGATCTGAGCCATGCTGTGCTTTAAGCATGCTTAGTTGTTGTGCGCTCGGGGTGGGGGGGCAATCTGCACATCCCAGAGATACCCCTGGCCCTGTCCTCCAGAAACACCCCACAGTGAAAAGCAAGAGACATCGCACAACGAAGCCAGCACTTGCTCATGCTTTTATAAGAGATCTTGGTGATCCCCCTGCACTGGGATGGAGGGAATGCGGGAGATGAGGTAATAAGTGTTTTGAATGCCCTCTGCTGCTAGTTCTAATTGCACCTTAGAGACTAACATAAATTTGTTAGTCTCCAAGGTGCCACAAGGACTCCTCCTTTCTTTTTTTTTTTTTTTTTTTGCCAATACAGACTAACACTGCTATCCCTGAAACCTAGCTACGACCCTGCAGAAAGCTCACTAGGAAGCTGGGGGAGGTTATTTATGGAGAGTGTGGAATAAAGTCTGGTGGATCATGAGCAGCAAGGCCAAGGCTCTCTGCCTTTCCTTATAAAGCCAGTCTCCCACGCATGCCCAGTATAGCCCACCACAAGGGGAAGCCGCTAGCTTTGATTAGGGGGGGATAATTCTGGTGGATGCACTAAATTGCTCTTGGGCAGGGTGAAGGTGAAGCTGAGGCCCCAGCCCCAAAGAGGAACAGAGGAAGGTTAAATAGCACTTTTGCACTTCTTTCTTGTTGGGTGGGAGCTGGGAAGCCCAGTGTTACTGAGGAGGGCTCCCCAACTGTCCTTTGGGGTGGTGCTGACCCCATTCAGAACTGATGCCCTGAGTTCTATTCCCAGTGTGCCCCCCTACCCCTGCTGTGGCCTTGGCTGACATTTTCAAAAGGGGCCACTGAATTTGGGTGCCTCCTTTGCTAGGTGTCCTGCCTGAAACTGCCACCAGTGTCCTGTTGGGCGCCCACAGGCAGTAAGCACATTTGGGAATGTTGGCCTCAGTCTCTCCAAGCCTCAGTTTCCCAGTCTGTGAAATGAGGATAATGCCACTTACCCCCTGGGTGCCACCACTCTGAGACCTATTGGGGGAGGCCCTGTATGTGGGTTGGGGTGAGATACATGCAACCAGGAGAGAGCACAGCACTCAGCAGATCACCAGCGCCACCTCTCTGAGCTGCAGGGCATCAGACATTGCTGGGCTGAGCAACACTTGGAGATTTTTATAACTTTCTAAAGCAATGCTCCTGATTTTCAGGGTTATTTCTGGGGCTGTCCTGCCATGGCTGGTCGGTAGCAGCTGTACTGCATGTGCTGAGATGCTTACACTCAGCAGGGGAAGCAGGAGCTGTTTGCACAAAGCCATCTAAATGTACAGAGCCTTGCACAGGAAGAGACAGCTGCACCCTCCTCACAATGCCCTCGGTACTTGCAGAGCAGGGGGTGGGAAGAGAAACACTCACGGCAGTGGGGAAATAGCGGCTGGTTTTAAAGCTCTTGAGCGTCATGGAGCAGAGGAACGTCCCCAAGAAGAGGATGAAGGCCATGAAGGTGATGTCAGGCACGTAGTTACAGCTGTTCCCCACCAGATGGCCTCCCACTCGCAAACACTCTGTCCGGGTCAGCAGGGACCAGTTTGCAGCCTCCAGACCCTGCTGCTGTGGGGACAAAGGAAGACATTTCAGAGGCAGAGGAGAGCCAGCCGGCTGGACAAGAAGATGACCCCACAGGCCAAAGAGAAGGGATCAGAGGAGTCCATGCAAGGACCATTCATAGATGACGGGTGGGTAGGCACTGGCTGACGATGGCCAGTTACCCTGCAGCTTGGTGGTGCAATCGGGTGGGGGAGGAGAGCACACTTGGGGCTGGTTAGTGCTGATGAAAGTTAGAGGCCATTTGCTTGTCTGTATCTGTCCATCCGTCCCCTGCTCATACCAGGCTCACTGAGCCAGGTGTTCGTAGATAAGCCTGCAGGGATTGCACCAGGCCTGCCCCTGAACAGGGCTCATCTGGCAGAACTCCCTGGGCTATGTGGACACATGCCCACGTGCATGGCTCTTTCTGGTCAGTGAGGCACCATGTGTGAGTGGCTGCCAGGCCGTTCTCAGAGGGCAGGCAGGGAGAGGCAGCCGTGGAAGGGGCATCCCCTCCTAGCAGCAGGGAAGGGCCCCTTTGTGAGGCTGACACCAGTGTTCTTGGAGCCCAGGGTCACTGCCTGGAAACACGGTCACCATGAAACACGCAAGTCCCCCATGTAAGGGGAACAGGGTCTCCCATGCAGAGCCTCTAGGTAAAAGGCCTGGCCCAGCACCATCACTTTACTGCCTAGTCGCTGAGACAGTCTGGTCCTGGGAGGGATCCAATGATGCCAGCACTGCCCTAGGAACACAGGGAGCCCCACCCCAGAACAAGCCTGCCAGGACCTCAGCATCTCCTCGCTCACCCCAGCGGCTGGAGAGAATGGTCCTTACCATCCCAGCACTGCCAGGGGGTGGGAGCAGCATCTCAGTCAGCATGGAGGCGTTGCCTGCAAAAGATGAACTATCAGACATTTCTCTCCCCATCCCCAAACCATGGTGCCCAGCCAGTGTCTCCCTGAGTGTTTGCAGGGGGTCTCAGAGGGCTCCGGCCTGGGGCTGGTGTGAGACAGTGGAGCTGGTCCCCAGTCATTAGTGCCGGGGATGGGGGCGTGAACTGTGCTGGATGTCAGCTATCAGCAAGGTTCCTCCCCCTGGGCCTCGGGCTAGCAGGCTGTAGTCTCATCAGGAGGCTTCGTCTCCTAGGGATGGTGCTAACTGAGACTCAGCCACATGGGCGGCACATATAAGAGGCCGTGGATGTGGCCTGGCTCACCCCTCTTGAGGCATGCTGGCCTGCCACCACCTCTGGAGTACCCGAAGTGAACCTCCATAGAAGTGGGGGTGGCCACTGGTGCCCAGACCATGGCCCCGCTCATGCTCCGCTCCGCCTCTTTCCCAGAGACTCCCCTCCACCGCTTGCTCTTCTGCCCCCTCCTCTCCTGTCGCTTGTCTAAGGCAGGAAAAGGTGATGGGGGCATGGCCCCATGGCCTGCCCTGTTCCAGGAAGGAGGTGGAGCAGAATGAGTATAGTATGGGGGACCATGGGGGAGGTGGCAGAGAAGAGTGAGCAGCAGGCGGCTGGGGTCTTGGGGGAAGAGGCAGAGAGAAGTGAGTGGGCGGAGCCTCGGGTAAGGAGGCGGAGAGGAGCAAGCAGCGGGTGGGGCCTCAGGTGAAGAGGCTGAGCTGGGGCAGGGGCATGGTCCAGACACTGGTGTCCCCCTATTTCTAGGGAGCTTCTGGCACTTGTGTGTGAGCCTCCCCAAACAGAAGACTCTCACGCCCCTATACTAGGCATGCTAGGCACAGAAGCAGCCAGAGCAGGGGCCATGGGGCCACCCCTCCCCCAGGCATCCCTCTAGACCCAGAACCGTCCCTAGGAGGACCCCTGCACACACACACATGCTTGTACGGCACTAGCGCAGTGGTTTTCAAACTTTTTCTTCTGGCGACCCAGTTGAAGAAAATTGTTGATGCCCGTGACTGAATCAAGGGGTGGGAGGGGCTCAGGGCTGGGGCAGAGGACTGAGGTGCAGGTTCTGGGGTGTGGCTGGGGATGAGAGGTTTGGGGTGCAGGAAGGATTTGGGGGGCTCAGGGCTGGGGCAGGGAATTGGGGCTGGGGCATGGGCTTACTTCAGGCAGCTCTCAGTCAGTGGCGTAGTGGGGGGGCTAAGGCAGGCTTCCTGCCTGTCCTGGCACCGTGGGCCGCACTGCGCCCTGGAAGTGGCCAGCAGCAGGTCGAGCTCTTAGGCGGTGGCGCACAAGCAGCTCTGTGCGGCTGTCACTCGCAGGCACCACCCCTCCACCCCCAGCTCCCATTGACCAAGAACCGGCCAATGGGAGTGCAGAGCCGGTGATTGGGGTGGGGGCAGCGTGCGGAGACCCACAGCCCCCCGTGTAGGAGCTGAACCTGCTGCTGGCTACTTCTGAGGTGCAGCTTGGTGTCAGAACAGGTAGGGACTAGCCTGCCTTAGCTGGGCAGAACCACCAGCAGGACTTTTAATGGCCCAGTCGGCAGTGCTGACCGGAGCCACCATGACCCAGTGCCTTCCATTCCACAGCCCAGTACTGAGTCGTGACCATAGTTTGGAAACCACTGCATTAGAGGACCCAGGCGGTGGCTTCCCTCCCACCCACCATGAGACCTTGGGGGAGAACTGCAGAGAGCAGCTACCGCAGCCAGAGACTCCAGCCAGCTGGGGAAGGACCCCTGGACAGTCCAAGCAAAACCTGAATTTTCTCTCTAGCCTCTACTGACTGGCTGTTTGATCCAGGCTCCCCCTCCGCCCCAGGTGGTGCAGCTACACTGGAGCCAGGGGTGTCATTTCTTGCAGATAAACCCTCACTAGCGCTGATGGCTAGCACCTAAAAACAGAAGGGTAGCCAGAATGGTGTGAACAGCACAATTCTGTCCAAGACCCCTGTATGTCCTCTGGGCGGCTAGTGCCTCCTGCCATGGCTATGCTACTGTTCTTAGTGCACTAGCTAGATCAGAGCTAGCACTGGTGTGCCTACCCCCACTGGAAATCATTCTGCCAGCTCCAGCGTAGACACACCCACAGTCACTTCCACTCAGGTTCCCTCCACACCTGCCCCTCCTCCTCTGCCCTCCCCCCTGCCCCCGCCGTTTTCTTTCCATTTAGCTTATCCTGCCTATGGAAACCCACAAAACGTATAGTGGCACTAACAGGATGTTTGCCACCATCACCTCGGTCCCCCTGCTGGTGTGTTCTACCCCTCCCTGGCTTTTGGGAGCTGTTATGGGGGCTTCTGCCCCCAGGGATTGTGCTAGAGCAGTGCTTCCCAAACTGTGCCCCATAGAACATTGCTTGTGGCCTGCAGGTACAGCACATGAGGCTGTCTCCATCTCCTTGTTTCCAATGGCTTCTCTTGGCGTCCCCTGATTGGAGGTGGGTCTGGTAGCAATGCCTGGAGGTAAGGTTGCCTGACACTTCCTGTTATAAGACCTGGTTTTCAGCTGCTCTAAAGTCTGGCAAACTTTAACAGATCAGGCTGAAATGTTTCATGCCAGGCACCTGCCTCAGGCTGACAATTGTTGGAAGGGTTCAGCTAAAATGCTCCAGCCATTTCTGAGAACGAAGTCGGGGGAAATGCTTTTTTTTGCCCATATTAAAAATTCTTCAAACTGTTTCCTTGAGAAGCTCTCTGCTTTGGAGCAGGGACTTGAAATGTGGCAGGAAGGGTCGCCCTGGTGTCAGAAACGTGTGTGTTTTACTGGCCACCGAAAGTTAGCCAAGTTCTGTAAGTCTTGCGAAAATCACGGTTCACACACACCCAGGAGAGGTTTCCTAGAGTCTGGCACCTAAATTCTCAAAGGATTCCAACAGCACTGAGCATGCTCCATCCCCACACAGTTCATATGTGCTGACCAGATTGCACATGCTCTGTCCCCCGAGAGCAATTGAACATGCAATGCTGTCTCTCCTGTGTGCGTGGTGTGCCTCCTGCTGGAGCACAGAAGAGAAGGAACCTGCCTGACTTGAATGCAGAGGAGCAGAGTGGAAGGAGGAGGGATAAGAGTGGAGAAGAGACAGGGAAGAGTCAAGAGCCAGATCTCAGAAGATCTGAGAACTAAAAGGACAATAAATTAACCAGGGAAAAGGTCACAAATCAAAAGCAGCTCTGAGTTTCTAATCAGAAACTTCCCACTAGCAGATTCTCACCACAGTGAAACCCAGAAATCAAAACAAAGCCATACAAAACTGGCAGCTTGCTGATCCCAAACTGGGAGAAGACAGTAGGAGACCCCACGTGCAGTGGAAACCCAGAGATGAGTGATTGTGCAACCAACCTGACAGAGGAGAGACTGAAAATTAGACATTTCTGCCCCACACCTCCTGATTGCGAAGCCTGTCGGAGTGGCTGCCTCACACCATCCACAAGCAAAGAACTTTCATTGAGATGTGGAGGAGGTAAAAACTGCCTGACTGTGGGACTAAGCGAAGAGGCACCGAGAGCATCCCAGCTGCGCACCATGAGGTCATCCCTTCAGCACAAAGCCCAGCTGTGAAGAGGGCGATGCAGTCAGCGCTGTGCCAGAGTGGGCAAGGAGGCTGGCCTGTCTTCCCAGGAGACGCTCAGTAGCTCAGTGCAGAGGGAGCAAAGTAGCTGGGTACCCAGGCTCATGTCACAGATGCACCCAAGGGCATGGAAATTCCTGCATCCAGAGACCACGAGAATTTGTCCTGTTGCTGAGAGCTATAATGATGGAGCTGGGCTCTTCCCAGATCCTGAGATTTCCCTGGGGCTGGCATGTGGCCATGTGGGGTCTGGGTTATTCTATAGCTCTACTGAGAAGCCAGACAAACAATAGAGTGAAGGGTTATGAAGAAAATAGCCGCGACATCTCCCCGCTCTGGTTCGGGGGAGAAGAGGGTTTGAGTCTTTGGAAGTTTGCTGTCAGACAGGTCCCGCTATGAGTGTCTCTGGGAGTTTGGCTGGGAGAGGATGGTGCAGGGGGAGTAGGGGGTCCCTGGCTTCCATAGAATTGGGGTTGGGGAATGGACCAAGGCTGCTAATGTTCTGCTGAGTCCCTGCCTCTCATGGCCACAGCGGCCAATTCTCCTCTCCCCCCTTGGAACAGGAACACCCACCCCGCAGAGAGCTGTGTTCTCCCCCAAAGAGCTGGCAGGCTGAGACCAGGGAGCATGGAGGGGATGGACCCGAAGGAAGTCCGAGTCCATGGGAGACACTGGGCAGATCAATGCAACAGGGAGAGAGAAATTAGCAGTAGCAGAAAACAAGCCCAGCACAGTTCTGATCGGAGTCAGGATCTATCACCACATTGACTCCCCCTCACACTCCCTGCTCTCCGGGCACAGGAGACCACCACTGGACTGGGGGGAAGGGCTGGAGTTCAATGTTTCCATGAGGGTCCCCGCGGGGGACAGACAGCTGAGCTCTCCGGCTGAGTTCACACCCAGGCTGAGATGCCTCCTGCATGCAGATGGGACCCTGGCACTGGGATCTGTAACACTTTAGTTACTGATATGAACTCCCCCCCTTAACTCTGACTGAGCACCCAACCTTGTATCTGGGGCCTGCAGTGAGTCCTAAAAATACATCAGGATGTGACTCATGCCAATGCAGCATGGCTCTCTGTTACCCTCTAGTGGTGAGGCCACATAAGTACTGCAGGAGCATCCTCACAAGTACAGTCCTCATATCCCCTGGATATGTGCTGTGTTTGCTACACAGACATTATATAGCAGGGAGGTGTCCATGGGACAATTGCTCCAGTCACATATGGGCCACAGTGAAGGTCTCGCCCTCTAGGGACTGTGCTATTCTTGGCAGGGCTGGATACACAAAGGGGGCGGCTCTATTAATGAGGGGATGCCCTGTACTACTATCACCTTTCTGGTAATAACCCGACTCCCAGAGGATGGTGGTTTTCAGGAGTTAATCAAGAGCCCAGAGTGGCTGAGTGACCCATTACTAGAGTCACAATTGCTGGAAAGCAGGTTCATCCGAACTATTTGGTGATTCCCTGGCCCTGGCTCCTACAGTCCCCGAACTCAGGACTGGTTCACACACAGAACAAGAGCCACATTCTTCAGGGAATTCTCTGCAATCAGTATTTCACCTAACTCAGTCTAACCCATGTCAAAGTGTGGGTCTGCTCTGGAAAGTGACAGTCCCATGTGTACTGAGCCTCACTGAAACCACATCCCATTTACCTGAGTTCACACGTAAAGAGATTCTGTCCCTAACTGAGAGCCCTGCACACTCCTCCTGGGATTGGAGAGCCAAGCTGGGTTTCCTCTTTTTCATACATCATCAGTTGTAAAAATCCTGCAGGCCAGATTCTGCCTCCTCCACAGCCCAGTTATTTTGAGATGTGGTCCACCAGGGACCTACCCTCAGGGACATTTGGGCAGCCCCTTTGCTGCTGCTGGCATTGGGCAGGCGCTTGAGAGCCAAAGGTAGCCTTCTACTCAGTTACCAGCTCTGTGGATGCTGTAACAGTCAGCACGCAGCCCAGCTCCCTCCCCTGCAATGGTGCTAGCCCAAAGGGCTCACACAAGTAAGAAGCTGTACTGTTTGCCACTGCGTGGGGAAGGTGTGACTGATATGCCCAGGGAGCAGCCCAGTTCGATCAGAGGGGGCCATCTGGCATTTTCTTCCATTGATATGCTTGTTGATTCTCCCCATGCTTCGCTGTCATCCACCTTCGACTCTTTTGCCCCCATCTCCCTTCACAAGGTCCCAGCCCTCCCAGCCCCCAGCTCTGGCTCACACCCAACATCCACCTCGTCTGTTTCTGCTCTCGTACTGCCGAGCATCTCTGGCAGAAATCTCGGAACAAGGCTGACTTCCTCCAGTACAGATTTGTTCTCTTCTCCTCCAGTTCTGCCGCCTTCCCAGCCAAATGCCTCCAGTTCTGCACCCTGACTCCCACTCCACAATCCCAGCCCCCTTGGACTCCTTCCTCAAACCCTCTACCCCTCTTGCCTCTACTTCTCCCTCTGCACGTGCTCACTCACTTCTTCAAAGACTGACATTGGCAAAATAGCTTCCCCTCTCATCTGTAAAATCTGGCCTTTCCTACCCACCCACACAGCTAAATCTCTCACCCAGTCTCTAATCTTCTTGAGTTTTGATTACCGCAACACAGGGGTGATGAAAGCTCCCTAAAAGTGGCCCCGCCCTCCCATGCCATCCCTTCTCCTGCCCTCACATTGCCTCTTCTCCCTAAGGTCCTACCCTCATGCCAGCTCTTCCCCCTGAGGCCCTGCCCCCTGTCTGCCCATTCCACCCCCACCAGGTCCCTGCTCCACCCCTTCCCGCAAGGCCCTGCCACCACTTGTTCCTCTCTGCCCCTTTCCCTGCCTTGCTTACCCTTATGGCCAGTAAAAAATGATGGGGCCTTGGCCTCCTCCCCACCATTCCAGCACCCCTGCTGCAACACCCTTTTCTCTGGCTTTGACCGATGCAACCTTGCCCTGCTCCTGTTTGTTCAAAGCACTGCTGCAAAGATCATTTTTACTTTGACCATATCACCCTCCAGTTTGCATCTCTGGTGGCTCCCCTTTCTCCTCCATACTGAATAGAAGATGCTAATCTTTACTTTTGAGTCCCTTCCTGGTCTATTCCCACACTCCGGCTCATCTCTCATACATCACTGAGATGCTGACCCCCCATCTCTGATCAGCCCAGGTTGCCAAGCTTCATTGCCCACTGGTTACGTTTTCAAATAAGCCCCATTCGTGCTTTTTCCCCTGCTGCCCCTCATGCTTGGGAGGTGCTCCCCATAAACATCTGCAAAGTCACCTCACTGTCCACCTGCAAATGCCTCTTTACATCTCTCTGTTGCTGTACTCCCTGCACAAGGTTTAACAACAGGCAGTTGGGTGGTGTGCAGAGACCACCCAGCCTATCATGCTGACAGTATTGTCTCGTTGTTTCCTTATGCTCCCCATCAGTCTGAATTCTGCCTGTAGTCTCTTGTCTCAGCCTGTCAGCTCTTTGCGGCAGGAACTGTCTTTGTGTCCTGTGTCTGTACAGCACCTGGCGCCTGGTCTGTGCCTCTGGCTCCTAGGTGCTTCACAATACGAATAATAACACCAGTTCCTTTTTGGAAGGGACAAGCACTGCTGAACTGCTGCTTTCTAAGACCCGTTCCAATACACAGAGTTCGGCCCCAGCACTATTGACAGAAACATGCAACCACCCAGGCAAACGGAGACGCAGGGACCCTCCCAACTGGAGGCAGCCCGCTCCTACCTGTGCCAGACGAGTTACAGATGCAGCCGTAGAGGGTGACGTCATTGATCTTGTAATCCCAGTTGACGGGGAAGCTGTCCGCCAAGCTCAGCATCTTCTTCACGGCATCATAGATGAATATGAAGCTGATGAGGGCACAGAAGCCTTCCTCGGTGAAGCGAGTAAAATACTGTACCAGGTAACTCGCTTCGGTGGCCACCAAAATCAGTCCGAAAAAGGCCACCCAGAGGCCAATCCAGAAGCGGAACTCCAAGTAATCCAGGCTGTAGTCTCTGGAGAAAGGATGGGCCCGAAGTGTTTCAATGAATCAGTCACACACAAGACATGACACTTAACTCTAATCACTAAGGCCATGATTTAGTCACGGGTATTTTTAGTACAAGTCATGGACAGGTCACGAGCAACAGAGAAAAATTCATGGCCCTTGACCTGTCCATGACTTGTACTAAAAATACCTGTGATTAAATCTTAGGGGGGAGAAGGGGGGCACTGGGAGGCATGAGTGGGCTGCTGGTGGGGGGCGTATGGGGGAGCCACTGCCGGGGGCCACTGGAGCAGCAGCGGTGTGGCTGTCCCCAGGGCCATTCTAGCAGCAGTGCGTGTGGCTGTCTTGGGGGCCACCTGAGCAGCTGGCCCCAGAGCCAGCTGCTTGGGCGGCCCTGGGGTCAGCCACACTGGCTCCTGCAGAAGTCATGGAGGTCATGGAAAGCCACAGAATCCCTGACTTCTGCGACCTCTGTGACAGATACGGAGCCCTACTAATCGTTAATAGCAGTATGCTCTGCCTGTCTTTAGTGCCACCTGTCCAATGACCTCAGTGTGCTGGATGGAGCACACAGAATCACAAAAATGCAGGGCTGGAAAGGACCTCGAGAGGTCAACAAGTCCAGCCCCTGCACTGAGGCGAGACCAAGGAAACCTAGACCAGCCCTCACAGATGTTTGTCTAACCTGCTCTTAAAAACCTTCAGCGATGAGGATCCCACAACCTCGCTTGGAAGCCTGTTCCAGAGCTTAACTACCCTTAAATTTAGAAATTTTCTCCTAGTGTCTAACCTAAATCTGCCTTGCTTCAAATTAAGTCTATTACTTCTTGTCAGGGGCGGCTCTAGACATTTCGCCACCCCAAGCACGGCGGCATGCCACAGGGGGCACTCTGCAAGTCGCCAGTCCGGCGGCTCCGGTGGACCTCCCGCAGGAGTGCCTGCGGAGGGTCCGCTGGTCCCGCAGCTCCACCGAAGCCGCGGGACCAGCGGACCCTCCGCAGGCATGCCGCCGAAGGCACCCTGCCTGCCGCCCTCCCGGCGACTGGCAGAGCGCCCCCCGCGGCTTGCCGCCCCAAGCACATGCTTGGCGTGCTGGGGCCTGGAGCTGCCCCTGCTGCTTGTCTGACCTTAAGTGGAATGGTAAATAATTGATCATATCCTCTTTAGAACAGCCCTTACCAGATTTGTAGATTGTTATCAGGGCCCCCTCAACATGAGCAGCAGATATAATAGGCCAGGGGAGGCCAGGCTCTGCCTCCCCTGGTGCTGCAGTGGCCGCTGATCCCCGGTTGTGGGGTTTTGGGGGGAAGTTTTTTATTTATTATGCCCCATGCAGGTTCCGGGGTGGCTGAGGAGGCAGTATGTGCTATTCCACTTCTTGGGTTCATCAGTAATCTCTCTGGACTGAGTAGCAACTACCACCTCCTCAGCTGCCCCAGAACATGCATGGGGCATAGCAAAACCTTCTTCTGGACCAGAAACACTTTTACCCAGGCGGCTTGGTGTCTGGGGAGGGGAGGAGCAGCGCAGCTGCCACTGTCCTGGGACTCCTCCAGGCAGGTGGGGGTGGGGCCTCGGGGCTTTGGCCAGTTTGGGTCTCCTCCGGCCAAGGGGGGTGGGCTCAGGGATCCTCCGGGCAGAAGCAGGGGGAGCTCGGGGCTCCTCCGGGTGTGGGGGAGCAGGAGGTATGGGGCTCCGGCTGCAGGGGGGCCGAGCGGAAGGGGCAGAGCCAGGGCTAGCCTCCCCAAAGGGGGGCTCCACCCGCCGCCCATGCCCCCTAAGTCTTCTTTTCTCCAAACTAAACATGCCCAGTTTTGTAACCTTTCCTCACAGGCCAGGCTTTCTAAACCTTTTGCCATTATTGTTGCTCTCCTCTAGAGTCTCTCCAGTTTGTCCCCATCTTCCCCACAGTGTGGCACCCAGAACTGGCCACTGTACCCCAGCTGAGCCCCCACCCAGTGCTGAATAGAGTGGGACAATTACCTCCCACGTCTTACATCTGACACTCCTGTTAGTACCTCATGACAGCCTGTCAGGCAGCTGAGCATCATTAGCCCCCTTCTACACATTGGGAAACAGAGCCTAGAGAAGCAAACACCAACAGATGTGCCCAAGGTGATACTATGCATTAGTAGCAAGACTGGGAATTGATCCCAGCTCTCCCCACTCACAGGCTGTGATTGAGTCCCCAGAGCGATTTATAATGCCATGGCCATCACACAGAGATATGGAGCACAATTCTGAGGTCAGTGGTGGCTGAGCCAAGCTCAGCACGTCTGGGGAATCACCGATGATCTGCTGGCTCCAGCTCTCTGCTCTAGGCCTGCCCATGAATCCTACAGGAATCATTTCTCTTGCATGATGTTGGAACTGGGCCGTGCCGGGTTGTGAGATATGAATCACTGAAGCTCTTCACTGGGAGACTGACCCAGTGGCTGGGGTCAGGGGTGAGGGCTGCTCTCACTGGGAGGCTGAAAACAAGGGGGTTCCCTGAAGGGGTTGTCAGGGCCAAATGGGGGATTAGTTCTTTTCCAGAGTCACAGCAGAAGGCCTCCCTCTCCTCTAGCACAGCAGTATCCCCAGTGGCCCAACAGATCCCTTAGGAAACCAGCCAGGCCTAAGGTGTTAAACACCTGGGTTTATTAAGTATCCAAAGAGCTGCAAGTCTCATTTGAAGCGGTTCAGGAAGCTCACTGGACGCAGTTACCCATTCAGGACAAGGGGACACTTTGAGACAGGCCCTTACTCACTTGCTAAAGGAGAAGAGGAGCCGTTCAAAGACTAGGACAGGGCCAGTGCTACTCAGGATGGTGAGCGGTTGGCCAGCAAAGAGGCAGAAGACAGCTCCAGCGATAGCGGTGCCCAGGAAACTCTCCAGCACTCCCTGAAACACAGGGAGAAACCCAGCGAAGCATGAGCAGTTCAGAAAGGCACAAGGTGAGAGTTCTGTGAGAGGAGACAGGTGTAACTTTACTGGGAGTTGCCAGGTGGCGCTGTTACACACAGTGCTAGTTTTGTTTGTCTGAATTGGTGAGCAGCTGGCACCTGGAGAAATGCGTGCTGTCAGGTGTGGTGCAATTCTCTTTAGATTCTCAGCACATCTTCAGTAACTTCAGCTCTGCCTAAGGAAACAGGACTGGGTGGCTTCCAGTCCTCTACTCAGACTGGTGGACCACATCTCACAGTAGAGGCACCACCAGGAACTCAAGTGCTCTGAGATCTCCAAATGAAAAGCTCCAGCTAAATGCTAAGTATTGGCATTACTGTACACCAACTGCCCTGTCTCCTCTGCTTTGTTATTAATATGACAGCTGGCACCTGGTTTACTTATGATTCACTCAATACTGGATGCAATGTCCATCAGAGCAAGAAAGACAATGACGTTGCTACAGAGGGGATGACACGTCACTGTGGCACAGGCAAAGTGGCATCACACCGGAGGCTAGCACAGACCTGCATGTTATCGGTAGCGTCTCCCAGCATACCGCCAAAAGTAATTGCATTGGTAACAGTCGCTAGGTAGATATAGAGAATAGCCGAAAAGCACTGGATGTTCAGGGCGTCATAGAAGTCACTCCAGTACCAAGGGGCCTTCCTCCGGATGTCCTTTACCAGCCCTCCAAATAACCTGCAGCCCAACATGGAAACAAGGAGATTCACGACAGAGAGCAGGAATCCTCCACACCAATCACTCTATACTGTACGAGCAAGATCCCCTGCTTAGCCAAGGCTGGCCTGAGAGAGCTCTGCAGGAAGAATCCTAGAACAGAGCTATTTTCTCTCGGGAACAACAGGTTCAAGGAAGCTACCAAACCCAATGCTACCATGCCCCCTAGTGGCTGGCCCACTTGAGGGCCTATTTGAAAGCAGATATTGACTCCTTTTGATGTATTGACCAGAGAGAAATGTCAGAGATGGGCTAAGCCCAAGCCCCGCTGAGTCCCAGGGTCAAGTCAGAGTCTGCAGCTGTACCAGGCAGATGTGAACACTGGGTCCCAGCCCCCAACACCCTGGAATCTGGGAGGTTCAGATTCAGGTCCAGATTTTGAAATGCCAAGTTCCAGACTGTTCAGTTTGCACCAGTTCTGGTGCGCACCAGATCTTAAGGTTGGAGACAGAAATTGGAACCAGGGGTTTGGTTCAGGCCTATCTCTATTGACCAGTGCTCAATATTTACCTTGGGGACTACAAGAAAATCTTGGCAAACCCTGTCTGTGCTATTTCTTTCTTATTTGTAACCAAGTTGCTCTTCAAGAAACGCGTCAGAACCAGGCCCCATTTTGCGAGACACTGTATGAATGTGAGGTTGGCCCCTGCCCTACAGAACTTAGAGACTCGTTTACTGAAATGAAGTCAGGAGATACCTGGCTCCATATCTTCTGAATATCCCCAGGAACTTAACTCTGGTCTTTTATTTGCCTGTCTGGAGCAGCCCCAAGTTGAGACACTGGCTAGGAATGTAATCTGGGTCTCTGATGTGCTGTTAGGAGAAACTCCACCCCAGGGTCCGGAAAACAAGAGATCAGGGCCAGAAATCCAACTCAGGTGTCTCCTGCGGTTCTCCAGAGCCCTCAGTGGCTACCAGTCTGGCAGTGAGAAACCAGGCCCAGGAATAAACCTGTGTCTACTGTGTGCCAGCGCAGAGCACTAACTATGGGGCCCCTAGCTCCAGGCCAAACTGAGCCCTGGTGTAAGCGGGCACCAGTCCACTGACTCAGGAGAACTGCACCTACTTATGCCAGGGCTGACTCTAGCTGGCTTTCTTTAAGGCAAATGTCAGTAGCCTCTCCAGGCGGGTACTGACCTTCCTGTTCTCTGCAACTCCTCGCTGACAGGCTGGTGCCCATGGATATGTCTGTCGTCAGCTGCAGACACATTCCCGTTGCAGTGAGATTTCCATTCCCGGAGGTGCATGGAGATCCTGAGACAACAAGAGAAACTCAACCATCCTCATTAACGAAACCCAGCCTAGTTCCTCAGGCAATTTTTGGTATTGAAATCTCAACCCCACTGCTCTCTGGGAATCTCAGTACAGCTGATGCTGCCACTTCCATCCCTAGAGGAAGCTGTATCTCAGTGGTCCAGATACACTGGGGAGGAAATACACAGAAATGGGAGGTAGTAGCAGGACACTAGTTTTATCACTGAGTGGAGTGAAGAGTCTAGAGGCCAGGTTGTGGCCATGCAGAGCACTTAAGTTTTAAACCACGACTTGGAATAATTTGCAGTGATGCAGAGAGCCTTTCCTGCTGAGAACACCCTGCCGCTCCAGCTGGGCTGCAAGAGAACCCTACAGAGCTTAACCATGGGGATGGGGGTGTGTGGGGGGAGGGGGCACCTCAGTTAACTGGGTCCCACCCCATTCAGGGCTGGAAAGATGGTGAACTGACCTCAAATTGACTCAGCCTGGGTGACCTGCGTTAGTCACCCTGGGAGCTCTGCCTGACACATGAGCCAATGCAGAACATGGCATGTCAGTGCCATGTGCTGCTAGTGACCTGCCCCACCTGGAAGGTGTGTTTCACCTGCACAAGGTGAAGGTTAGCCCCATGGAGAGTGCATTAGAGGAATCACATGTGCAGGCGACAAAGGGCAGGCCACTTGTGAGGGCCATAATGTCCTGCTCAACTTTGGATGGACGAAAGCACTTAGAGCCATTGCTGCTGTCTGAGGCTACCAGAGCATGCCCCAATGGCGAGGACTGCATTGGCAAAGGGTGGACATTCACCCCAACAGATGGCTCAGGCAGAGCCCCCTGAGGCTGCCAGCTCTCACATCCACTCTCTGGACTGCCCTTCAGTCAGTTTTCTCCCTTGTCAGCCCTGTCACCTTGGATCCCTTGGGGCAGCTAAGGTTACATCTATGCTGCACACCACATGCAGCAGCATGTAGGGCATGTGTAGCTACACACTGCAGTAGCTGCGTCCACACAGTGGTGTACAGTTACATGGGTCAGTGAAAGGCTCTGGCATGGGGAGGCAGCGGGGAACAGCTCAGCAGCAGCGAGCTGCCGAAGCTTTTCCCCAATGACTCTCCCTGCCATGGCTTTTACCCTATGCTAGAGCCTTTCACTGCAGCGGGAAAAGGCTCTGACAGCTCCCTGGGGCGGGGAAAGGCTATGGCAGTGGGGAGGCAGCTGCAGGACACCACACTGTCAGTGTGAAACTCCTGGTCTCTGATTGCTGCCGCTCCTAAACGTTGGCAGAGCTGGGGCTGAATCTGAATGCCCTGCACCAGGTGGCAGGAGGGGGAATTTCAGAGCCAGAGCTCAGCTTTGTGTCTCAGGCCCTGCTCTGCTCTTTAGTAAAAGAGCCCCAGAAAGCTGCTGCATTCTTCCCCTCTGGTACCTCTTGTGAGGAGAGGGCAGGCACTTTGGCGGAGGGATTCGGGTGGTCGGGTCCCATTTGCCTGGAGGCAGCACAGTCAGCTCATCCAGAAATTCATCAATCCCTGCAATGAGGTCTTCTCTGTCCTGAGCCTGACAGGCAACTCGCTGGAAAAGCTGGAGGGAAACGCAATTACATTATCCAGCGAATCCCTGTGCACGACCACTGGCTGAGATGAACGCTAAATGCTCCAGCCCGGCACAGGGAGCTGCTAGGACTGATTACTGGTTTCTGCTGATGCTAGATGGGGTAAGGACCCTTCCCACCCTATGTGCCCTGTGTGCTAAGCCAGCCTCCTTGCACTGGGATTTTCAAATGGGGCTTCCAAAGGAACCTGGGTGAGTTCCATGCCCAGCTCCCATTGCATTTCCCTGGGATTCAAACGCCTAACTCCCTTAGACTCTGAAAAGCACAGCCTTAATATCATCGCCATCGATCTTTGGGAAGGGCAAAGGAGAACAGTGGGCTGATCCAGTGCTGACCCACTTCTCCATCCTTCCAGCTTGGGACCTACAGAAGAGGATCAGAAGGTTGGCAGTGGGGTGAGAACAAGCTCCCATTGGCTTCGCCTGTGAAGACCGCCCCCCCTAGCTTTCCCCAGAGATAGTGCCAATGTCTAATATTGATACTCCCTGCAGCTGCTAGATCTCTCACCCACAGCACCGTCTCCGACACATGGGCTCACCTCATCCGTCAGTACCGTGGCCACGGCCCTTCCAATCTCATGATAGGCTTTCACTTTGGCTCTGGGGCCCAGGAGGATAAAAAGAAACCTAGGGAGAGCACAGAAACAGTGAGAAATGCCCCCACTTCTGGAGTGAGCTCTCCTAGGCCAGGGCCCAGCGTGTCCTTCATTGGCTGGGGACAGGCCAGCACTTTGCAGACCACCAGTCCAATATAGGAATATACAGCTTGGCAAAGCAGAGCAATGCCCCAGGAAGTCTAGTCTGCTGCTGCTGCTGGAGATCAGTGCAGAGGGTTACAGACAAAGATCTAAAATAGCTGTGATACTCCTAGTGGTGCAATAACTGATCGCACCACCCTCAGTATTATTCACTCACTTGGCATTTTTTGCGTCACCACGAAAACACTCGTGCCAGTGGGCTTCAGGCTTAGCTTGCATGTGACACACCAGCATAATCCCATCAGTGGCTTTTCGAAACTGGGACCCGGAGAATGACCCAAACCACACCACCTCTCTGAATTGGCTGAAAGAGGTCAGGCATCCAGGGACAGAGAGGGCTGTGGTATAGCTGGTATCGGAAGGCTTGGAGAGATTGGGGTAAAAGTGTTGCCTTTTGCCTCAGTCTTACCATGACCAGTCAGTAGGACTTTCAAACATGCCCCGCCCCCATCTCAGTCACTTAATGATAAAACTCCTGGTGAAGTTGCTGGCAGCAGCTGGCTGTTGACTTGCAGCGCTGCGGGCTTTTGCAAATCACGCTCAGCAGGTGCGAGGTAAAGACACCCTAGAGTGATGCACCGAGATTCGACGCTGTTGAGTGTGGTGGGTTGTCACTAGATTGGTCTCTTCATCTAGGCGTTTACACTGCACCCGTCCCCATACTGTCTCCGTGCCGAGATCCCCCACCTGGCACATCCTGCATCCCACATCCCCTTTTAGCAGGCAGGGCCCCTCTGCTGACTGCATGCAGTCAGGCTCTCCATCACAGCAGTTGGGAGGTGGGACAGAGCAAGTGTCTGTCCTGGGAGAGCACATAGATGGCTGGGAGATCCCAGAGTCCAGGCAGTAGGTTGGCTTGTCATGTGCTGGTGTCAAAGCCCCTGCAGTGTGGGGCTCAGCTGTGATAAAGCAGCAGAAATTCTGGGAAATCAGGGTCTGCCCATTCCCAGCTCCCGCGGTGCTGCCAGCCAGCTTCCCAGGAGTCCTCTCCATGGTGTCTCCTGCCACAGCCCAGAGACCAGCTGACAAGTGCAGTCTGAGACGTAGAGTCTTAGATTCGTACTGGGGAACCCCCATCAGAACCAAGCTGGTCCATCCCCTTGAGGGC
Organism: Gopherus flavomarginatus; assembly: GCF_025201925.1. Taxonomy (NCBI): domain Eukaryota; kingdom Metazoa; phylum Chordata; order Testudines; family Testudinidae; genus Gopherus; species Gopherus flavomarginatus. The sequence continues at coordinate 37,130,886 of NC_066623.1, read as the reverse complement.
CAGTGCAGGGTTATTCCCCACTGTCTACAGTCCAGGGCTTTGCCCAGCAGAGATGAAGAAGCCCCGCCAGGTCTCCACTAGCCCGCTTCCCAAGGACAAGTGGAGAACTGTTCTCTACACTGTGACAAAATGCAGGCTGATAGGCGCTCCCAGCAGTTCTGGGTCAGCATTGTAGGTGGGGCTCGCAGCTCATCTGAACAGCAAATATCTGATTATCATCGGGAGAGTGTCCCAATCTTGTCCATGTGCTATGGCATTGTCTATGGAGCTCCTGGAGCAGCTGATGCTTAGCAGCCCCACAGTGGACTATGAGTGTGTGACACTGACACCAGAGCAGCTGCCCACAGGCAGATCCTTCATTCGGACTAGTCATTTGCAGTGAGATGGACACAGAGAATTGGGATGAAGGGGCGTTTGCTTTGCTTTGATTTTATTTTCTTGGATTGGCAGGGGGCAGGCACTATGATGGCAGAAATGCCACTAAGCACTTATGCCCAGGTCTCCCTGAGTTAGTCATTTCTCAGGACCACAGACCCAGTGCCTGTATGGTCCCAGGTAGGGAAACAAGTCAGCACCGAGGAGAATTCTGAGAACCCAACCAATGTATCTCGTACTAAGTTATACCTAACAGATCAGCACCTGCTGCTCTCTGAGCATCTCTGAGCTGGTAGGAGCATCTGCAAGGAGCTCTGTCCCTGGGAAATTCAGGGGAGGCTTGATGCATGGTTTCTGGGGAACTCCTAAGCACTTAGTTAGCAAAGTCTCATTCCATATCACCAACCCTCGGCCTCACTCTGTGCTCCCAACCACAGATATGACTATGGGATGCTGGAAGGAATTGATGAGACAGGAAAAGGAAGAAGAGGCTTCAGTGCAGTGATCTCTGGTGATGGTTACCTGCTGGGGAATGCAACCTCTGTCAAGGCCCCGAGTCCCACGGCCTCCTGCAGTCGGATGAAGGCAATAAATGGCTTCTGTAGGAAGTCCACTTCACCCACAAGAATGTTGGACACTTCAGCCTCGGCTGGGATCTTCTTCTGGAATTGGTTTTTTAGCTGAAATGAAACAGAGCCTCAGTCCAGGACGGGCCGAGCATGCATTAGTCCCAGATTGCTATTCAGCGGCCAAAGTCTATTTCAAGGACATTCAGTGCTGGTGGAAGGTGTCTGACTGAGTCATGAAGGCTGAACTATTTCAGGGGAGAAGGGAATCATTATGCATCCAAACCACAACTCCTCTGAGGCCCTGTGGCATCACCTCCAAAGCAACATATTTCAGCTTGCAGTTTTTCACCAAAAAATCATAATTTTCCATCCAGCTCTACTAACGACCCTGTGTTCTCTGCCCAGAGCTGGCCTGCCATACCTGCTCCTTGAGGGGTGCTTCTGAAATCTCAGCTCCTGGATCTGACCGGTTTCGAGCTTTGTCTGCAATGCAAAGAGAGACACACTAAAATCAGGAGTTGCGGAGGGACCTATAATGCTGCTTTGTGTGACTTTAACATCAAAGCCAGCATGTGCCCATTGGTTAGAATTGCTCCTGTAAGTGCTCTCTAGCAGGAGGAAATCCACAGACGTTGACATTTACTTTTCAATCAGCAAATGCACTTATTGCTCATAAAGACGAGGAAGTAATAGCGCCTGCTTCGTTCAGACACTGGCCAGGAAGTGCTGGGTACCGGAGCCTTTTGTGGATCTGCCAATGGACCTGAATCCTGACCTGTTGTACCCCCTGGAACTGCTGACCTGGCCCCCCCATTCAGCTCTGCTTTTGCACCTCACCCCTTGCTATTCTATTCCTAGAAACCCCACTCAGCTCCACAGTACCCCAACCCCTCATGCTAGTTCTGGGCCCCTACCAGGCTCTGCTAATGCACCTCCCCATCTGCTATTCCAGGCCTAGAAACACCACCTAGCTCTGCATCCCCTCCCTGGCTTTTCCACCGTGGGCCCTTCCTTGGCTCTGTAAATGCCTTGGCCTGACCTTCAACCTCCCACGCTCTTCCAGGCCTGAACCTCCCAATGAGAAGGCTGCCAGCTAGGCAGTCTGGCTTGTGCTAGGTTGTGCTATGGATTCGTGACATCCTCAGACAGCCTCGAACAAGTCCCTGGGAGTCGCCGTTTGGCAGCCTGTCCTCAGGCAGAGAGGTGCTCCCTGCATCTCTCCTCTTCCGTTTTCAGAAGATTCATGCTGGACGATATTAACCCAGGTGTTTTACAAGCCCAGGGTCCTGTCCTGTTGCAGCCTGGAGCTAGGGACCGCGTGATCTAGCTACACAGGGAAAAGGGAAAGTGAGGGTGATAGCCCAGAAAACACTCACCCCTGCAGCAGGCTGCACCGAGCTCAGCCACTCTCCTCAGCTGGGACTTGGTGGTGTGGTGCTGGGGGGTGCAGAGCAGCACAGACATGAGCTTCTTTCTCACCTCCGGCCTCAGGGCGTGAGCATCGATCTGTGTGGCAATCACCTTCTCTTGAACACAAAACAAAAGCATCAAAGCATTGCTAGCTTCAGCCACAAGCAGGCTGCGTCTACGCTCTGGAGCCTGGACTAGTACAGCGATGTCACCGGCACAGTCCCCAAGCACAGGCACAGCTCATGCTGACAGAAGGGGTTTTCTGTCAGTGCAGAGATGTCATCACCTTGAAGCATGGTAGCTACGTTGCAGGAAGCAGTCTTCCATCGCCATAGCGGGGGTCTGCACTGGGGGCTGGCGAGCACATTGGTGTCAGGCAGCTCCCCCTCTGGACAATAATCCTCAATGCTTGGCCTGGCCTGTCTACTGAAATGGAAAGCTCTTTGGAGCAGGGCCTGTTCCTTACAATGTGCAATGGGGCTCTGATCTCCAGTGCTGCTGCAGTGCAAATCCAAACAAAGCCAGGGATGCACCTTGCTAGCAGGTGTCAGTGCTTTCATTAAAGGTGCTCCCAGGAGCCCAACCTGTGGCCAGGGATGGGTATGGCCCAGGGAGGTGACCTTCCCACATTATCCACCTACCCACTATTTGCTTCAAACTGTGGGCATCTAAATCCAGCAGGACCGTCCCATTCTTGATGCATGTCCTTAGCTCGAATAGACTGTGTAAGGAAAGGGCTGTGATGTGAGGTTTGCTCCATCGCTCTCCTCCATCTTCCACCTTCTCCTCAAACTTAATCCACCTGTGAAAAGAGAAGCCAGAAGGCCGTCAGTGGAGCTGCCCTGGGTTCGAAGGGATAGAAATGCCCAGGGCTGAGCCAGACACGTCTGCACATGAGCACAGCGGGATTCCCAGAGTGGGAGCGCGTGGCTCTGTCGGGGTAGGGTGCAAGAAGAAGAGCTGTCAGCTACGGGGTTCCATTCACACAACTCACATGTGGGAAATGACCAAAGAGATTATTCTGCAAGACCAATTGAAGCAGCCATCAGAGCCCCGAGAGGCCAGCATGGAGGGGCAGGGCACCAAGTCATCAGAGGCTGAGTCACACACAGGTCTTTCCTGGGGGCGGGATGGCTTGGGGGTCGATAATGGCAGAGCCTCAGGAGACAAGCCAAGGACTGGCTGGGCCATGGGCACTGAACTAGCCTCATACCAAAAGGGAAGTGCTTCCAGGTCAGAGTGGAGACGCTGCTTGTACTGTAGAGAGAGCAGAGCTGGCTCCAGGGCTCTTAGCCAGGCACCTCTCCACAGCTCTGAACTTAGCTTTTCTCTTGTAAACACAGGTATTATCTGTCCCTTCTTCAGCAGGACAGGACAGCACAGTGCCCTCTAAGTGCCCTTTGGGGGAGTCCCAGCATTCCTGCTGGGAACGCCATGCAATGCCCACACATGCTGCCAGATTCCAAACATTCAAACTCCGACAGCACACAGAGGCTTCCTTTGTATTAAGGCCAATCTGGAAAGCTGCTCTGACAAATGCCAGCTTAGGCTGCAAAATGAGAACAGCATGACAGTGATCTGCAGAGGGAACAGTGCCAAGTCATTCCCCTGAAGTCACAGGCCCTGACCTCCCTTAATGCACAGTGCAGGGGGCCCTGGAGACGGTGTATCCCGCAGAGGAAAGCCCCGAGCTGTTCTGAGAGCCTGTTCCAGCCCGGGACTCAGGTATAAGGTGAACTTCTCCAGATGAGCGCGGCAGCATCTGCCAGGCTTTGGGGATCCTTTCGTTGGTTTTAGAATGTAGAAAAACCTGCAGCCCTATAACCTCCTGAGCCACGTGTTCCAGGCTTCAGGCACTGAGGAGGATCAGTCCAGCAGCAGCAGTTTTGTACCCTCAGGAAAATGACACCCCCCCCACACTCTTGGGGCACTGGTCCAAGCTTACCAGACTAAGGCCCAGATTCAGAGATGAGTCTCCGATGGGGCAGCATACCCGTTCCCCCACCCCTTCAATAAGTACATGACTTCAGTTCAGCTTCCTTCTGGACTCCCTCAGATATCCCCCAGATACTCACAGATCTCCTCTGAACTTGGTCCCTGGAAGTTAAGGGATCCATGCTGATGACAATCCAGGAGTTCAGTTATCTCTGCACTGATGACTTGCAGATCTGTCCCTCTGTCACTAAACAGTCTCCTTCCCTCCACCCACCTCAGCCTGTGGCTCTGACGTCTCCTCCTGCATGTCTGGTCATCACCTGAACTAAGTTCCTTCCCTTCCCTCCCCTCCCAAACACACTCCTTCCTTCCTTCTCTGTCCCTGCCAGTCTCACACCCCCACACCTCCCCATCACTCTGGCCCACAATCTCACGGCTATTTTCAACTCCTTCCTTTCCTCGCCCCACTCATCAGGGCCATTTCCAAATCCTGCCACTTCTTCCTCCTCAGCATCAAAGCCAGATCTCTCCTTCCCATCCTCACTGCGGCATCCTTCCAGCTGGTTTCCCACGCATCACTCCTTTCAATCCGCACAACATGCTGCCACTAAACTCCTCTTCCTGGCCTGTCAGTCTGATGGCGAAACTGCCCTTTTCAGGAGCTGTCCTAGCGCTTGACCCTTGCATTGTTTCCAGCGAGGGATGACAGACACGGGTATGTGCCAGTGGCAGCCTAGTTGGTAGTAAAGTGTTTGTTTAAATGAGCCATCTCCCCCTAACAACAGCAAAAAAAGGAACTGTGCCCTTTGCAGCTCATTATATGGGTCCTGTGTGTTTTGTTCTGTGGGATATTTAACTTTTTCCTTGGCTACCGCCACCCCTGAACAATAGCTGATCGCACCACCCTCAGTGTTATTCACTCACTTGGCATTTTTTGCGTCACCACGAAAACACTCGTGCCAGTGGGCTTCAGGCTTAGCTTGCATGTGACACACCAGCATAATCCCATCAGTGGCTTTTCGAAACTGGGACCCGGAGAATGACCCAAACCACACAGACAAAGGTTGCTCAATGGATTTGAAAGGCAACAAATATAAAGTGAAGGCAGAAAGGGAAAGAGAAGGCAATACATTGCTCGACAATGTACAGACTCCGGAATTGCTGCCTCTCAACGTGGCTGGGACAAGTGGCCTTTTCAGTTTCAAATAACTGCATGTTGACTGAGTCATTTGAAACTGTGTTGATGGAGGCCCTGTGAGGAACAACCTGCACATTGGTCCTCAGACAATGGACTAGATGGAATCTAACATCTCTGATTTCAAGCTAGGATACCCAGGAGTAATCCTCATGTGTCAGGGTAGAAGCATATTTCCAGCTGGGGCCAGGAAGAATTCTCCCCTCCCGGCAGTGAGATAGTATTTCACCACTAGGCGTATCACAGCTATTTTAGATCTTTGTCTGTAACCCTCTGCACTGATCTCCAGCAGCAGCAGCAGACTAGATTTCCTGGGGCATTGCTCTGCTTTGCCAAGCTGTATATTCCTGTATTGGACTGGTGGTCTGCAAAGTGCTGGCCTGTCCCCAGCCAATGAAGGACACACGCCCACAGTGGCAGCTTTATTTCCCAACATAGGCAAGGCACCAACATGGTTCCTCAGCCTGCCCTGGGCTACAGCTCCTTTCACCTCTCTCAGTCCCTCCTGCTCCAGGGCCTCCTGCAGGTCTCTTGCTCTTTTCCCTGAGCGTTGCCTCCCTGAAGGCCCTCTTTCTACAGCAGGTTTCCACTGCCTCCTCTCCCACCGAAGACCTTCCTCCTCCTCCTCCTCCTGCTGCTGCACCTTCCTCCCTGACAGCTTGAGGCTACCACTCTCCCTCAGCCACCATGATTAATGGACAGGGCAGCCTGGCCTCGTGCCCTTAAAGGGGCAGACCACCCTGTTATGTGGTCTCCGATGCGCTTCTCTCTGGGCTAGCTCTTGCTCCTGAGTGCTTACCTGGCTGTTTGCTTCCACTGCAGGCCGTCAGGGGTGCTGAACAGCTCATTGAGCTGTATGAACAGCACTGGGCAGCTTGCTTCCTTTCCCTCCTCCTTCTGCAGCAGGAAGCCAACTCGCCCAGCAGCTGAGGAGACGCTGGAGGTGAAGATGCTTCGGCCAACTGCCTGGCAGATAACCACGGAGTTTCTGCTCTGAGGCCCATCTGGGCCTGCCGGGTTGGTGCTGCCCTGAGCCTCTGGAACAGCATCTGCCTCCATGTAAGCGAGAACATCCTCATTCACCTGCACTTTCATTTTGTCAGGTCCCTGCTGCCTCAAATGCCACTGACCGTCCCTGGACAACTCCCTTGCCAGCGCCCTCCCTCCACGCTCCAGGCTGGGCAGTAACTCAGGTGATCCTAGGCATTTTACCTTTATAAAAGCCCTGAGCCTGTTTAGGCCGGACACAGCCTAACACCTGGGAGCCCAGCCCCAAACAGCGTTATCAAAATAAGGAGGCCAGCTTTACAAGCACCAGCCCCGGCTTGCTCCTGCCGCCCCATGCTGCATGAAAAACACTTGTTTACCTTTGTACCGTACTGGAAATCGTACCTGCTCCGGACGTGCTGCAGTCTGAGGTGGGGGGATCAAGGCGTTGACAGCCTGACAGGGGAGCCTTTCCCAAGGGGGGAGAGGTTAGGACCCTGAAGGAGTCAGGCTCAGCAGACATCTCCAATTACCCAAAACCCCTTGAACTGAACCCTGTTGGGAATGAAACTTCTAATATAGCCCCCCCCCCCAACAACTTCTTTTGTCTCTCTTCTCTTACCTCTTCCCCTTCCTTCTTTCCTTCCTTCCAGTCCCTTCGCTAGTCCACATCGCCTACTGGGTGCATGGCTGGCACTCTGCAGTGCAGGGCTGGGACTCTGTGAGTGGCTAGCCGCAGCTGGAGGAGAGGTCACAGCAGAGGACAGGCAGCCTGCCGGAGCCCCAGTATCAGGGACCTGTTTGAAATCCATTTCCTGCCACCCTATGGAGCCCAAACTATGACCTATGGGCAGCAGTGCCATCCGCTTTCGGCCCTTAGTCCCTCCAGTGCTGAGAACCTGGCCGGTGCCTGGCTCTCTGCTGGCATTGTTGTTCATTTGTCTATTGTCCTCTAATGTTCGGTGTCGCGGCAGGGAGTTCACCATCCAAAACCCATCACCAGTGTCACACACCAGAGACACAGGCACTAAGCGGCAGCTTTACCGTCTCCTCCCTCTTCCTATGCTCCCCAGTCGGTACACATAGACCCCGCCTTTGTGACCCCCCCAGCTGGATTTTTAACCCCCCCAGGGGAGATCAAAGCACAGCTCCCCACAGAGGACACCCTGCTCTGCCCCCCATCTTCAGACTCAGCCAGAGGCCACAGAGCAGCTAGGGCAATTCCCGACTTGGACAGAGGGAATCCAGGCCAGTGGACCATGCGGTGTGTGTGAAGGGGATGATTGGGACCCCAATGGGGTGCTGGAGTACTCTGCAGTGCTCCGGTTGCCCCCTCCCCATTTTTATCTGGCATCGCTGTCACCCACACCTAGAGACCCTCCAAATATGTGCTATGTGATAGTTATTTGTGTGATGTGGGCAGCTCCATGGCATGAACTGGCATGAAACCCGCAACCCATTTCACATAGGTCACCCCCTCACCTGCTAATGCTTTCCAGTCTCTACCATCCTGAGATGGATTCAAGAGCTGAAAGGCTCCATATCCTCATACTCGTCCCCTGAGTCATCTAGCTGAAAACCCTCCCACATCCCCTACCCCCAGTTTATTTTGTGAAAGGCAGGGGAGAGTGTTTTCCATGCACAATGCACAAGTGTTCACTTCCTCTATGAATGGCTTTTATTTGAAATTAAGGAAAATCAGACCAAACGCCCAAGCTCCCCGAGAAAGCCCATTGTGTGACTCCTCTGTGACATGCTGCATCAGGTGTGTCTAAGAAAGTGGCTGCTGCTCCAGGGGCCAGGCAAACTCTTGGCATTTAAAGGTGCAACGCAGAGAAAACAAAATGACAACAGGTCCAAAGCTACCTGCGTTGCACAGACTTCAATCCAGATCCAGCAAGGACTTACTGCTGACCGGTACTTAATTTGTAAGGAAAGAGTGGCTGGGGCTCAAGCAATTTTTTAATTTTCATAACTGACCTGGCAAGCCCAGAGGTGCCGGGGCTCAGCCTTGGCAAGTCCTGGCACAAATTAAGCTCTGTTGCTGACAATGCCAAAGTGGCCATTCCAGGATCACATTTCACACTGATTAAGCCCAGCAGCTTCCCAGAAGCACCCAGAGAAGATGCCTGATCTCCAGGGACTGCTCAGGGCAGCAGCAGTAACTGGAGAGGGCATATCTCCAAGCAAACGAAAATGGAACCATGGAGGAAGCCAGAGGCTTGCCAGGATGCAGAGCTGTCAATTCATGGGTACGAGCGTGCTGAACCCCTCCTTGCTCTTCGCTAGTGAATGCTGATGCAAACACCTGAGCAGCATTATGAAATGCTACATCAGCTACTAAAGCTCAGGCGGCGATGCCAGACATGTGAGCAGAGCTGTGCACAGTAAACACCAGGAGGTCAGCATGCACTAGATCCTGCTGGTGCAACTTGGGGCATGTCGGCCTTTGCTATTGTGACAAAGCAGGAGAGTGGCTTTCAGGGCATTGTGAAATAGCGATGAGTCCCTACACCTGGCATGCACATCAGTGCTGATACTCCATAGATCTGTGCCTAGCATTGTGAACTCCTACCTGGTAGACTGCTCCTACACAACTGCCATTCTGCCAAGCCCTGGCACAAATTAAACACTGTCCATATTCCACAGTGGGTTAGAAGCACAATTGGGATCTGGCCCAGTTACCCAAAGAGCTCAGGAATCTGTGATCTAGCAGCCTTGTCCGTCTTGGAGAGAGGGACCCCAAGGCTGAGATCAGAAGCAGGCCTCTCTCTCCATGCTCACATCTGACCTAATCTTCAAAACCCCCATGAAACTAACTAGCCGAGTTCCTGCCTCCACCCTGATCCCTTTGCCTGCCTGCTGCAGTGCTGTCCACCCCACCACCCTTCAGCTGGGTTGGGGGGTCAGACTGTAAACTCGTCAGGGCAAGGACTGTGCTGACTGCTGTGTTTGCAAGGTGCCTAGATCTGGGGGCTGCTACAGCAGACCTAATAATAGTGATACTTAGAGTTCAGGTGAACTGGAGAACAGTGAACAGCTGGCAGAGACAGACAGATCCTGGCCTGTGGGCTGGCTGCTTGGTGCCACTCTGGAGACAACTCTAAGGAGTCATCTGGTCTGGGAAGCTCGGTGGGTAGCGCAGGGCTGCTGTACTGGATCCTGTACTATGTCCCTTGTGGCCCACAGCATGTCTGCAGGGGCATGTTTGGAGGAAGGAGTCAGGGCCTGGTGCTCTAGCAATGCCTGGCTGCTGGAATGGCCCTTAGCAGCCCTGGGCAGCTGGAGCAAAGTTGAATGACCCAGAGGTTGCTCTGCGTTTATGCCTGGAGCCGGGCAGAGAGCCCCAGCCTTGTAAAACAGCACCAAGTGCTGCTTGGGCCCACCCCAGGAGCTGGGCTATCAGATGGGATGTGCAGAGCATACTCAGAGCAGCTTTCGGAGGGAATGGGGTGCTGGGAGAATTTCTCAACTGAACAATGACCTCAACCAGCTTTGGGCAGGAACATGCCAGGGGCCAGTGCAACCTCTGTATTAATGTTACACTGCGGGGCTGAGCTTTAGGCACGTAGCATCCCACATATGTCCGGCTTTACCTCTGGGATGCTCAGCTATGAAGGGATCTGTGGAGCTACCTGGCTGCGAAGGTGCCTATATGTACATGGACCCCACTTCCCACCCCCACCACATTTGTGCTCCCACATGTGGTCAATATGCCTGCAAAGAGGCAAGATCGTGGCCCTCACTATGCAATCAGGCACCAAAGGTTTGGCCCATAGAGCTAAATACTTTGGGCAAGACGTAGGCTAACGTCAGGCAAAGACATACAGCACCTCCATAAAGTCTGCTGAGTGTTCACTGCTCCCAGTCTGGCAATGGGAGATGCAAAGATCTCAGCGTCTCTGAGAGCCAGACTCCATATTTCAGAACCTCCATGGGGATTTAAGTGCTCAGTTTTAAGCCCCTACTAAGGAAAAGCTTGGCCAAGAACTTTAGGGCCCCTACCGACAACCGTGCAAGGATCACGGTGGGATTCTGCACAGATCAGCGACCCCAGGCTTAATACAAGGCATGTACAAATTGCATATGTGCTCCCAGCATGGTGAGGGAATGAGCTTTGCACTTGGTCCTGGGGAAGTAAGTTACATTTCCCCCAGTCCTGGTCACTGAGCAGCAGGTAAACACTTGCTTTGGGCTCCCTGTTGCAGCAGGACTCCTGCCAGCACAAGAGCTTTAGTCATCACCAACCCACTGTCCCTGCTCCTGGTTGTGTGTAAACACTGGATAGCTGCCACTTCCTTGTTTGTGGAAACAAGCCTGAGAGATGTGGCTGCTCCCTGCTCAGTCTGTAGCACGTGAGGCTGAAATCCCCAAGGGGAGCTGGAGAAATGGGGGCAGCTTCTGCTCCCAGAAAACATGCCCCCTCAAGTGCGTTTTGAGTTAACGCCTATTTGATCAATACCAGAAGGCAATCCTTTCCCACTTCTCCCTGCCAACGCCCCAGCTTCCGCATTCTCACCCTTCACAGCCACTAATCGGCGATCCCTTCCCCATTGGCCCTGGAACATTGTGGACAATCCACAGATCCCATTTCTAGGTGCCCATATTACAACCACCATAATCACAACCTTCTTGTTGAGCTGAGATGCCAGAGCCTGAGCAGGTCACAAACAATGAAACACCCTCTCATCCCCAGTGTTGGTACAGCTAGATCAGGAAGCAGCTCTATGACCAGGGCTGTGTGGAGGAAGCTGCATCTGCCACGGCCCATGTTGGCCCAGCCCCGTCCGTTCATCAGGGCTGTTGATCCAAGACACCGCAGCAACACTAAACTCACATGAATATCTGCACAGAGACCCCAAAGCACAGGTATGGTTAGGTCTGTCCCATGTCTATGGGCTGTCCATGAGAAATGCAGAACACTATGCATCTTGAGGGGCCTATGAGCCCCAGCTAGCGAGGTCACTCTCTCCTGGCTCTCGGGATTACCCTGCCTGTGCTCTTTGATGTCATGGCGTCATAGGCCAGAACGGACCACCAGACTTTCCCTGTAAAACCTCCTTTCTCCCCCGACGGGGAAACTGAATGAGCAAGAAAGGGAAAGAGAGAGAGGAGATGGGGAAAGTCCTCTGCCTGCTGGGTCCCTACCACCCTGGCGGTCCCTGGCAGCTGGAGCTCCACTTGACCAAGTTATCAGCCAGGCTGGAGGCACCCTGCCAAGCTGCATTGTCATTCACCATCTTGCCAGTGGCTCTCCCACGGCAGAAATGCCAAGAACTGCAGGCTACCACAGCAGCCGGGCTCCTGGGTGCAGGGAAGCAGCAGCCCACACAATTGTACTGGCTGGAGCTGGTGTGAATGTTACATGCAGGCTCATGTGTCACCCTCGCAGGGATGTGGAGAGGCCTGGCTATCCAGGGCCAGCAGGCCAGCAAGATATTGGGGAACAGTCACTGGCACAGTAGCTGTGCATAGCACAACGCTGGCAGTCAGGAGACCAGGCTGGCTTTGGAGGAGATGGCCGTGTTGTTACAACACACTCACTCACTCAGACATAACAAGCTTCCCTGGGCATTTTGCTACAATCTTCTCCAAGATAACAAGCTACCTCCTTGTATACAGTGCAAATACTGCAACACGGCCCCAACACATGAGCAAACATGGGCTGTTTGTACTGTAACTAGCCGGTCTAGATGGGCAGGGTGCAGCCAGCGGCCTGGAAGATCATGTGGGGTGTCATGTTTCATTTGGAGAACAAGGGGTGGGGGTATAGGATACTGTAATTCCAGAGCAGCAGCAATGCTATGCCAGCACCTCTTGGCAAAGCCGAAAACTTTGCTTGAAAGAAATCTGGGGGACATGACAGCTGTCACTCAGCTAGGAAGACTCAGGGAGAAGAGGCCAGGGCTGTGCGAGCGCCTTTCCCAGTGTAAAGCACTGGTTCCCTGGTTCTCCCACTGTGGGAAAGGACTAGAGCGAATTTCTAATCCTCACAAATAGCCATTCATTCAGTACAAGGACGAGAGATCCCAGGTTAAGGGATCAGCACATTACTCAGCAGCTGGGCAGCTGCAAAATAATCAAAAGCAAGTTCCCAGTAGAAGTCTCACTACAGCGACTTCCCATCTCACCCATCCATGCACCTCCCAGGCCAGAACACTCAATCTGTTCCTCTAGCTTTTGGCCAGTGAAGGGCATATCTGCCCTGGAACTGGACGGTCAGAAGTCTAGATGAGGGTGAACATGGTAAATCACTTGTCCCTAGGAGACTACAGAGTTTACCCACTTTGTACCACTGCACCTGTACATAGGTGTAGTGTCCAGGTTGGGCAGACATGCTGCACTAGCTCTGAGTGAGCAAAGGTGCCAAAAAGAGTGTAGCCATGCCCGCAAAAGCAGCAGGAGGTGCTACCACCTGGGTACATCTACACTGCAATGTAAGCCCAGGCTCAGCCCCCTTCTATCTACACACAAGTCACTCAGGCTTGGACCTAGGGGCCTAGGACCTTGCAGGGAAGGAGGTTTTGAGCTCGAGTCAAACTGGGCCCCAGGGCTCAAACCCTATTGCTTTACAGTTTAGATGCAGCCTCCCATGTGCACCAAAAGCATCCCATGCTCCCATGGGTCGGCTTCCTTTGTCCTCTCGATCCCCAGAGGCACCAGTCAACTCCAGGGAAACAGATGTAACTCCTTGTGTTGTAGCTCGGCGGGTCGGCACTTAACCCTTCCATTGGTTTCTGACCTCTGAACTGCGAGCATGCCTTTGAGAACCTTCTGTGCTTGCCATGAAGACACGGAGCAGAAGAAGCCCTTTGCAGAGGGCCTTGCTTTGTGGTCACGGGAGCACAGCCAGATTTTGCCGGATCTCTGGTGCGAGGCCAGCAGCACAATGGACTTTAGTAAAGAGCACCAGGAATGTCCACGCATATCAGCAAATAGCAGAGAAGCTGGCAGGGCTGGAAATTTACAGGATTGGGTGGAGCAGATTAAGTAGCTCCAGAGCAAATACTGGCAAACCAGGGACCAGAACTGCACCTCGAGCAACTCACCAACATCATGCCTGTTTTCTGAGGTTGCTGGGCACTGTGCCCAGCCCAGAGCCAGCAGTGGTGCATGATGACCTGGCCAGCCCGTATAGTGCCTGCTAGCCCCAGAATCCAGCATGAGACTGATGCGAGCCAACAGCAGGTGCAGAGAGAGGCAGGCAAAGTGATTGTTCCTGAAACCGGTTCCAGAGGAGACTTTGCTGCAGCAGAACATCCAGAGGCCATACTCGGAGGAGCTGTTTAAGGGACACCCTACCCCAACCCTGCCTCCACCCCGAGGAACAGCCAGCCATGGAACAGCAGACAGAAGCCACCCCAGAGCCTGGTAAGTTTCTGGCTCTATGTTAGTGTCTATTACTACAGGAATGGGAAGGATTTCCACTCTGGGAACCAATGCAAAATTTATTGCAAGCCCCAGCTAGCACCACGTATCTGCTACTGGCAGATTGTGTGCCAGCGTCTTGGTGTCCCGTCGCCCCCACCACGCGGAATTCAAAATGGTGACCAGGAAATGTAAACAGTAAAAAAGTCTTGAAATGACATATTTTACCAGAAAGGAGCAAATTTCTACAGCCATTCCTGTTTCCTAAAAATAACCACCTTCCATTGCCATGCCTGTCAGTACGCTGCTGGGTAACCAGTCACTGGGGTCATGAGCCACCTGGAAACAGAGAACAGCAATGGAAATGTGCTCCATTTACAAATCTAGTCCATTTCAGTGACGTGTAGTCCACACAGTCCATGGGTTACAACACACAACTGGTGTTTGAAATTTTGTCCAGCTATGTTCTTGGCGGGGTTCGGTAGGATGGCTGGGAAGTCCTCTGTGTTCACATGCAGCCATAACAGGCTAAGCCCTGTGGAAGTTAACACAGCAGCCTGATGATTCTCTTATGAATTCTAACCTGATCCAGGTGCTGGTAGCTGCAAACTTCTCCTGCAGCAGGAATTCCAGAGAAGTAGTCACATTTCAGGGAAGGGCATATTTTCCATGGCCAACTCAGTGGCTGAACAGACCCCTCCACTCATAGATGTGCTGTTCAGTCACCATATGTTTGAATACTTCGGTTGCACACCCTATGGGTTTCTCACCTGCCTCTTGGAATAACATCTCCCTTTTCCAATTGGGCACCACTAGAATTATGTCCTCCAAAATGTCGAAGGCCTGAAATGACAGACAGTGCTTTTGTAGCACAGGTACTGATAGCACCCTCCCCGCAACCCCAAGTAGTTCTGCAATTTTTAGAGGGGAAATAAAGAGCAGCTTTGATTTTTGTAACATATCATTGTCTCTGCACTTCTTTCGCTGTGATGAATCCAGCTGTATCCAGGGAGCTTCCATGCTCTGAGCATCCCTCTCACAAGGTACTGATGTTCAGTTTGAAAATGTATCATTTTGTGCCCTTGAAATTCCACATGGATTTTTTTCTGTGCTCCTGCACTGAACTATTGGAGATAATAACCCTCTGTGTCTTATTCTGTTCCAGGCCCCTCAACCTTGACAGGCTGCCACGTCTCCACAGCTCACTCACATGGCAGCAGAAGCCTGGACCAACTGACCTTCAGGGACCATTCCAAGAGGAAACGTTTCCATGATGAGCTTATGGTTGAAGTTCTGGACAGGCCAACAATCAGGTCCAGTGCCAAAGACAGAGGGACTTATGGCTAGAGGAAAGGCATGCTGAGAGGCAATATTGTGGATGGAGATGTAGGCAGTCCAGCCTAGTAGTCAGAGAAGGAGTCAGGTCTAGTGATTGGAGCTGGCATCCAGGTCGGAGAACAAAGCTGAGGGCCAGCATCAGAGTCAACTGCTGATTACCAGAGCCAGGGGTCAAGCCAGAGTGAGAGCCAGGAATCGAATCAGACAGAGGGTCAGAGCCAAGGTCAGATAGCAAATGTTGGAGCCAAGGATCAAGCCAGAGACTGAGTCAAGTCAGAGGCTGGGGTCGGAGCCAGGACTGGTCACTGGTGATTGGAGGCAAGGAATAAGAGCAGGAACTGGAGGAGAGGCAAGGATGAATCATGGGAGCAGGCGCATAGGTAGGAGCCAGGAGTGGAGCAGGAACAGGGTTGGGTGCAGGAGATAGGAACAAGCAAGGTCCAATATAGCCACAATTGGCTATCCCCTTGTTGTGCAAACAACTTTGCCCTCCTTCTGGCTTATATAGCATCATTGGACCAATAGATGGAGCTGGCTGATCCTCCAATCAGGGATCCTGTGGGCGGGGCCTCGGCTGAGGCTATAGTCCTTCTAGCTTCTCAGCCCACAAGGTTTCAGCAGACATTGGTGGAGGCCAGGATGTGGCAGCTATCTGGGGACTCCCAGGCCTGGGTACAAGACCTGGGACATCCCAGGTAAGAGGAAAGGCTCAGGCTGGCTGCATAGCTTGAGGATATGTGGGAGCAGGTGTTTGCTTCACAGTTCTTGGAACAGGAATGGTAGCTAAGGGAGTTTGAGTGGCTGCTGTCACTAATGGCTGTGAGAGTACCAGCTCCTGCTGTGCCCGCACCATGGCTGTAGTATGTCTGAGCTGCCATCTCGGAAAAGTATGGACACCTCTGTGGCTGGGCAGGGCAACTGTGGCCCATGCAGTCCTTCCTATTGACCCCCTCTCCTGGCACAAAGAGTGCCACAAACATGGAAGGAAGGGAAAGGAGAACAGTGGGGCCAGACAGATGGTCTCACTGCTTGCACGTGTTCATGTTCTTCTTCCTTTTTCTTTTGTTTTTGTTGAGTTACTGTTGTTCCAGCTGGTGTGCAGTGGCAGTGGTGGCCAGGTGGCAGGCAGTGGTTTAACGGTGTACTTTTCTAATACATGTTTATAAATAAAGCTTTTTATTATGTCAGGAAAGTTTATTGCTGTCACGGCATGACATCACATACTATGTATTTCAAATAAGAAAGGTGACAGGGACAACTGGGAATTAGTATGGAAACACTATTCCTCGGTGTGGTCATCTATAGCAATCACTTCCATCGCTGCCTTGCATCAATCCATACTGCAAATCAACCACCCTTGTGCCCCACTTGATAACCGGTCAGGTCATTCATAGTATATTGCATGGCAATCCCCAAGCCCTGAATGCCCCCCAAGCAATCAGCCTTCCCCTCCCCCCACTCCCCAAGCACATCCATAAAGGTACTGTTCTCCCTCTTCCACTGGACCAGGCAAGTCCATAGCGTGGGAGCACAGAGCATTCCTGACTTCTGTCCCCTGGGTCCAGCTGTGGTAGGAGCATTTTCTGGCTGAGTGTTCTGACTCAGTTGCTCCTCACTGTCATAGGCCCATTCAGGGGGAAATTGCTCAGCCCTGGTTTCACAAAGATTGTGAAGAGCACGGCAAGCCACTGTGATGCAGACAGTATTGGGATGACACTGGCATCCAAATGGGTCTGTAAACATCGCCAATGGGATTTTAATCTGCCAAAAGCACATTCAGCAACCCTTCCACACCTGCTGAGAGTGTAATGACACTGTCTTTTGCCAGGGCCTCTAAGATCAGGATATGGTTTCACAAGTCAAGGCAAAAGGGGGCATGCGGGGTTCCCAGAATTACAGTGGGAATCGTAACTCCATTTAGGACAATGTCATTTGGTGGGACTAGGGCCCAGCCTGCCCACAAATGAAGACTCCTGACAAGTGAAAAACCCCAGCATCATGAACTTTCACATTGCAGCCCATGTTGACATTCATAAATCACCCTCTGTGGTACACGTGGACCTGCATAGCAATGGAACAGTGCCTTGTGTGGTTTATGGACTCAAGCTCCTTGAAGAGGACAAACTATGGGCACAGGAGTCCCGGTACAGTTTGGAAACGTCATTCTCTCAAAAAACAAATTGATACATTAAACAATGAACCAGCAATAAGTCACCAGGAGCAGATAGTATTCACTCACGAGTTCTGAAGGAACTCAGATATGAAATTGCAGAACAATTAACTGTGGTATGTAACCTATCACTCAGATCAACTTCTGCACCTGATGACTGGAGAATAGCTAACGTGACACCATTTTTTAAAAAAGGCTTCAGAGGCAATCCTGGCAATTACAGGCCAATAAGCCTAACTTCAGTACCAGACAAATTGGTTGGAACATTAGTAAAGAACAGAATTATCAGACATGTAGATGAACAAGATTTGTAGGGAAAGAGTCAACACAACTTTTATAAAAGGAAATCATACCTCACAAAGCTATTAGAATTATTTGAGGTGGTCAACAAACATGTGGACAAGGGAAAGCCAGCTGTTATAGTAGAGTACGTGGACTTTCAGAAAGTCTCTGACAAGGTCCCTCACTATAGGCTCTTAAGCAAAGTAAGCTGTCATGGGATAAGAGGAAAGGTTCTCTCATGGATTAATTACTGGTTAAAAGACAGGAAAAAAGGGTAGGAATAAATTATCAGTTTTTACAATTGAGAGAGATAAAGAGTGGTGTCCACCAGTGATCTGTACTGGGATTGGTGCTATTCAACACATTCATAAATAGTCTGGAAAAAGGGGTAAACAGTGTGGTGGCAAAATTTGCAGACAATACAAAATTAAAGAGAATAGTTAGGTCCAAAGCAGACTGCGAGGAGTGGCAAAGGGAGTCTCACAAAACTGGGTGACAGAGCAACATAATGGCAGATGAAATTCAGTGTTGATAAATGCAAATCAATGAACATTGGAAAACATAATCCCAAATATACATATGAAGCGATGGGATGTAAATTCATGGTTACCACTCAATAGAGAGATCTTGGAGTCACCGTGAATAGTTCTCTGAAAACATCTGCTCATTATGCAGCAGCAGTCAAAAAAGCGAACAGCGTTAGGAACCATTAGGAAAGGGATAGATGATAAGACAGAAAATGTCATAATGCTACTATATAAATCCATAGTACAGCTAAACCTTGAATACCGTATGAAGATCTGGTTGCCCCATCTCAAAAAAGATATATTAAAAATGGAAAAGATACAGAGATGGGCAACAAAAATGACTAAGGAGATGGAACAGCTTCTATACCAGGACAGATGAATAAGACTGGACTTTTCATCTTGGAAAAGAGACGACTAAGGGGGGATATGATAGAGGTCTATAAAATCAGGAATGGTGTGGAGAAAATGAATAAGAATAACTGATACTAGAGGCTGTTGTAAAGGCCAAATATAAAACTGGGTTAAAAAAAGGATTAGATACGTTCATGGAGGATAAAATCCATCAATGCTGTTAGCTAAGATGGTCGGGGTTGTAACCCCATGCTCTGGGTGTCCCTTAGCCTCTGGCAGCCAGATGCTAGGAGTGGACGACAGGGGATGGATCACTGTCCTCTTCTGTTCATTCCCTCTGAAGCATCCAGCACTGGCCACTCAGCAGAGAGGATGTACCATTGGTCTGACCCACTATGGCTGTTCTTATGTTCTTATGTGAAGCCAGCAGTTACTTCAGAAATATGTCTGATGCCCACCACCTTGGGGTCAACCACACCCTGACTGCCTCCAAAACCTCTTCCACCTCTTTACCTACAGTCAGCTTTCCAACACCAGATTGACTAGCAACAGACCTGTAACAGTGTGTGGCCAGCTTCCAGACTGTTATAGCAACCTGCTTCTCGGCCAGTATGGCTGCCCTCATGTGTGTCTTTGTACTGGAGAGGCTGGGAAAGCAGCTCACAAAGCCCCAGAAATGTAGCTTTCTTCATGAGAATTTCTGGATCTACTGTGGTCATCCCAGGTCTGCAAGAGAATGTGGTCCCAGCAGTCTGTGCTTGTGGCCCTGCTCCAGAAGTGTCAGTTTATATAGGGGGCATCTGCTGCTATATTGAATGTCATAAGCAGCATCAGTCAGTTCCAGTGTGCCAAAGCAATAGAGTCCCAGCTTGACTCAGCCTCCGACCCCTCCACCCCTGTGGGGTGCTAGGACCCTGGGTCTGAGACTTGGGTTAAGTGTGACTTGTGTGTAGATGGAAGGAGGGGTAGGCTTGTGCCTGAGTAAAAGCACTGTAGTGTAGACATATAATGTGTGGATGCCAGAGCCCAGGTTAGAAAATGTTTAACCTAGGCTTGACAACCCGTGTAAGCCTTGGATTCTCTAACCCAGGGTGGGCTGATTCACATTCCAGTGCCCCTAGGCTTACATTGCAGTGTAGATATACTCTCTCAGTGCAATCCCGTCTGAGACCCTAGGAATGACCTCGGCAGCTGACCCATCCTGTTGTTTGTGCTGCCGCAGCGATGCAATTTTTTCAAAAATCAGAGCTAGCTATTGTATGTCAGCCCAAGCTGGAATTTACTCTCCACCCCTTCCCAGTGAAGACACATCCCTACTGGTAAATGACTCCTGGAGCAGGGCTTCCAGTGGCTTCAATGAGGGAACAGTCCATAGTTAAGGCTACGTCATGGAAGTCACGGAAGTCATGGAATCCGTGACTTCCATTGACCTCCGTGACATTTTCTGCCCCAGGGCTGGAGCTCCCAGCCAGCCCCACCCCCGCAGCTCCCAGCTCCTACCCTCGTGGGGGGGACCCTGCAGCTGCCCAGCCATGGAAGGGAGCCGGTGGACCCTGCAGCTGTGGAGAGTTCCTGCCGCCCACTCTGGCTGGGCAGTTGCAAGGAGTCCCTGCTGCTTGCTGGCTGGGCAGCTGGCAAACTCTGCAATTGCCCAGCTGCCAGGGGGTGGGAGACACCCCACAGCTGCCCAGCTGCTGCAAGGGGTGGGGGACTCTAAGCAGCTGCCCAGCCGCAGCGCATGGCGGGGACCCCCTGCAGCTGCCCAGCCATGGCGGCCAGCCGGCAGATCTTACAGCTGCCCAGCCATGGCAGGTAAGGGGGACCCCCCTGCAGCAGCCCAGTTGGCAGGCAGCGGGGACTCCTTGGGGGATCCTGCAGCTGCCCAACCGTGGCCAGTGGCTGAGGGACCCTGCAGCTCCCAGATGCCCCAGAGGGGACCTCGTAGCAGCCCAGCTCCACGGGCAGGGGGATACCAGAGCTCCCACGCAACGCAGCGGCGCCGGTGGGGGATCCGGGAGCCCCAGCAGCAGTGGATGCTGAACCCACCTCCCACTTTTGTCAGGGACAATTTTAGCGAAAGTTAGGGACAGGTCACAGGTTTCCGTGAATTTTTGTTTATTGCCTGTGACCTGTCCCCGACTTTTACTAAAAATATCTGTGACAAAAACCTGCCTTATCCGTCGTCTAACCTCACCGTCAGGAAGATTTTCCTGTTATTCAGCCTATGCTTCCCTTTTCTTTATTTCATCGTATTGATGCAAAGCCCTTCAGCTGCCCATAACCAGATCCCATTGCCTCTGTAACTATACCCCTGAGGGTGAGGCCATGCACAACCCATCACTATCTCCCATTCCCCCCATTTCTTTGGCTCATCCATTACTCCTACTCTTCTCCTTATTTGTGTGACAGTAGCACGTAGAGACCGTGGTTGAGATCAGGGCCCCATTGTGCCAGGCACGGCACAAACCTGCAGTGAGAGTCAGTCCCTGGCTTACGCTGAAAACGGTCAAAGGTGGGAAGGTCAAAGGGCCAGTGACTAGCACAAGGTCACACAGCACATCACAGGTACAGCCAGGATTAGAAGCCTGGTCTCCTGAATCTCACACCAGGCCCTGCTCGGCTAGACCATGCTGCCTCCTCTTGCACCTCTACCTAGAGCCCCTTGGCCTACCCTGGGCAGTGCCTCTCCCTAGGACCTGCGCTCTGCCAGGAGCTGGCACGAGCTCTCCTACCCCCGCACTCACGGTTCTTTGTGTCCATATTCTCCTTTATTCTGGCTTGTTACCAGAATCATGGGAGCGCCTGTGAGTCCCAGGCATGGACCAGAGCTCTGTGCTGTTCTGGGGCTTGTCTCTTAAGGGCTGCCAGTTTGTCTGTCCCTTTGTGGTGCTGTGATGCCCACAACTGCTCTCAGTATTACACCACTGGGCTCTCCAGTGCCTGGCCCTGCCCTGCACTGGGACAGGGTGGTTCTGGCTCTGCAGTCCCAGGCCCTGCTGATGCTTTGTGGCTTCCCCCAGCATATCACGCTGCAGATTTGTGTCCCAGCAGCACTTAGCTGTTGTTCCTAGTCTTGCTTTTACCAAGTCGCTTTGCTTGCTGGGCCTTTCCAGGGATTTGACTCGGCAGCTGGTTTAGATAAATGGTCCAAACGCCACCTCTCCTCTGCTCCCAGCACCGCAGAGATAGGTAACAGTGGTGCGGAGAGTGCACATAAGGAAGTTGATGCAGGTGATCTGAGGCTGGCCCAAGCCACGAGGCAGCAGGACTGGCAAGTGACGGGGCTGTGCTGGACTTTACCTGCCTGTGTCAGTGACAAGAGAGCGTAGCCAGACTGTAATTCTCCATCTTGCCACAGGAGGGAGCCTCGACACAACACTGCACCCAAAGGAACTCCTTTTATGAGTATGTCCCAAAGGAACAGGTGCTTTGCATTGCAGTGGCTCAGACCTTTTCAGACTGAGGATTGCTCAGTAAGAGAGGGGACCTATCATGGGACATCTCCCCTCCTCCCTAACGGCCCTCCTTCCTGCTAGCAGCCTCTGGCCTGCCCACGACCTCCCCTGGGTCCATCACTAGGGTTGATCAATTATTGAATAGTGCTTACTGGGGATTCTGATCCACATCGCCCCCCCACACCCCAGACTACTAGGAATTGGAGGGAACCTTCCTCTAGGTGTGCAATACATTATGGGATTTGATCTCTGGCCTGGCTGTCACTTGGCCTTTCCTCGTGTATCTGCTCCTCAGACAGGTTTGGGGAGATTTTACACTATAAACCCATCCAGTTATGTTCACATATTGCTCTCCTGTTTTACACTTCATCCTTCTTTCCCTTCAATCAGCGCATTCCCTGGACCTCCCTGTCCAGTTCCTCCTAGTGCTGCACCAGTGGCAGGTGACTGAAAAGGGGAGTTTGCATTTACTTTCTGCTGCCTCAACTATGGGGAACTAGGCATCCAAATCTCCTAGATGGCTTTGCAAACCACAGCCATACTCCATGCTTGTGTTCGCTCTCTGATAAAACGGCTTTACTAAGGAGCGTTCTTCTGGTGGGCTATTGGCACTGCCCACGTATGGGTACGTGCTGTGAGTTAAGTGGAATTTCTCAGTATTCATTCTTTCAGCCCTGCACAGAGTTGCATAAGAAAACTGAATGGAATTTCATTTTTAATGTGTAGGTGCATGCAGAATATGATGGGGGGGGAGAGGGTTGAATGGGATAAATCTCTCCTTGAAGGAGCCCTGTCTCATTCTAAATGACTCTTAAAAGTATGTGTGATGATAAGTATAAATATTAAACAGCTGCTTTGTTCACTGTGCCCAGTCCACTCTGTGCACTGAACGAGGCAGGAGGCCTGTGTAGAAGTAATATGGCATCAGGGAATTAATGATGGCATTGTAACACCTACACACAAGAAGGCAGAGATCAAGGGAGGCCAGCTGCCAGACTGGCTGGATCTTTAACTTGCTGTCTTTACAATTTACTTTGTGCATGTGACAGCACATTGTGTATAGTCAGTTTCACAGGTTTCCTTGCAGGATCCCTTAGTTAGTCAGTTTTACCAGTTGTTTGTGTAGGGTCTTTCACAAAGTAACCCAAGGGAAACACAGTTCAAAATACAGAAAAAATGTATCTGCAAAAGTACAGTAATTGTCATAGGGATTCAGGGAACCCATTTTTATCACTCTGTTAGCAGGTGTGGATCCTGTTCTGAGCCAGCTCAGGAAGCCATCTGCAGAGCATTACACCTTAATTGAACCTGCTCTTTCCATGTACATCTGTGTACAGAAATGGCTCTTTGATACAGCACTTCTGTAACAGATCCTGCTGGGAAAGGGTTAAGGAGAGACAGTCGGCCCATTTCCCCACCCAGATATCAAGGACGAGGGAGTAGCTGTGAAGGAGAGGATCTAGTGTTGCGGGATAAGAAGTCCTGAGCCAGGAGACTAGAGCTGGAGCAGCTATCATGGATCGTTAAGGTCTGTGCTAAGAAAGGCAAATCCCAGGAAGGGGGTGACTTTTGCACTGTGTGGGGTTTGCTTCAGAGCCAGCTTGGGAGGCGCCTGCTCTGACGAGGCCTCGAGAGCTGGAAGGGCTGGTGAAGCCCATCAGCATGAAAGAGTAGCACACTTGGTAGCTTGTACAGGGCAAGGTCATTGCACACCCAAGGGGCTTCATGCATCCCTCTGTTCCCCCACAAGCTCCCTGTGCACCACCCTCCATCCCCCTCTAATGCAGAGCCTCTCTGCAAATCCACCCAATATCTCCGGCCAGAGGGTCTGTATGCGCCCCAGTTCCTCTCCTCCCATATCAGGATCCCCTCATTCTCCCCCATGCCAGGGCTGTGTGCCCCTATTCCTCCCTCCCTCATTCCTTCCTTCCCCCCATATCACGTCATCCAATCTCCTCCCCATTACCCCCTCCACCCATTCTGGCATTGCCTGTCCCCCCACCACACCCCATGGCAAAGGCTTTGTCTGCTCTTCATTATCTCTAGGCCTTCCCGCATCTCCCTCCTGCCAGGGGCTGCATGAGCCCCTATTCTCCCCCAGTGCCAGACTCCCCCAACATTCCCCCACCCCCATAAACACACCAGGGGGAAATGAATGGGCTCATGAGGTGGGTGAAGGAGCAGCAGAAAGAGGCTGCAGCCTAAGAGGAACCACAGTTCCCAGGGCTTGTTACCCTGGCAACAGCACCAGGCTTCCAGGGAGCATCAGACCTGCTCTGGCCCGAGCACTGGAGGGGGACCCTCGGGCTACAGGGCACCTTTGGCAGGTGGCCACAGCTGCCCTGTGAGAGGAGGCACCCAGGGCTGACTTACCCCGCTCCTTTTGAACAGGCGAGGACGCTGCCACTGACGAAGGCGCTCCACACTGCTACCCTGGGGCAGTACTGGACACCAGAGGCAAAATCCTGGCAGCAGCTGGGACAGGAGCTCTCTTCCCTGGGCACTCGTGCCCAGAGACTGCCTGCCCAGGAAACACAGCGCCTCAGTTCTGCCTCTGGGCTACAGAGAGAACTGATGGGCTTCGCGGCACAAGCCACCCTGAGCTGCTCCATCCTCCCCCACTGTGAAAATGGTGGCATCCCCTCCCTCTCACCGATCCCCTACCCAAACATTTCTCTCAGCTCCTGAGGGGAGGGGCAGAGAGCACTCTGCTGCCCGGAGTAGCTCCAACTGGCTGTTCTTTCCCAGGAGGTGGGGAAGTGGGAAAAAACAGCCAATCAGAGCTTTGGGGCATGACTGAGTTGAGCTGGGACAGCAGAGATACCAGGGAGGCAAAAGCTGATTACTAGAATGGGGACATGATTTCTGTTCTGGCTTTAAAACTCTCGGTTTGCTGTTCAGTTCTTTTAACTCAAACACCCATGGAACACTTGGGAGGGAAGATGTCTTTGTTAAAGATTCAGCCCCTCAAGTCTCACAGTCCATCTTGGAGCCCACTAATGAGCCCAGCACCAACACCAGAGAAGACAAGACTTACCATTCCTGATATTTCTAAGATTAAAAAAAAAGAAAAAAGAACCATCAACTTTAAACCTTACTGGACTTCCTTATACTTTAGAAAGAAGCAGAATATGGCGCCATCTCAATTATTTTATCCTTGACCTGCCTGTGTGTGACCCACAGAGATCCCATGCCCTAGAATACAATGCTTTCTTTACTCAGTGACCATAGCAAACTGGTGCCTAAACATGTGTGAGGAGTGAAGCCAATAGTTCTCACACAGAGACCAGGATTTTCATAGGTTCTGGGAAGCAGATCAGGCAAAACACTCCTAGCCAATCAAATGGCCAGCTTCCTATCATTTGCCTTAACTCTCACCCTCGCTATGTCATGTGCCAGGTAAGGCAACCCAAAAACACCTCCTGTACAGCCCCACCTGTCAAATATGTCACACATGTCTCCGGGATGTCAGTGGAACATGGCAGCAAACCACTGGGGAAAAGGATCCTCTGCGGAAGCAGTTATATAACATGGGAAATAAACAGTGCAGCCTCTTCTGGGCAACCCTTGCTGAACTGGAAGCCAGTGTGGAGCTGTGGGAATTGGAGTGTTACGATAAAATCATTTTGTCTGTGCAATAGCTTCTGGCTGCCAAAGTCTGTAAGCACTGATGAGGGTTGGAGGAGCCGGAAGGAACAGCCCTCAGCAAACAAATAATTACAACGGTCATGCCTGGGCAAGAAATTGGGTGTGAACGGGAGTTGCCAGATCCGGCCGTGTTCCTTAGAGACAACAACAGCAACCACAGGGTTTGCAATCACACTGTTAATGGACCTCTCTGCACCGAAACTGACAGCTAGATTTTGGGGCCTGGGAATTCCACTCAGCAGGAGGAACAATCCGAGGGGGCCAGGTGATGACTCAGAACAATGCAAAGCAGCTCTGCTTTCCCAACGCTTAGCCTCAGCAGGGTTTCATAACTAATCACCTAGGATGGGATCTAGGCCAAATACAGGTTGAGCCAAGGTACCAGCATCCATGACAGGGGCAGACAGAACAAGGGGTCATCCACAGAAACATAACGAACCTGAACATATGTGTGTGGCAGAGTGGAACCAACGAAAAGGGGGTGCCTGGGAATGGAAGGAGCCAGCTGGACTCAGGCTGATGAACATGAGGCGTTGGCGATGATGTGGCTAGCCCTGTGTAAGGGGTTCTTCATCTAGGCATTGAGCTGGGTACAGGTGTTTGATCTCTTGGCAAGAAGAATGGCCACCATTTCTCCACATGGTGCCAGTTGCTTCTCTCACTCCTAGACTTGCTACTTGCCCCAATTTTTAGGACCTGAAATATTTTCAGGACTGATACAAACATCCCGATGTCCTGATGTGCTGAGTTGGTGCCACAGAGTGAGGCTTTAGATGCAGCAATCCTACTCCTCAGGTCAGACCAAATAGCTCTGGGGAAGACGTACCCCTTAGCATCGTGGACATGGGACCTCAGAAACAAATGCTTGTTGGAGTCCTGTCCCTTGTTTTCAAGCAGCTTAACAAGTGACTCTGACTTTACATGAGCAAAGTGCCAACTGTGTACTTCATATAAACTTCAGAGAAACTCTAACGCAGGGGGACACCCAGGGCCCAGGGCAGAACTGTCTGCTGCAGGAGCAGCACAGAGCCAAGATATGGAGTCCTATGCTCTGCCTCCTTGCAGGCCCCAGTGTAGGGGGTGTGGCTGAAGGTCAGAGGGGACCTACCTGTAGCATTCAGTGCTTTGGGGATTCTGAAGCCAGTTCCTGACAGGCTGCCCTAAATTAGAGCAACCCCTGGGGCTAGTTGGGCGTCCACAGCAGCTCCGATTCTGGGCAGTGCATAGGTAGTATAAAACCAGCTTTGCCCTGCACCCAAGCCATGCTTTCTGGCTGTGCCTCTTGGGAGGCTTGGCAAAAAATCTGCCTCTCTGAGTCTACGAATATTACATTTAAAATGGAAAGACAAACACATATGTCAAAATGTTCAGGGAAAGATAGGAACAACCGGACTGGATCAGACTCATGGTCCAGCTAGTCTGTACCCTGTCTTTGGCAATGGCTGGCATGAGATGCCTCGGCAGAAGGTGAAAGCACCTAGCAGATGTGCAATGATCTGACCCCTAGATTAGGTTTCACAGTCAGCGATTGCCTGAAGCACAAGGTTTTATTCTCCATGCACTGCTCTTCTCTTAGCATTCGCTGGTGTAGTCTTGTTAACCATAGACACATCCATTCCCTCTTTCAATCTTGCTAGGTTCTTGGCCTCAACATCACCTTCTGGCTTTGAGTTCTGTGTTCTGATTATGCACAGAGTGAGAGTCTGTCTCCTTTTATCAGCTTTGAATTTCCCATCTTGTAATTTCTTTGAATGTCTCTTTGAGATGGCAGAACAAAAGCTCCTTGTCTACCTTTTCTAGACCATTCAGTATTTTATATACTTTTATCACAACCTCTTTTATTTGAATCCCCTTTAAGGTAAGAATCCCAATCTTTTCAAACTCCTCATAGGAGAGTTTTTCCAGGCCCCTAATCATATTCATTGCTATTTTCTGAACCTCTCTAATTCTGTACCATCTTTTTGAGCTGGAGTGATCAGAACTAGTATCTAGATGAGGCTGCACAATTGATTTACATCAAGACATAATATTTTCCATCGTTCTCCATCCTATTCTTTCTGCAACCTAATGTCTTGTTTGTTTTTTGGACTGCAACTGCCCAGTGAACAGAGAGGTGTCATTGAGCTGTCTACAATGGCACCCAGGTCCCGTTGCTGAAGCAGCTACCCATAGAGTCTGTGCATATGCAGAGTTTGACATCCTGCTGCTCTGTTGGAGGAAGTATTATGATTATCAACAAAATGACTGTGAATCACCATTAACAATATTTTGTACTTTGCTAGCATCTTTTCATGCAAAGATCTTAGAGCACTTTACTGGTACTAACAATTTAAGCCTGATAACAGTCTTTTGAGAAAGCTAAGGGATTGATTTAATTAATGCATTAATTTACTTTCCCCACCACTAAAATGCAGCCCCCTCTTGGGTAGAGCACTGCAGCTGTCTAACTGCACACAGAAATAATACACAACAGGAAATGAAGAACACCGAGCTACATGCCCTGCTCCTTGTGGAGTCATTTGCATTGGTGGAAAGTGAGTGCAAAGAGGGTACAAAATCCGTTCTGATTTGGTAGCTCTTTGCACCAATGTAATGACTGCACCTAGCCCAGGGCAGGGGATTGTCATGCTCAGCATTAACTGAAACTGCAGGGAGAATTTTAGGTCAGCAGAATGTCTCAATAACTGAGCTAGAATTTGGCCAGCCTGGCGGAATTAATGCCACTGCTCTCCTGAAAGAAGCGAAGGCATCTGTCTATGTACTTATACTATGCCCATTACCTGAGCATCTGAGCACCTAGATGCTAAGGGCCAGAGTAGGGTAGTAATTTTTTTGATCATCAGACCAGCACATGGTGCTGTGGGTATTCCCCTCCCTGGTTGGCTCTAAACCTCTTCTTAGGGGACACCCTAGATTTAGCACCTCTTGGTTTGTCTCAGATAACAATCTAGCTACCTCTAGTAGCTGTCTGGGAGACTCGGACCTGAGTCAGAGCTCCGATCCAGTGGCACTGTCCTTCTCTCATCCTCCAACCCCCAGCATGCCAATGCTATCCTAGCCAAACCCATAGGACTGGCATTGACTGGAGCTGGGCTCATTCGACCTAGTGAAGCTTGGATCTCTGGCACAGCACCAGCTCCAAAGAGCAGGCGAGGAATGTGGAGAAAAGCACCCAGCAGGGTGGACCCTGAGATCTTTTGTAACCTCCCCAGTCCCTGAGAAGACAACAGCAGGAGAGGCCGTGCTCCTTACAGGAAGTACAAATCCCAAGAGGAAGAGGGAGCAGCTGGGTACCCCACACTGGGAAGGAAAGGTGGAAGGAGTAGCTGCCAACAGCACACATAAGAATGGCCATACTGGGTCAGACCAAAGGTCCATCTAGCCCAGTATCCCGTCTTCTGACAGTGGCCAATGCCAGGTGACCCAGAGGGAATGAAGAGAACAAACAATCATTGAGTGATCCATCCCTTGTTGCCCAGTCCCAACAGTCAGAGGTTTAGTGACACCCAGAGCATGGGATTGCATCTGTGACCATCCTGGCTAATAGTCATTAGTAGACGTATTCCCCATGAACTTACCCAATTCTTTTCTGAACCCAGTTTTACTTTTGGCCCTCACAACATCCCCTGGCAATAAGTTCCACAGACTGACTGTGCGTTGTGTGAAGGAGTATTTCCTTATGTTTGTTTTAAACCTGCCACCTATTAATTTCATTGGGTGCCATCTGGTTCTTGTGTTATGTGAAGGAGTAAATGACACTTCCTTATTCACTTTCTCCAACCATTCATGATTTTATAGACCTCTATCATACCCCTCTTTAGTCATCTCTTTTCTAGGCTGAATAGTGCCAGTCTTTTTAATCTCTCCTCATATGGAAGCTGTTTCATACTCCAATCACTTTTGTTGCCCTTCTCTGTATCTTTTCTAATTCCAAAATAACTTTTTTGAAATGGGGCAATCAGAACTGCATGCAGTATTCAAGGTGTGGGTGTACTATGAATTTATATAGTGATGTTATGATTTTTTATGTCTTATTATCTATCACTTTCCTAATGGTTCCTAACATTCTGTTAGCTTTTTAGACTGTCACTGCACATTGAATGGGTGGTTTCAGAGAACTATCCACAATGACTCCAAGATCTCGTTCTTGAGTGGTAACAGCTAATTTAGATCCAATCATTTTGTATGTATAGTTGGAATTATGTTTCCCAATGTGTATTACTTTGCATTTATCAACACTATTTCATCTGCCATTTTGTTGCCCTGTCTCCCAGTTTTGTGAGATTCCCTTTGTAGCTCCTTGCAGTCTGCTTTGGTCCTAGCTTCCATAATTTTGTATCATCTGCAAATTTTGCCACCTCATTGTTTACCCTTTTTTCAAAATCATGTATGAATATGTTGAACAGTACCAGCCCCCGTATAGATCACTGGTGGACACTGCTATTTATCTCTCTCCCATTATAAAAACTGATCATTTATTCAGAGCCATTGTTTCCTGACTTTTAACCAGTTACTGATCCATGAGAAGACCTTCCCCCTTATCCCATGAATGCTTACTTTGCTAAAGAGCCTATGATGGGGAACCTTGTAAAGGCTTCCTGAAAGTCCAAGTACACTATATCCTTTGGCTGATCCTTGTCCACATTTTTGTTGGGCCACTCAAAAAATTCTAATAGCTTTGTGAGGCATGATTTCTCTTTACAAAAACTGAGTTGACTGTTCCCCAATGTAGAGTGTTCATCTATGTGTCTGATAATTCTGTTCTTTACTATAGTTTCAATCAATTTGCCTGGTACTGAAGTTAGGCTTACTAGCCTGTAATTGCTATGATCACTTCTGGTGCCTTGTTTTAAATTTGGTGTCACATTAGCTATCTTCCAGTCATCTGGTACATTACCGCAGTTAGTATTTCAGCAATTTTATATTTGAGTTCTTTCAGAATACCAGCTGGTCCTGGTGACCAATCACTAGTCATCAATTTGTTCCATAACCTCCTCTATTGACACCTCAATCTGGAACAGTGCCTCAGATTTGTCATCAAAAAAGAATGGCTCAGGTGTGAGAATCTCCTTCACATCCTCTGCAGTGAAGACCCCTGCAAAGGAATTAATTTAGTTTCTCTGCAATGACATTTTCTTGAGTGTTCCTTTAGCAACCTGATCTCCAGTGGCCCCACTGATTGTTTGGCAGGCTTCCTGCTTCTGAGGCACTTAAAAAGTTTTTTGCAGTGAGTTTTTGAGTCTTTTACTAGTTGCTCTTCAAATTCTTTCTTGGCCTGCCAAGTTCTATTTTTACAGTTGACTTGCAGATTGCCCCCACCTCTGAGAAACCTGGCTGTCTCACCCCAAAGTAAAGGGCCTGAGTCACCAAGCGCCAGCTTGACCGAGGGAATCCCCCTCCCACTCAGCCCCCAGAGCATTCACGCCAACCCCCGCCCTCAGAGGGCGTGGCGTACACACCAGCATGGCCCCACCCTCCAGCCTCTACCCCTGGTGCTGGCACAGCCTGGGGCGGGAGAGAGAGAGGGCGCCTGCTGAGAGCTGGGCACGTGTGCGCTGGGGAGGTCGGGCAGAGCAAGCCGCCTGGCAGGAGCGAGGGACCCCAGCGGCGTCTAACGCGAGGCGGCACAGCTCGGCGAGGTGCCGTGGGAGGCAGCGGGGCGATCGCAGAGCTGAGCCCAAAGCGCTGCGGGCACGACCAGCGCGTGGAAGCGGCCAGTTCGGGAGCGACATGAAGCGGCTGCTCGTGGCTGTCAGCGTCCTTCTGGCCGCAGGTGAGGAGCGGGGCGAGCTGCACGCAGCGCCGTCCCGCAGGGGAGCGCGAGCGGCTGCGGGCAAAGTTTGTTCCTTGCCCCGCCCCCGAATGGCCCGTGCGCTGGCACCGCAGCAGAGCGCGCCGCGGCCGAGCCCGCCGGGCAGCCCGGACCCCTCTGCCCACGCGCCCGGTGTCCAGGTGGTGGAGGCCGCGCTTGCACAGCCGGGCTCCCTCTGGCGGGGGAGCCCCTCGCCTTGGCCTCCCTCCAGGAGCCCCCTCCCTAGCGCTTCGCCCCGGCAAGCCGGGCCCTGCTGTGCCTCCGGGAGCCGTTCCTAGCCCCCGTGTCGGGGCGCGGAGCTTCATTCATCTAGGGCGGCCCGGCCCGGCCCGGCCCAGTGACTGTAAATACGGTACCTGGCCCCGGGGCTGCCGTATGGACAGCGCCCGGCAAGTGCGGTGCGGTGCCCGGCGCTGTACTCTCAGGAACGCTGCTGTCTGTCCCGCAGGGTGTTCCGTGGCGGCGCCCGGAGCCGGGCTGGAAGTGCTGCGGGGCCCGGGCTTCCAGGAGGCGAGCGGCGGCAGGTCCATCGCGCGGCTGCTCCGGAGCGAGCTGGAGGAGGAGCGCGACCCGGACGGCGGCGGGGTCTCATCGGGGGATTATTTCCTGGAGCTTCCGAGAGGTGCGTGTGTGCTGGGCTCGCCGGGCGCCGGGGACGGGCAGCGCCAGGTGGCCTTCCCTGCGGAGGTGGGGAGCCCGGGGGTCCCGATCCGGGGCTGCCCAGAGGCTGGGTGCTCGGATCCAGAGTGTGGGGTTCGAGCCCAGCTCAGGAGCAACGCAGCGGGCTGCTGAAGGGAAATCGATTTAACTCTGGCAGCGCTGGTATCTCCTGGGTAAGGGAGGAAGTGACCCTGTGCCAGGGAATCCTTTCCCCACTCGGGAGTGTCACAGGTTGCATCTTCTGTGTGACACCATGGCGGAGAGGGGGAAGGAGGCGAGTGAGTCAGATGCAGCAATATACATAAGCAGGTGCTTAACTTTAAGCATGGCCCATTGGCTTCCAGGGAGCATGCTTAAAGCTAACCACGTGCTTTGCTGAGCTGTCATGGTGTTAAGGGGGTGCTTACATGGTGGCCTGGCTTGAGAGGTTATTCCTGGGGCTGCTTGTGGGGGCGAGGAGGAGCATGGTGTGATAGGGAGAAACTTTTCTAACTAGCACGGGGTTGACTCTGGGGTTAGTTTCTCTTGGGCACTGAAAGGCAAGGAGTGTCCCTGGGAGAGGCCAGGAGTGGGGTAAGCCCCAGAGCTGAGGGGGCAGTTCTGTTGTTGATTGATGTGTGCAGAGCCCTGACAGCAGGAATCCAACAAGGGAGGGGAAGCCAGACCAGAATGTTCCCACGGAAATTCCTGCCTTATTTGCTTTGTGTCGCTTCAGTTGTTTTTAGTAGTTCCTCGTCTGTGCTCTTTGCTTTCTCTGTTACCCTGGAGTCCCCAGTGCCCCTACCGAGACCCAGTGCTGCATTCCCTGTAACACCCAAATCCCCAGTGCTTCATCCCTGTTACCCCCAGTCCCTGGGGACTCTTCCCAGGTCCAGCATGCAGTTTTGTCATTCATGGCATGTTTAATGCACAACCTTCTCCAAAGCAGGAGGAGAGGGAGACTCGGTAGCTAAGGGGTCCTGTAACTGTTCAGTTGTTGAAGTAATGCCCTCTCTTGTGGGAAAGTCCTATAGAACGGAATAGATTCATAGATTCCTAGGCCAGAAGGGACCATTACGATCAGCCACAGCCCAGGGAACTGCCCCAAAATAATGCCTAGAGCAGATCTTTTAGGAAAATGTCCAGTCTAGATTAGTGAGGGCACTGAGAGAGCTCTGTGGAAATGGCTTTAAAACCCCATGTCATTCAATAGCGAAGGAGATCGTTCCATAGGTGTTTTGCACCTCTATGTAGAAATCTATAAAAGATATGGGATTCCCTGTTCGCTTCTATAGGATGGTCCCCAAAAGCCTACAGAAAGGCTGAGCTCTCTGTATTACATCATCTGGGACGCTCCCCAGATCCATCCAGTTGAGATGGCATGCCATCCCTATCTGGAGTGGTCACCACCCGTGAGTCACATCCCACCGCCCACACACTGCAACTCCTCATACCAGCCAGGGGTTAGTCACTGAGCTGGGGGCATCTGAGTCCACCTTCACCCTGCTGTGCCTGTCCATTTATGTCTGGTTTCTCTAACATTCTTTGGGCAGAGTGCTGGCGTTAGCTTGGTTGTGACCAGGATTTGACACAGGGACAAATTCAGACCTGGCGTTACCAGTGTAACGCCACTGATGTCACTCAGATTGCGTGCATGCACACCGTCTGCCTATTACACTCTTTGAGGCTTTTCCTCATTTTTGTTTCCTCTCTAGGCTTGTCATGGTTCCTCTCCATCTGTGACTGTGTGCCCATCAGCTTTGCAAAACCAGGCTGATCTGTTGCACCACAGGGGTGGAGTCTGGGGAGACTCATCCTCTCTCCCTGTCTGTCCTCACCACAAACTTTTCCTCACTCTCCTCCTTTCCTGTCTCGTTCCACCACTAGCTGTCACAGTTCTCCCCACCTCACACCCATGCTCCTTGGGCCACCCTCTCCTCTCCATTTCTCCACATCTTTCTGTTCTTCTTGGGATGGGTGCATTTCTTCTTTTCGAATGCCAGAAGTGAGCTTTTGGAAGGGCAAGAGATGTCACACTCTAGTGTGAGTTAGCTGACAGGCCTCTGATGTGTCAGGTTTGAGAAGAGGATCAGATGGGAGTGGGATTAGGGTGACCAAATGCCCAGATTTTATAGGGACAGTCCTATTTTTGGGTCTTTTTCTTATATAGGCTCCTTTTACCCCCCCACCTCCTGTCCCAAATTTTCACACTTGCTGGCTGGTCACCCAAAGTGGGATGCTTGGATGTGATCCTAGTACTTTGGGGAGTGGTAGTCTCCTGTTCTTGCCTCCTCCATGCTCTCTAGGGCAGTGCTTCTCAGTCGGGGGGAGGGGTTGCACCCCTGGGGGGGAGGGTCATGGAGAGCAGTCATAGTGATTGCAAGGGTAAAATTTTATTAAAGTCTAAAGCAGAGAAGATCTGGCTCCTCCTCACACCCTTGCCCTCTGCAGTCAGTGTTCTCTGTCAGCCTCTTGAAGTACACACACGGATGAATCACGTAGGTTGATCATTGCTACCCTTGCTTTATAGCAAAGTAAGTGGATTGTGAAAATATTTGATGAAGGGTGGCCAGCGTGGATGGGTTGAGACACTAAGGGGACATCAGTTCTTCTCTGGCCTGGGAGCCCCTCCCTCAAACCCCATCACTCCTGATGCCTCTAGCTGTTGTGTCAGCCGTGTCCTGCGGAAAGGAGATGTCCCTGAGTTATCTTGAGGCACCGATCAGTCTGGAACATGCTCTCTGCATGCAGAGGTCTGTGCTATAGTTTCCTGCTCTTGTCTTACTCAGTGCCCTTCCTACTTCTTGTGCCTGTGAGCCAGCCGCTGACCCCTGCTGGCCAGAGTGGAATGACAGGCCTGTGAGATGGCTTCCCTCAAATGGCTCTGTCCTGCACCTGCAGAGTTCCCTTCCTCTCTGATCTGAGGACAAGGGGATAGAGCAGGAGTGGGAAAACTTTTTGGCCTGAAGGCCACATCGGGGTGCAAAACTGTATGGAGGGCCGGATAGGGAAGGCTGTACCTCCCCAAACAGCCTGGCCCCTGCCCCCATCCGACCCCTCCAACTTCCTTCCCCCTGACTGCCCCCCTCAGAACCCCACACCCATCCAACCCCCCCGCTCCTTATCCCCTGACCGCCCCCCTCCTGGGACCCCTGCCCCTAACCACCCCCTGGGACCCCACTCGCTATCTAATTCCCCCGTTTCCTGCCCCCCGAACCTCTGCCCTATCCAACCGCCCCCTGTTCCCCATCCCCTGACCACCACCACCCAGAACCTCCACCCCACCCAATTGCCCCTGCTCCTTGCCCCTTATCCAACCCCCCAGCCCTGTGGCTGCAGGGCAGGGGGAACAGCAGGGAAGGGGCCTAGGGCTAGCCTCCCAGGTTCGGAGCTTGGGGGCCAGGCAGGACTGTCCCGCAGGCCGTAGTTTGCCCACCTCTGCAATAGAGGCACAAGGGCCTGGGAGGCAAGCAGGGAGAAGTGCGGTTCTGAATGTCCTTCCCCTTCCCCTGCGATAGCAACCCTCTGCCCTGTGGGTCACAGTGCCTGCGGCAGGGAGATAAGCCAGCAGGGCTCCCATCGGACACACGCAGTTCCTGTGTGGTTTGTTGTCTCTGTGGTTCTTTGTGAATTGAGAGCTTGCAAAGCTCCTGCAATATCGCGGGTGGCTCCTTCTTTTATTTCTCTGGCCCTGGTGGACTCTTAACCTGCTGGTATTGCCAGGCCCCCCACACTGTGTGGTACTTGGAGGCCAGATTCTGCTGCCCACCAAGGGGTGCTGTAGGATTCAGGCCTTACTCCAAGCGAGGAGGATATTGGAACCTAGCTCTTAATCATAGAAATGTGAGGCTGGTGGAGACCTCGAGAGGTCATCTAGCCCAGCCCTTGCGCTGAGTCAGGACCAAGGAAACCTAGACCATCCTGACCAGCATTTGCCCAGTCTGTTCTTAAAAACCTCCAGCAATGGGAATTCCACAACGTCCCTTGGTAACCTGCTCCAGAGCTTCACCATCCGTAGAATTAGAAAACTTTTCCTAATATCTAACCTGAATCTCCCTTGCTGCAGATTAAGCCCATTACTTCTTATCCTATCTTCAGTGAATGTGGAGAACAAATGATCCTAGTCGTCTTTAGAGAGCCCTCAACACTAAACATGCCCAGTTTCTCTAACCTTTCCTCACAGATCAGGTTTTCTAAACCTTGTCTCATTTTTGTTGCTGTCCTCTGAATTCTCTCCAATTTGTTCACATCTCTCCTAAAGTGTGGTGCCCCGAACTGGACACAGTACTCCAGCTGAGGCCTCACCAGGGCTGAATAGAGTGGGACAGCTCTCTCCCTTTTCTTCCATACGACATTCCTATTAATACACTCCAAAATGATGTTAGTCTTTTTTGCAACTGCATCACACTGTTGACTCATGGTTGCCACATGTCAGGTGTTGTCTGGGGGCTGTCCCAGTTTCAGTGAGGAATACTATTTCCTCCAGGCCTGGTGTGTGTGTTTGGGGGGTAAGGGGAGCATGGATGGACACACAGTAGCTTATGACATGTCAGCTTTCAAGGCTTGAAAGTTGACATCATGTTGCAGTGTGATGTTTAGATGCAGAGTGGTAGTGGCCCAAACTGATGATTCCTTAGCTGTGTCACTGACACCACCACAGAGCATAAGAGTTCTTCAGGTTTCTCAAGGTTGTTCCTGAGCCAATGAGGCATGCTAGAGTGCTGTATGCTCCCACTGATGTCCCTCAGAATTCATGGTGCTCAACACCTGGCACTTTGGCTGTCATCAGAGCAATTTGCAGGCACAGCTGGGGGAGGCATTGTTTGACTTTAAAAATTGTTTCCACTGAAATTCAAAAATGACAGATTTCATGGGACTATGAAACATCAGCTTGTTTTCAGAAAACCTAAATTTGAGGCCTGAACTGACCTGCCAGTGCCCTGTAATAGTGCATGTGTCGTATGTGCAAGCCATCATTGTAACCAGAGGAAAATCAGCCTGATTAGGGCTATGAATAGCCTCTTACAAAAGACTAGACTGATCAGAGAAATAAAGGGTAGATAAAGACTCAATTCCTAATCTTCCGTGGTCAGTGGAAACCAACATATATAATAGTAACACATGAGGTATGTACTGTCCTGTTTTTCTCTCTGAATCTGCACTGACTTGTTCCCTTCTTTCCTTTAGCATCTTTATGAACCAGAAATGCTCTGATATTTGTTGAAATCTGCAAAAATGGTGAAACCTCTGGCAGGGGGCCTATAGTCTGTCAGTGATGCTAGAGCTGAGGCAGATGCCTGACAAAATGCTGTGCTGGATACAGTTGAATTGACTTGTGTTCTTTTAAAATTGTCTTCCAGTTGCCTTCTTGTCCAAGCCAGAAGGTGTGGTTACTCCAAAAAAAGAAGGGAAAGGGAAGAAAAGGAGGAAGGGCAAAGGCAAGGGGAAGAAGAGAGACCCGTGTCTGCGAAAGTACAAGGACTTCTGCATTCATGGAGAATGCAAATACATCAGTGAACTGAAAGTTCCATCCTGCATGTAAGTTATTGGCATATTTCTGACGTAGGGAAACCTTAGTCATTGTTCCTTGAATTCTCTAAACCACACACAGGAAGAGTGTAGGAGATATTTTTAGTGCATACTCGTAGAGCCCTGTGCAGTTACAAAATTTGGATCCACATCCGATCCGCGATCTGTGAACATGGTGAACAATACATCCGCGGATTTGCAGGGCTCCACATACTCTCACTCTGTGAGGATACTATTCTGTTTTCATGTGCTGCTTGGGTTTTTGCATCGCTTTGGCACCCTGTGATCAACCCTGTACTCCGTTGGGTCTTGTTAAAGGCACAGGTCCAGATGTGTGTCCCTCTATCACACACATCAGCCTTCGGTTAAATTCCTCAGTGTTCTGAATCCAGGGATGCCACATGAATCTCTGTGGGCCCTGAGTGAGCGTGGAGTTGAGCCTTCAGGAAGTCAATATGACACAACTTCTCTTTGTGGCATGTTTGTCTATTGCAGGGCACTTGGTAGCCCTTTCCAGTCATACCTTCAGAAGTGGGCACTCACTTTAGGAACGCAGACTCAAGAGCCTGTAGCCTGAGTTTCAGGAGTGCTGGATCCCCCCAACTCCAGCTGAGATCAGTAGGAGCTGAGATGTTCTGCACCTCTAAAGATCAGGCCCTGGGAGCAGGCCACTGAGCTCTCCTGAAAATCTAACCATAGATGTCTCAAGCTGGGCACCCAGCAACAGAGGCATTTGAATTGGGTGGCAGCTCCTGAACATGGCTGTACCTATTTTCATGGGCACATCTAATTAATGTGTCCCATCGTGTGTTGTGCAGATAGCAGTTCTGGTGATGGCTGGGGACGGGGTAGAAGAAGAGTTGCAGAGAATGGGGAAGCTGTAAGGATCCACTTGGCCCTGAGAGACTGTGACATTGGCAGAGTGATGGAGTATTCTTTCCACACCAAGAACCTATTCTTGAATAATATCTTCAGAGGACAAGACCGAAAAATGCTTTCGTTCAGCATCAGGCATACACACCGGTGACTGTCACAGTCTAGCAGCGAGAACTACTAGGCCAGGGGCGGGCAAACTTTTTGACCTGAGGGCTACATCTCCGTATGGAAATCGTATGGTGGGCCATGAATGCTCACAAAATTGGAGTTGGGGTGCAGGAGGGATTGAGGGCTGCGACCAAAGGGTTTGGAGTGCAGGAAGGGGATAAGGGTAGGGGGTTGGGGCATGGGAGGGAGATCGGGGTGCAGGCTCCAGGCAGCACTTACCTTAAGCAGCTCCCGGAAGCAGCGGCATGTCTCCCCTCTGGCTCTTATGTGGACCTGCGGCCAGGCGGTTTTGTGTGCTGCTCAGTCTGCAGGCGCTGCCCCTGCAGCTCTCATTGGCCGCAGTTCCTGGCCAGTGGGAGCTGTGGGGGCGGCACTTGGGGCCGGGGCAGTGTGGGGAGCCCTCTGGCTGCCCCTACGCGTAGGAGCTGGAGGGAGGACATGCAGCTGCTTCTGGGAGCTGCGGAACGTGCGCACGGAGCATCCCCCAACCCCACTGCACGGCTGGAGCGTGGGAGCGAGGCAAGCCGCAGACCCTGCTCCCCAGCGGGAGCTCGAGGTCTGGATTAAATCAGCTGGTGGGCCAGATGTGGCCCGTGGGCCATAGTTTGCCCACTCCTGCGCTAGGCCATGGAATAATTTCTCAAAGGGAAACAGTGGAAGCTGAAAATGAAAGCCCTGGAAAACACACTGTAGGGAAGATTTTTTTAGAGTGGCCAGCGGGAAATGGAGTTAGACGTGACTGGGTTCTTTCATCTCTGATTCTCTTGGTTAAGCTGATGTATTTGTTGTGAGTACTGCAAGCAAGTTCT
This sequence comes from Gopherus flavomarginatus, assembly GCF_025201925.1. Lineage (NCBI taxonomy): Eukaryota > Metazoa > Chordata > Testudines > Testudinidae > Gopherus > Gopherus flavomarginatus. The sequence continues at coordinate 37,091,443 of NC_066623.1, read as the reverse complement.
CCCTCTGCATTAGAGTTTATGGTCACTTCTGCTTGTCTGGCATTGTCTCACCATAGAGATGAGGTAGATGGTTTTCTCCAGCACAGAGGTCTCTCTCTGAAGAGCTCCCTTGAAGGCTTCCTTGTCCTAGACCATCTAGTGCAGGGCTCTGCTCTTCTTCTGCAGCAGTTTGGAGCTTGGGGCCTGGAAAGGGAAAGTAAATCTCTTCATCCACCTCTTAAAATGTGACAGCCCTGTCTGTTGCACCAGTGCAGTAGTGCAAGCAGAAGAAGAATTTGGTGTTTAGACTCTCTCTGACCCAGCTCCAAGCAGCCAGAGGTGGACTCAACAGCTTTGAGGGCACTGTGCATGGCAGCCTGCCAGGAACATGTTGAAGCTGCTCCATTATGAGCCGTTCCTCTGTTTACCCCCGTGTTGGAGATGCTTCCCTGGGCTGAACCACTGCTGTTAATAAATCATTCTCTGCCTCTTCCGGGTGCCATCCTCTGAGGAGCTAAAAGCGCTTTCAGACATTAAAGGACTCCCTCTGCTATCACCCTGAGGAGGTAGGGAAGTATCAGTCACCCATGCCCACTGCACAGGTTGGGGAAGCTGAAGCTGGCGAGAGTTTGTTGCAGTGTGTACGTTGGCCTGAACCTCACAGCTCATTTCTTGTCAGACTCCACAGAACATTGATCTGGTGGTGCTCTGTAACCCATCCCCTGAGCTAGAGCTACGGCTGCCTGTCCACAGAACTTGCTGAAGATCGCGCGTCGTGTGCATTGGAAACATGGGGCAGCGTGGTGTTGTGGAGATCAGTGAGTGCTGCCCTGGGAGCCTCTGAGTGTTCTCTGCCGTGAAGCTGCGGCTGAGGGAATTCCTAATGCAGCCTGAGCAGCTGGCTCCTGAAACATGATGCTCGCAGCAGCCGCCAGCACAGAGCAGTCTCTGCTGTCAGGGTCCTAAGCAGCTCACTATCTGGGCTGCTGCAAAGGTCAATGACACCTCTTGCAGGAGAGCAGCAGGTGCTTAGGGGGACAGACTCTCTGGACAGTCAGGCACCCAACTAAACTCCTGATGGATCTTGCTGGGGATGCTCTTCCTTAACCAGTGCTTCCTGCGGGGACAAGGTCTTAGGGCGACAGTGGAAGGAGGTGTCCGGAGGGCAAGAGTCAGGGCTGGATTAAGGCTCACCCATCCAGACCTCGGCAGGAGGCAGACTCCACTGTTGAGAAGGCCACATTCCCATGAGCTAGTTTCCCTAGCAGCACTCTTCTGCCTCAGTTCTCCCATCCCTGATGAGAGCAGATGCTCCGAGGTGGCTCACTAACCACAGCTCTTGCCTTTAACAAGATCTAAAGGAGTCTGAGGTTCTCAGCTGTAGTTGCTGGTATCCAGTAGCCACCCGCTGAGAAAGCTGAGGGATTGTGAGCATTCCAGCCTTGCTTTGCTCAGCCAGCATCTTGGTGGATCCAAGGCTGCTGCTTTGAGTTTCACTGTGACCTTTGCCTGCTGTGGTTGTTGGGAGAACATGTTGCTGTAGCACACTGTGGTGTTAGATGAGGGCACTGGCAGCACTTTGTTCTGGAGAGGGCTCAGGGTTTGCTGGAGACCTGGTTCTTCAGCTCCTGTGTTTCTTTGCTTTTGGTGTAATGTGAGTATTGGAGGCTGACTATGACATTGACACATGACATGTGCTGGATTTAATGGCGCTCGATCTAAACATGGGACACTTGATCTTGATGTCTGGCATGTCTCCACATGTTTGGCAAGAAGCTCTGATTGGGCCTTGGCAAGGGTCCGGGCCTATGGGGGTGGTGATGTATATTAGGCTGTTTACGTGATTCTCCTTTGACTTACTGCAAGGGGTGTTTGGGTAATTAGCCTCCTGGCTCTGATGCAGGTTTTATTTCTGTTACATGAATAATTACCTGGCCAGAGGAGAGGTTGGTGGCTCATGGGTGATGAGCGTTGGTTTGCTCCCGTTTGAGAAGTGCGTCTGTGGGAAATATCCCCAGAGGAGGCATTCAAACCTCTTTCATCTCCATTACCAAGTGTGAGGTCAGACCTGTCCTTGGCTTTCTTAAATGAGACTTCCAGGCTCTAAAAATGGAAGCTGAAGAAATTTATCCCAGTGCTGAGCTCTAAGTCCCTGATGTGCTAAAAGAATTCAAGGATCTCTATGCAGTGGACAATACTTAGCTGAGCTCATATTTTAACGGCCTCCTCTCAGCCTGTATCTAACGGGAGCTGGGATGACTCAAGGGTGCCCCAATGACAAAACTCTGGTCCAGGGTGGAGTGATGCCCCTGGTTCCACCCCTTCAGCCTGCCTCCCCACTAATCTCACCCCCTCTTACCCGCTTCTGAGCGCTGGAAGGCATGTGACAGGATCTGGAGGGTTTAGGTGACCTAGTACGGTTCAGGGCAGACAAACGGAACTGGATGGAGCTGGGAGCCCATCATGCACGGGGCAGCTATTCTGACACTTTTTTTATTTTACATAGCACTCAATGATTCCAGTGTTCTACTCACTCATGAAATGTGGCCAGCTCTGGGGAGGAGTGAGATAGTTAAATGGAGCACACATGCTGCACGCCAGCAGGGCACTTTGGACCAAGGTCCCTGAAAATGTCGTGGGATCGCTAATGTCTCCACAGACCCTTAGATTCAAAAGTCTTATGGGGAAGACCCCCATGTGACCAGCTGAATAGAGCCCAATATATTCATGCTGAAGGCTTGAATCCATCCTGCTGGGGATCCAGGCAGTCTAGGAAACCCCGTCCTGATGCTTGGGCCAGTACCCACTCTGGTTCACTGTGGGAAATGCCAACCCAGTGCCCAGCAGCAATGTCAAACGGTTGGGCAAGGTGTTGGGCTGTACTGGATGTGGGGAGGACAGTAGAGAGCAATAGGTGATACTGGGACCTGTTAGGGACACTGTCCCTGTCCCTGGGAGGAGATGACTGCCCTGGAGAGGGTGCAGCTAAGGCCAGCAATGGCGATGCCAGGCCTGAAGGATTGAAGTACTGAGTGAAGGTTCAGGGCCTTGGGCTGAGACTCACTGGTGAGGAGGAGGCCATGCTGTGTCCTGAGAGCTAGGAGAGGGATGGAGATGTTCCATGATGCTTGGGTGGAAGGGGCTGGAGAACAGTTCAGATGATAATTAATACCCAGGGCAAAACTTTGCTCCTAGAGTGCCCCTTGCTACTGTCTTTTTAACTCTTTCCTCCCCCCACAAACTAGATGCCAGCCAGGGTACCATGGCGAGCGGTGCCACGGCCTCACTCTCCCTGTGGAAAATCCCTCCACCAGTTATGACCATACCACAGCGTTGGCCGTCGTAGCAGTAGTGCTCTCCTCTCTGTGTCTCATCATCATCACTGCATTGCTGATGCTCAGGTAATGGGGAGTGGGCTGCCATGCACTGGTCACAAGACCTACCCTGCAACTCGGGGGTGGGAGGGAAGGAGGCTCCCATGATCACACTGCATGGGATACACTCGCCTGCTCTTAAACCCAGAGCCCTGACCCCAACCTGGATGAACTGTCCCCCCCTGCTGGTATTCCCTGGGGCTCAAGGCCTCTGTGTATGGGAGCAGGGGTCTCCCTGGCTCAGTGGCCTATGACATTTATAGCCTTGGACCACCTTGCTGTCCAGTTCTCTGTCCTCCTTGTCTTGGGTGGTTTTTTTTTTTTTCTTTTTATGCTCACCATGGGCTGGGTTTGTTCCCAGCTCTGCCCTGGGAAGATCCAGCAGTGTCAAACCAGCTGGGGGAGAAGCGGGCTGATGGGAAGCAGTTGCTTTCTTTCTCCATACATCAGAGCTATCCAGCCTCCTGCATGTCGCCCCAAGGGAGGGACTGCGATGGAAGGTGTGGCACTGCATCATATGGCCAAGATGAGAACAGTGACAGCCCCAGGCAGCTCCTGCTGCGGCGGGTGGGTTCATTACCCTGACCAGAGCAGCAGCGGCAGGCTGGTGAATGTCTGTCTGCTTGTGTTTGCAGGTGTCACAAAAGAGGAGTTTATGATGTAGAAAACGAAGAGAAAATTAAGTTGGGCATCACTGGAAACCACTGATGGCATCGGGGGGCCTGCAAGGTAAACCCTCCAGCATGGGTATTGTGGCATGGCAGGGGCAGTTTCCATCTGCAAGACTGCACATTGCCCTACTGGGCAGCGACAGGTGCAGCTAGCCCTTCCTTTTTGCTCCAACGTGTCCTTACCTTATTGCTGCATCACTCTTCCACACTCCCTTCCTCAGCTGCTGGTGCAGTGGTAGTCTTCCAGTGCTGCACTGGCAATCAGAGGCTGTTTCACCCCAGAAGCAGCTGCACTTCAGTGGTGGGCAGGTGCTGGGAAGGGGAAATGCCCTCTCCACTGGTCCAAATGCTGATATCACACATGCTTTCAGGTTTTTAAATTAGGAAAATGTCATGGGTGAATTAATATGTGGAAGGGATTACTAATTAGTAGGTGTCATTCCAGGGGAGACTTTATCAAATAGGTAAATATAGGTTGTTTGGTCTGATGGCACAACTCACACAGAATCAGTGGGAGCTGTGGGTGATCAGTACCTGTGAAGATGAGGCATGTTAATACCTACCTGCATCCCAAATCCTATAAGGTCTGAGAGGCTGCATTGAAGTCAGTTGGAGCTCAGAGTACTCCACATCCAGATGCATGGGACACTGACTCTGGATTCAGGAAATCATTCATGCATGTGCTTGAGTTCCTTCGACCTAGGCATGTTCCTAAGTTTCATGTATGAGCTTAAGTGTTTTCCTGAATCAGTGTGTCAGTGCGGGGTGCTCTTTGAGGATCTGCACCCACCGCAAAGCACATCTCCTTGCACAAGGCACAAGCCGTGATGTTAAATGACCCAGCCTTGTGTTGTATTTCAGGATGCAGCAGTGAAGAGATTCTACCTCCACCAAGAAGCCAGTCATAGCAACTTAAGACTCTGTTTATTGAACCTATTGAAAAACCAATGGGAGTGGAGGGGGAGTATCTGTTTTTGGGGGTTGTGTCGGAATGACTTCACTGAAACACACATCTCAATGAGCCAACCTGATCTGCTGGAATGAAAGAAGGTGGCAGGAGCGGCGACTTCCTGCTGGATGGTTTCCAATAAACAGTGGAATTCCTTGAGGAGTCTCAGCTGAAGGGCTTCTGCTGAGGATGGAAAGCTGGACCTTCGCTTTAGTGCTTTGCTAGGGACTGAAGAGTAACTAAAACCACACCTGAATTTGGATCCTTCAAATGCACGCTGAGGAACTAACTGTGAAAGACTTCAACTCCGCGGAGACTGACTTTGCGGCTTTATTAGATGGGGGCTGGGGAGGGAAACTATTTAACAAGATATTTTTCATGTTAAATTATATATTTATTTTAGATATACTGTACATAGTATTTATTAAGGGTCTGATCCTGTAGTCTGGAGATCAATGGGAGCTTTACCGTGAGTTCAGACAGCAGGATTGGCCCTCACTTTTTAATATGCAATATAATGGTCTAATAATTAACACTTTGTTACAAATGCTTAGATATTATTTAATGATGACTGGAAAAGGAGTCAGATAATTTTAATATGACAGATTTGGAACAGTGTGTCCTTACTAACTATTTTCCATGAATATTTCATGTGGCACTGTAAGGGGAAAGATATGGACAGCATGAGCCAGAAACCAGATTTCAATACTTCTGCATGTCCCCTTCTTGCTGAGAAACAGCAGGCGAGGGGAATCACATGTATGTATGGGGCAAACTCAGACCTGTTGTAAGTGAGTGCAGCTCCACTGAATCTGATCTATACTGTCCAAACATTTCTGTTGTTCAAAACTTGACTGGTGGTTACTCCAGCCTCTGCAATTGAAAAAAGGAGTGGATTGATTCAAAATCCAAAGCCTAGGCCAAACACCAAAGGTGCAGGAGACAAACATGGGAGGAATTATCTCACGATAGGCCCTACGTGGTCTTCAGGACCCCAAGGAAGTCTTATGGGCTCTCTTCCCTCGTGGAGTTTCCTGAAGTTCCCGCGTTAGAACAAGTTTGAGTTCTTATGTGTGTCAGATTTCAGAGGCTGCAGTGAGCAACCTCATGTTGTTACATCCTGTGCTTCCAGAACAGGTTCAGATGTTACAATCATAATAAAAATAACCCAAACTCACTTGTCTCCTGTTCATTGAGCCCGATGCTGGAAAGACTCCTGAAAGCAAGATGATGTATAGACAGTAGCCGGGAGTGTAAAAGCAGAGAGAGCTGGTTGTCTTTCCATGGGAAATCGGCTTTTCTCTAGCCTGTGTGGCTGCACTACACCAAGGCTCATTTTCAGACTAGAGTGCCTAAGTCCACACACGCATTTCCACATTTGAGGGCTCATCTTGGCACAAAACTTTCTGTTTTCTAGTCCTGGAAAATATAGTGCCAGTCTATAAAAGACAACCGGGGGAATTATAGACCAGTCATCTTAACTTCAGTACCTGGAAAGATAATGGAGCAAATAATTAAGCAATCAATTTGTAAACACTTAGATGATGATAATGAGACAAGTAACAATCAGCATGGATTTGTCAAGAACAAATCATGTCAAACCAACTTAAAAGCTTTCTTTGATAGGATAACAAGCCTTGTAGATAGAGGAAAGAGGTAGATGTGATATATTTTGACTTTAGTAAGGCTTTTGATACTGTCTCAATGACCTCATAAACAAACTAGGGAAATCCAACATGGAAGGAGCTACTATAAGGTGAGTGCATAACTGGATGGAAAACTGTTTCCAGAGAGTAGTTGTCAGTGATTCACAGTCAAGCTGGAAGGGCATATCAAGGGTACTGCAGAGATCAGTTCTGGGTCCAGTTCTGTTCGATATCTTCATCAATGATTAGATAATGGCGTAGAGAGTACACTTAAAGTTTATAGACGATACCAAGCTGGGAGGAGTTGCAAGTGCTTTGGAGGATAGGATTAAAATTAAAAATGATATGGACAAACTGGAGAAATGGTCTGAAGTAAATAGGATGAAATTCAATAAGGACAAATGCAAAGTACTCCGCTTAAGAAGGAACAATGAATGGCACACACGCAAAGTGGGAAATTACTGACTAGGAAAGAGTATTGCAGAAAGGGATCTAGGGGTCTTAGTGGATCTCAAGCTTAATATGAGTCAACAGTGTAACACTGTTGCAAAAAAAGCAAACATTCTGGAATGTATTAGCAGGAGTGTTGTAAGCAAGTCAGGAGAAGTAATTCTTCCACTCTACTCCCTGCTGATTAGGCCCCAATTGGAGTATTGTGTCCAGTTCTGGTCACCACATTTCAGGAAAGATGTGGAGAAAGTCCAAAGAACAACAAAAATGATTAAAGGTCTGGAAAACATGACCTATGAGGGAAAATTGAAAAATTGGGTTTGTTTAGTCTGGAGACAAGAAGAGTGAGCAGGGACATAACAGTTTTCAAGTACTTAAAAGGTTGTTACAAGAAGGAGGAAGAAAAAATTGTTGTTCTTAACCTCCGGGGATAGGACAAGAAGCAATGGGCTTAAACTGCAGCCAGGGCAGTTTAGATTGAACATTAGGAAAAACTTCCTAACTGTCAAGATGGTTAAGCACTGAAACAAATTGCCTTTAGAGGTTGTGGAATCTCTGTCATTGGAGATTTTTAAGAGCAGGTTAGACAAACCCCTGTCAGGGATGGTCTAGCTAATCCTTAGTCCTGCCATGTGTGCAGGGAACTGGATGAGATGACCTCTTGAGGTCCCTTCCAGTTCTATGATTCTAAGATTTACTAGTCCTTTAAAGCATTTGCACTGATCAGACCAAAGTCTAGCTCTGGCAGAGCATGAGGTATCAGTCCTAAAAATCACGTTGTACTGATTGCCAGCTAGTTTTTTCTTTTTCTGCTTCTTTTAAGATGAGATCCTTGCAGCTGATCTCTCATGAAATGCTAACATGTTTATGCCATTTATAAACTTGGCAGGGTATGAAGCAATAATTGCAATCTCTAGTGGTTCTCAAGATCCACTAAAATCATGTCACAAGCAAAGTGGAGGGAAAGGAGTAAAATGGTAGTAAAAGGTGACATAATGTTAAGGCCCAACAACTTACAACTTGTCAGGTGTAGAAATAAAAGCCCTATACCACTGGAAAGCCATGAATCTCAAATTTTCTGGGCATGCCTTTCTAATGACATTTCATGTGAAATCCAGATCTTAGATATTAATGACATTCCTTAGTTTAACAGGGCATTTTGATGCTGGTTGTGAAGTCCCAGACTTTGGATCAATATAATGTTTATTCCTTCTTTAGATGAGTAACACATTCAAGTGCTTATGCAGTGATTTAAGTACCCCCATGTAGCACCCAAGCTTCGTACCCTACATCTGAAAATGAAGCCAGCAGAGAGGTCTCACTTTGACTGAAAGAGAAGAATAGCATATAAGAAGTAACTTGTTCCATTTTGTTGGAAGCCTGCCAGTTACATGTTCTCCCACTACCTTCCCTAGGACTCCAAATATCTCCTTGAAGAAAGAACATTAGGTTCCACTTCGTGTAATGCCTGGAGTTTGAAGGCTGCTCTCCAGTTCTTTCATTCTCATTGTCCTCCCTTGTTCTGGCTAACATTCCTGTATTACTGAAGTAATGATCCCTGCAGCACTCCACTCCTGCCTCTCATCCTTTCCACTGTGTTAGCCAACTCTTCGCTAACATCCACTGCAGTGACTCAGAGCACCATACCTGAGGGTCATCCCTAGGATTTCCTGTCTGACCAAGCTTAGCCACCTCCTTTTTCACTTTTCCTCCTTTATACTTTTGCTTCCCCAAGAACAGCGTGTTTGGCAGGCTGGGAAGCCACTTGGGTAGCCAAGAGGATGTCTTTCTGCAGACAGCTGGAATGTTAATGTTTGCTATGGGTGGGAAATAATAATGAATGGCTCCAAGGATTAATAACAGGCTATGGAGCATTTCTCTACAAAGGACAAACCCAGATCAGGCTAATGGCAGCCAGAAGCAATTGTTGTCTGGAGCCCATGCAAAGTGAAGGTGGTGGTCACAGAAACTCCCTGTGCTACTGCCAGTCTGAGCAGGGAAGTGACTAGGGCTTGGGAATGAATGTACCGCTCTGTCAGTTCTATAGTGAGAGTTGGGCTGTGTCTTCAGTGGAGCAGAAGGTGGAAAGTTTGCCCAGCCCATAATATAGCTGTCTGGGGCATAACTCCACTCCCCAAAGCTGTCAAGACAGCATCTATCACCAAAATTAGTCACTGAGGGTTTGAGAACAATGGGGAACTGCTGAATCGTGTCTGTGCATTCTCTCTTCCTTCTTTACCATGAGTGGACTTGGAGGGAGGATTTAGGTGGGCTGGAGAGTCATGAGCCCAAGAGCTGCACACACAACTCTGCTTCAGGCAGCCATAGTCCTGGGCCTGGCCATAGGACACCCCAAAATGGTTATTTAACATGGAAAATAGAGGCATTATGTAGTAGGAGGAGCCCTTCAGAGGTTCAGCAGCTAATGGAAGGGTGTTTGTGGGCATAGGATGCAGATGGTTAACGGGCACAGTCACCATTTCCTCAGCACCTGAGTTCATTAGCTGCTGTCCGCAACTGGCTGGTTCTTCTGTTAATTTCTGAGGAGAGCAGTGCAGAGCAACTGCACCTGTATTTCCCCCACACTCTAGGCTCCTGGCTCCCCACCGATCACCTCTCTTGGGTGGAGACCCCCATCTCTCACCCTCCTGACTGGGTATTTCCAGGATGAACAGTTCCCTGCCTTCACTATGTTATTCCCAACAAAAGACAATTGGCTGAAGCAGGCCTGCTTTGTGTTTCTTCTCAGACATGGTACACAGTGTAATTGCCCCAAATATATGTTCCACACAGTTCTTCCTAAGCACTCATATTTTGTTTTTAAGGTAAAACCAATACAGAAAAAACATCTAAAATAATAAAAGAATTTACACACACGTGACAAGTTTGCCTGAGATCTCTCAATTCCAACATGGGCTCTGGTAGGTGAGCAGTCATTCAAACCATGCTCAGGGTGTTCTTGGGGTTTCAAGCTCATCACTTCCTTTTGCCTAAAACAAGAACCCCCAGGAAAAGTGTGGTCCATCCTTTCTACACTTTGGAGGGCTTTGAACTGGCCTCACGTAATGGGTCATCAGCAGAAGAAGCTTCAAAGGCTATGGCCGTAGGTCGGATAGTTGAAGTCTCCTGTCACATGTACTGGCCCAAATGAGCAGTTGCATCTGCTACGTTGTTCAACATAGGCCTGGTCTACACTAAAAAGTTACTTTGACTCATCTTTGTCTCTGAGTCACCCCTGAGATAATCCTCACCCCTGAGCAACATAGTTAAGATGACCTCACCTCCAGTGTAGACAGTGGTAGGAAGAATTCTTCCATGGACCTAGCTACCACCTGTTGGGGAGATGGATTATCTAGACGGATGAGAGAATCTCTCCCGTCGGCATAGGTAGTGTCTATACTGAAGCGCTGCAGCTGTGTCACTGCAACATTTTAAGTATAGACAAATCCATAGTTGTTTGCAGAGCACAGCCCCTCCCAGACATGCCATTAATCCTGTCTTCCTCCTCCAGACGTTCCAAACAATCCCCCAGTAATACATAAACATTTTTCATTTTTAATACAGTGGGCTTGTAAGCCGGTCGTGTCGGGGCTCGTCCCCCTCAGGCGCGGCGGGGAGCCAGGGCGCCTCCTTACGCACTGCAGTCCGGGTAGGCTTAGCCCGTTGGCCAGTGTTGAGCGGGGTATAAGGTCTGTAAGCAAGGTAGAGCCCCGGCCCCCTAGCCGGGGTCAGGGCTCTCAAAGTAAATAAGCCCCAGCCCTTGGACAGGGCGGGCAGTAACAGTCCAGGCTCAGGCCTCTAGCAGGGGCTGAGCAAACACAGTCTCAGCCCAGGCCCTTGGCTCGGGCGGGGCACCCAACCCAAGTCTAATTAGCTCTGGCCCTTTGGGTCAGGGCAGAGCAGTGGCAATAGGTGGGAAGAGGGGGAGTCTGCCACCCGGTTACGGGTGGCAGGAGGAACGCAGGCCCTCCCACTCCACTGCGTTCCAGCCCGGGGCCCTAGCAGCGGTCAAGACCCGCTGTGGTCAGTGGGGATCCTGGCTGCAACACACTGACATGGGTTCGGGCTCTTCAGGAGCCAAACCAGGGTCAGCTATCCCCGGGCTACTTCCAACCTCCCCCTCTCTGGGTACCTGGTCCTTGTCAGCGTCGTCTGGTGGGTCCCAGACCATGGGTTCCTCCGGGTGCCGGTCGTGGGGAAGCTCAGGCCACTCCTCGGGGTATCGGGCACACGGCAGGTCAGGCCGACGTTCCTCCGGGTACCGGGTCTGAGGCAAGTCCAGCCAGCGCTCCTCTGGGTATTGGGCGCGGGGCAGGTCTGGCCAGCGTTCCTCTGGGTAGTGGGCGCGGGGCAGGTCCGGCCAGCGCTCCTCTGGGTAGTGGGCGCGAGGCAGGTCCGGCCAGCGCTCCTCTGGGTAGTGGGCGCGAGGCAGGTCCGGCCAGCGCTCCTCTGGGTAGTGGGCGCGGGGCAGGTCCGGCCCGGCAGGAGCCCGGGCACCAGCGTCTGTCCTCTCTGAGCGCTGGGGCCGGGCTTTTATACTTCCTGTCCCACCCATTGACTTCCGGGGGGCGGGGACAGGCCGTGCTGACTCCGCCCACTGAGGCACCTGCTCTGGCTCGTCCCTCTCAGGCGCGGCGGGGAGCCAGGGCGCCTCCTTACACACACCCACCCCTCAAGACTGGCTCCCAGGCGACGGGGCCAGGCTCGTCCATGCCCCCCAGGCGGGAAAGAAAGTCCGCGTTGGTGTGGTCCTTTCCTGCCCTGTGGCGGACGGTGAAGGCGTAGGGCTGCATGGCTAGGTACCACCGTTGAAGCCGCGCGTTGTGGTCCTTCATCCGGCATAGCCATTGGAGGGCGGAGTGGGCGCGAGGCAGGTCCGGGCAGCGCTCCTCTGGGTAGTGGGTGCGGGGCAGGTCCGGCCCGGCAGGAGGTAGTAACGCAGAGCATCGCAGGCCCACTTCGCCGCGAGGGCCTCCTTTTCGACGACTGCGTAGTTTTGTTCTCTGGGGAACAGCTTTCGGCTGATGTACAGAACCGGATGCTCCTCCCCATCCACCTCCTGTGAAAGGACAGCCCCGAGCCCGACTTCTGACGCATCGGTTTGTAGGACGAATGGTCGCTGGAAGTCCGGGCTAAACAAGACTGGCTTGCTGCAGAGGCTTGCCTTCAGTGATTGGAAAGCCTCGTCACACTCGGGTCCAGCGTACGTGTCGCGGGCTGTCCTTGGTAAGGAGCCCGATCAAGGGGGCGGCCACCGCTGCAAACTGGGGGATGAACCTCCGATAATATCCCACCAGCCCCAAGAACTGGCGGACTTGGCGCTTCGTGGTTGGCGGGGGACAGGCGGCAATGGCCTGAACCTTGTCCACAAGAGGTTTCACCTGTCCATTGCCAATGGTATACCCCAAGTAGGTGGTCTCACGCCAGCCGATGCGACACTTCTTAGGGTTGGCCGTCAACCCAGACTCCCGCAAGGACCTCAGGACGGCGGCGACCTTGTCCAGGTGGGTCTCCCACTGCCGACTGTAGATGACCACGTCATCTAGATAGGCTGCGGCGTAGTCGTGATGTGGTTGGAGGAGGTGGTCCATCAGGCGCTGGAACGTTGCGGGTACCCCATGAAGGCCGAAGGGCATCTGCGTAAAGTGATACAGGCCGGTCAGAGTGGCGAACGCGGTTTTCTCCCGGGAGGCCGGATCCAGGGGAATCGCCAATACCCCTTGCTTAAGTCCAGGGTCGTGATGTAGCGGGCCTCTCCCAACCGGGCCAGCAGCTCGTCTATTCGGGGCATGGGGTAGGCGTCAAATTTGGAGACGGCGTTGACGCGCCTAAAGTCGATACAGAAACACTGGGAGCCATCGGGTTTAGGCACCAGGACGATGGGACTACGCCACTCACTTTGCGATGGCTCAATTACTCCCAGGTCTAGCATCGCCCGTACCTCGTCTTCAACGATTCATCTTCGGTGATACGGCAGGGGTCTGGTCGTGGCCGGATCACCACCCCTGGCTCCGTCTGAATCTGATGATAGGCCATGGAGGTGTATCCCGGCTGGGCCGTAAAAGTCCGGGGGAATGCGTGAAGGAGGCAGCGGGTTTGTTCAAGCTGCTCTTCTGTCAGCGTTTCCCCAAGCTGGGGTCCCTTGGGGTCTTCCGTAGTGTGTACCTGGGGCCCGAGTTCGGGTTCTGGCGGGCAGGGATTGATCAGCAATCCTTCTCGCTCCCGCCAGGGTTTAAGGAGGTTAACGTGATATCGTTGAAGCTCTTTCCGCCAGCCGGGTTGACGAATGTCATAGGTGACGGGGCCCACCTTTCGCACCACCTCGTACGGGCCCTGCCATTGAGCCATGATCTTGGACTCGCTGGAGGGGAGGAGGAGTAAGACCTGGTCTCCAGGTTGGAAGTCCCGAGTGCGCGCATCCCGGTTGTACGCCTGGGCCTGCATCTCTTGGGCGGCTTTTAAGTTTGCCTGTGCCAGGGTCCCAGCCTGCTTGAGACGCTCCCGGAGCTGGATCACGTATTGCAGGAGACCCTGGGTGGGTGAGGGGGTTTGCTCCCAGGTCTCCCTCATCAGGTCCAACAGGCCCCGCGGTTGGCGGCCATATAATAGCTCGAACGGCGAGAACTTGGTTGAGGCCTGGGGGACCTCTTGCACCGCCAAGAGCAAGGGCGGGAGTAGTTGGTCCCACCGGCGGAGGTCATCTGGGGGGAATTTTCGCAGCATATCCTTGAGGGTGCAATTAAACCTCTCTACCAAGCCGTCGGTTTGGGGATGGTACACCGAGGTTCGCAGTTGCTTGATCCCCAGGAGCCTGCACACCTGCTCCAACAGCTGCGAGGTGAAATTGGTCCCCTGATCCGTGAGGATCTCCCGGGGCAAGCCAACGCGGGCGAAGACCTTAACCAGCTCGCCTGCGATGGTGCGGGCGGTGATGTTCCGGAGTGGGATTGCCTCGGGGAACCGGGTGGCGTAGTCCAGCATCACGAGTATGTACTGGTACCCCGCAATACTCTTAGGGAGGGGTCCCACCAGGTCCATAGCCACCCGTTCGAAAGGGGTCTCGATTAATGGCATCGGGACCAGTGGTGCCTTGGGCGTCCTCGCTGGCGCGGTCAACTGGCACTCTGGGCATGAGGTACAATAGTCCTTCACCTCGCGGTATATCCCCGGCCAATAGAAGCGCCCCGATATTCGGGCCAGGGTCTTTTCAGTACCCAGATGTCCGGCAGCCGAGACGTCATGGGCCAGTTTCATGACTGCCCGCCGATGACAGCGGGGTACGAGGAGTTGTGATCAGGGCTCCTTGGTGTGTGGGTCCCTCTCGACCCGATACAGGTGGTTCTGGCGCAACTCGAAGTGTGGCCACCGGGCAGCTCGCCCGGGATCGAGGATAGTGCCATCCACGGCGGCGAGCTGTTCATATGCCTCGCTGAGGGTGAGGTCCGCTCTTTGGTCCCGGCAGAAGTCCGTGGGGGCCAAGGGATCCCTGGCCTCGCCCGGGGGAGCATCGTCCCCATCCTTGGCGGAGGGGTCCTCCGGGGGGTCCAGCTCATCCTTCTCCATTTCTGGGGGCCTCTGCTCATCGTCCTTCCCTCCTGAGGCTTCTCCTTCCAAGGCTGGTACGGGACCCAGGCTGCCCCCGGCATGTCGGCGTAGGACGGCCGGAAACCCGGGCCAGTCCCGGCCCAGGATTACTGGATAGGCCAGACTCGGTGCTAGACCTACCATCATCCGTCGGGTCTCCCCGTCAATCGTCAGTTGAGCCCAGGCGCTGGGGTACGGCCGTACGTCGCCGTGGATACATTGTAAACGAATTTCCCCCAGGCGTGCATCCGCTGGGAGACCTAAGTGGTTGCGGATTAAGGTCTGTCCGCAACCGGAGTCGAGGAGGGCCACGGTCGGGTATCCCTCCACCATCACAGGCGCTGTAATCTTGGTGGGCTGTCGGCGCCGGGCCCGAGCCTCCCCGGAAGCAGACTTGGCCAAAGGTACACTCCACTTGGGGGCAATCCCTCTGGAGATGTCCCGACTTGCCGCAGGAGAAACAAGGCCCTAGGTCGGGTCGTCCGCCTCGGGGCCGGGTCCTCGGGGAGTCCCTGGCGGGGTTCCAGGACACCTTCCGGGGAGCGGGCATTGGGGCTTGGGCCGGCCGTGCTGGTGGGGCTGCAGCCCGGGTGGGTGTCGCCTTCTTCCCGGGGTCGGGGTGTTCTGGTCCTGGTGGGGTTGGTCGGCCTGTCGGGCCCATTGGGGCTTCTGCCGCCAGGAAGTCCTCCGTCAGGGTGACAGCAGCGGCCAGTGTTGCCGGTCGATGACGGAGGACCCAGGCCCTTCCTCGCGGTGGCAGGATGTGGGTGAACTGTTCGAGGATCACCTGCTCGGCTAGCTCTTCCGACGTTCGACGGTCGGGCTGCAACCACCGCCGGCAGGTTTCCCGCAGTTCCTGGGCCACCATACGAGGCCAGGCCCCCATGGGATACGTCAGGCCCCTGAACCGCTGTCGAAACGTCTCCGGGCTCACATCGAGGGCGTCCAGGATGGCGGATTTCACCTGCCCATAGTCCTGGGCGGCCTCGGCAGACAGGCCTCTGTAGACTGCCTGAGCCACTCCTGTCAGGTACAGCGCCAGGATGGAGGCCCAGTGGTCAGGGTTCCACCCCGCGACGGTGGCCACCTGCTCAAAGGTGACCAGGAAGGCCTCCAGGTCATCACCCGGGCCCATCTTGGTCAGTCGGATCGGTGGGCGGGGCCCCGGGCCGCCATCGGTGCCCCCCGACTGGACCCCCTCTCGGGGCCCCCGCTCCGCTGCAAGGTGCTGCAGGCATTTCAGCTGGAACTCCTGCTGCTGCTGAACCAGGTCCTGGATCAGCTGGCGTTGTCGAGTCCCCAGCTGCTCGACGAGCTGCTGCTGAAGCTGGGCAGCCTGCTGCTCCTCTTGCCGTCGTGCCTGCGCCGCCTGCTGATGATCCTGGTTCTTGGTCAGAAGGGTGGCGAGGTGGGACAGGTCCATCTCGGGGAAGGGGGCTCCCTCTCTGGCGGCCCCCCGTTCACCGGCGTTAAGGGTCCGCGCCCACATCCTGGCGCTATGTACCCCCCAGTGGTGCTTCTACGTGTAAGCCGGTCGTGTCGGGGCTCGTCCCCCTCAGGCGCGGCGGGGAGCCAGGGCGCCTCCTTATGCACTGCAGTCCGGGTAGGCTTAGCCCCTCGGCCGGTGTTGAGCGGGGTATAAGGTCTGTAAACAAGGTAGAGCCCCGGCCCTCTAGCCGGGGTCGGGGCTCTCAAAGTAAATAAGCCCCAGCCCTTGGACAGGGCGGGCAGTAACAGTCCAGGCTCAGGCCTCTAGCAGGGGCTGAGCAAACACAGTCTCAGCCCAGGCCCTTGGCAGGACGGGCAGTAATAGTTCGGGTTCAGGCCTCTAGCAGGGGCTGAGCAAACACAGTATCAGCCCGGGCCCTTGGCTCGGGCGGGGCACCAAACACAAGTCTAATTCGCTCTGGCCCTCTGGGTCAGGGCAGAGGCAGTGGCAAAGTCAAAGGGGACCAGCCCTTGGTTCGGGCAGGGCACCCAACCCAAGTCTAATTAGCTCTGGCCCTTTGAGTCAGGGCAGAGGGGTGGCAAAGTCAAAGGGGCCCAGCCCTTGGTCTGGGCGGGGCACCAAACACAAGTCTAATTAGCTCTGGCCATTTGGGTCAGGGCAGAGCAGTGGCAAAGTCAAAGGGGCCCAGCCCTTGGTTCGGGCGGGGCACCCAACCCAAGTCTAATTAGCTCTGGCCCTTTGGGTCAGGGCAGAGCAGTGGCAATAGGCGGGAAGAGGGGGAGTCTGCCACCCGGTTACGGGTGGCAGGGGGAATACAGGCCCTCCCACTCCACTGCGTTCCAGCCCGGGGCCCTAGCAGCGGTCAAGACCCGCTGTGGTCAGTGGGGATCCTGGCCGCAACACACTGACATGGGTTCGGGCTCTTCAGGAGCCAAACCAGAGTCGGCTACCCCCAGGGCTACTTCCAACCTCCCCCTCTCTGGGTACCTGGTCCTTGTCAGTGTCGTCTGGTGGGTCCCAGACCATGGGCTCCTCCGGGTACCGGTCGTGGGGAAGCTCAGTCCACTCCTCGGGGTATCGGGCACACGGCAGGTCAGGCCGACGTTCCTCCGGGTACCGGGTCTGAGGCAAGTCCAGCCAGCGCTCCTCTGGGTAGTGGACGCAGGGCAGGTCCGGCCAGCATTCCTCTGGGTAGTGGGCGCGAGGCAGGTCCGGGCAGCGCTCCTCTGGGTAGTGGGCGCGGGGCAGGTCCGGCCCGGCAGGAGCCCGGGCACCAGCATCTGTCCTCTCCGGCAGCCTGCACCCAACTGAGCGCTGGGGCTGGGCTTTTATACTTCCTGTCCCGCCCCTTGACTTCCGAGGGGCGGGGACAGGCCATGCTGACTCCGCCCACTGAGGCACCTGCTCTGGCTCGTCCCTCTCAGGCGCGGCGGGGAGCCAGGGCGCCTCCTTACAGGGCTCCTAAAATACATAATCTTAATTCAGTAAAGTTTGTACAAGATATTGCAGGAAATTGCCATCTGTCAGAAGCGGGATGGTTTAGTTTCTGCTCCGAAAGTGCCGCCTCCTTCTGCATACGCAGTCGGCTGGTAGGAAAGAAAATGCTTAGTGGCTGCAAGAAGAAAGCAACTAATTGACTTTCCAGTGACTCAAAGCACTAGACAGTACATGTTGTGGTACTCAGAGTGATATTTTTATGACACAGTAAAGCTTTGTGCCTACCACTAGTGACAGGTGTCAGTGTTTAGATTAATCACGATCAATCCCATTTACCAACTGGGACGAGAAGTGAAAAGTGTGACTTTCCTGTCAATTCCCACTGACTCCAAGAAGGGGTGGAGCCTCATGAAGTGGGAGCAGAAGAACTGTCCACGTTGGTAAGGAGGGCACGGAGTGCACTCAGAAAGGCGAAAATGGCTCACACATGATCTATGCTGGGGTAATGCCCAGGAATTGAGAACCTTTGACCATAATAGCATCCCTTGAGCTGGTCTCCTCCAAGCTATGCTAACAGCAAACCATTTCACCAGTTTTGGGGGCTGTTCATGGTACTTACAATGGCCAAACACTCTGTATTCTTAGACTTGCGTTTGATTCTCTGTTGCTTTTGTGTGATGTGCTCCCCGCCCAGCACAGAGATGGCATAAGGACTTTATGCCAAGCTCCTTGGCTTAAAGCATCTTTGTGCCCACTACCCTCCATTCCCTCCATTCTTGCTCTCAGCACTGGAGTAGAGGACTTCAGAACTGGGCCCACTGGTGACGTGTGCAGGGTTTGCCTCATACAAAATCACAGTGCATGGAAGATGCATTGTTAGCTGACCAGTGCCCTTCATTCAGACAAATCTGTATGGTGTTTTAAGGAAGCTGAGTGGGGCACCAGCCGGCCTGTACCCTGACTTCAGTCAGAGGTGATGCTGTCATATGGCACAAAACAGTACAATGTGCAATCATAGAGGCAGGCCTGGGTGAGGGTGATGGGCAAGCAGGCATTTTCCTAGAAAATTGGGTGCTGTTTTGGGTGCACAATCGAGTAGCAATGTCTCATGTGTAAGAGGCTGGACTGTCCTCTGTGCTCTAGTGCCTTCCCCCTAACTCTCTTAGCGCATGAGGCACAGCTTAGACACAGACACATGATCTGTGTGTCTTGGGGGTGGGGTGGGGAGGGGCACTCTGTGCTGGCGAGGGGGCAGCAGCAGTTTTGGATGGGATGTTTCAAAGGAGCCTAAGGGCTCTACACGGCATCTGGGAGTGAGCTGCTCAGCCCAGGCCCACAGACTCATGATAGTGGGGCTCATGCTAGTGCTTTAAAAATAGCAGCGGAGATGCTGCACCTCAGTCTGGGGCTCAGGCTCTGAATTCTGAGGGGCCATGAGAGCCTGCTCCACAACATCGAAGCACCATCTACACAGCCCCTTTTAGAGCACTAGAATCAGATCATGGCTCTGGGCTGGGAGGCTGGCAACCAGATGCAGTGGAGACATGCCCTAAGGGAGTTAGGTGCCCAGATCCCATTGAAATTCCCCTGACTCCCTTAGACTGCTCTAAGACTCCTACCCTCTGTCAGTGTCACTGTGCCATGGCTGTATTATAACTGGGGAAGGCAGAAGTTCTGCAGGAAGTCGACGATCAAACCCTTCATAATGTTGACGCCAGCCCGACTTCGCTATGTGTTTGATAGCAAAGCCGTCAGAGAGCGCTGCTGTGCCCCCTCTCGAGGGTGCTGGAGTACTGCTGCTGCAAGGGCGAAGAAGAGGACAGCTAGCACATTTCAATGCCTCCACAAACCGATCTCGGCCATCTCTTTATGCCAGCATTGTCTCTGAGAGGCAGCTCAGCCCAGGGAACTGTGGCTGTGCCCATGACACCAGAGGGGGCAGGGCGGGCTCCCAGCAGCCACCCTCATTACAGATTTTCTCCGTGCGTCCTTGGGAAATGGGCCAGCAGCATCAAAATGGGGAAAATATTCCATTTCTGGAGGGGTCCGGATTACAGCTGCACAAATATGTGACCTTTCCATGGGAAGTCTGGTTTCCATGGTGACTGAGCCTTCGCCTGGCCTCTCACAGACCATGTTGTGTGGCAGCCAGCCCCATGTTGGAATGTCCAGGCGGCCGAGGCACATGGAGTCACCCCAACAGCTGCCTGCACAGTCACCGGGGGATGGGGGGGGAAACAGCTACAGGTGCCATTGTTCACCTTGAGCCAGAGCAGCAGAAACCCAGGCAGTAAACAGCTCTTGGGTCACAGGAGCCAATGCGGGTGCCAGCCTTGCCCAGTGGGTCCTGATTGCCTTGGCCTGGCTGCTCCTGACTCGCTTGGGTTCAAACCCCTCCATTTCATCAGCCTTTCCAGTCTGCACGACGCCCACCCGCTTTCCAGCTGCCAACACAGAAGCTGAATACAAGGGGAGCCTGCCAAGCGTATATGCTTTGTGAAACTATGCAGACCGAGGCCTTCAGGAATGCAGACTCCAACCTCCCCCCACCTCGAAGCTGCAGAGCCCTGCACCTCCCGCTCGCCCCCACCCCGACTCCCTCAAATGCAGCCTGGGCCAGAAATACAGCAAAAATCCCTATGTGTCACTGGCCACAACATTTCCTGCTGAAACCGGCAAATTGAAAAGCCAGGCGGGAAGCAGAGCTTACAGCAGGAGTCTGGGAGTCAGGAAGCCTGAGTTTTATTAGTGGCCTGGTCACTGACTCTGTGTGTGACTTTGGACAATTCCCTTCACCTCTCTGGGCCTCAGTTTCACCTGCAGGTAACTGATCCTGTTTGCTGGTCACCAGCCAGAGTCTCGTGAAAGGGCAATGCCCCAAAAAATGACATCCCCACCCTCGGTTCCTGTTCTCAGTGTACTAAGGTCCCACACCAGGCTGGGTCATGTCTAGGCAGCTCTGAACTCCCTCATAAGGCAGCTCCACTGTTAATTTCACAGCCACAAAGCACCAGCAACAGCAGCTCTGCAGCTGAAGTCCTTCCCCTGCCTCCCGGAGCCTCACTAATACAACACAAGGACATTTCAGTGCTTCCAGGCGGAGCATTAAAATTAACGTGTCTGAGCAGGGTCCTGTGAATTCTGTGACTGCAGGCTGCAGAGTTTGCATTTGGGGCAGCTGCCCCAGAAATCCACTCTGGGACCCTCTGGCCACAGAAATCCTGATTTCTGGATCCAGTTTTGCTGCCTTCAGATGCCATTTTGTGCTCCATGCCTGCCTCCTCCTGCTTGCAATGGGGCAGTTCTAGCCATTTACAGTGGGCATGTTCCTTTTCTCCAGGAGTTTGCTAGCTGGACCAAAAGCTGGGGCTTCCCTGGTGGTCTTGCTTCACTAAAGAAGTCCAAAAACCAGAATGGATGTCCTGGGATTTTCTGAGATTTTGAAATTTGTTTTTTGTCCCAAATTGGGATGAAAAGTCAAAATTTTGGCACTATTTGCAAAACAAAATATTCTGACATATTTCATTTTGATAATATAAAATATAATATAATACACATTTGAAATGAAACATTTTGATACTTTCCCATTGAAAACGTCAACCAAATTATCCTGCAAATCTTTAGAATTAATCAAATCAGCATTATCTTGGAAAATTTCCCACCAGCTCTATTCCTCACCAACCCAACAAGGCCAGATCCCTTAGGCTGGCACTCACATCAGCTCTTCGACGTGAGGTGTGATCATCCTCAAAGTTGACTGTAAAAAGAGCTGTCTACCAGTCTCTGCTCTCTTCCCTCTATCTGGGCTTTCTTTAAATGCTCTGTCCCCTCCTCCTATGTCCTCCTTCACCTCCCTGCTAACAGCCAAAAGGCAGTAGTAGCCACAAGGAAAGGGACTAGAACCCAGGCCCACACCCCTCCAGTGCTGTCCTCTTTGTCTCTGCAGCAGAAGGGAGTATGGCACACACAGCTGACATTAGCCCACAAGGCCACCTAGTTTTGTGGCAGTTGGTATTGGATCTTGCAGCCTGCTATGACTGGGGGAAAAAAATCCTGCGAGGGTTTTGATTTAATAGTCAAATGAATAACAATCAAAGCTGTTACACAGAAATCCATTCACACAACCCCTTGTTTAAGAATATTTCTCAAGCTACAGTAGAACTGCCAGCTGGCTGCAGAATACAGCATTGATGTGCCATGGCAATGCAAACCCATGGTGCAGAGGCCAGGAATGACCAGGACACAGTCTGGAGAGATTTTGGTGTCTGCTATCTTGTACTCCAGAATCTCAGCCTTCATTGGTAAAAATGAAGTCCCTAGCCCAGGGGTTCTCAAGCTTCATTGCAATGTGACCCTCTTCTGATAACAAAAATTACTTCATGACCCCTGGAGGGGGGACCGAAGCCTGAGCCTGCCAGAGCCCCACCGCCCCGGTTGAGGGAGCCAAAACCTGAGCCCCACCACTCCAGGCAGGGAGGCGAAAGCTGAAGCTGAAACCTGAGCCCTGCCGCTCAGGACTGAAGCCCTTAGGCTTTGGCTTCAGCCCTGGGCAGTGGGGCTCAGGCACCAGCAAGTCTTAGGCAGCCCTGTGGACCCAATTCAAAGGGAGCTGTGACCCACTTTGGGGTCCCGACATACAGTTTGAGAACTGGTGCCCTAGTCCTTTTGGTTGCAAACAAAATTTTAAAATTGTGAACACAGTGTATGATTGTGATACAGAGATGTTTGCCTGAGTCTGCAGAGAGCCTGAAATAATAGCTCTGAAAGCTATGAATTGCTCTGTATTAGAGTCTATCACACCACAGAGGTCTAGACAGTGTGGCACATAGTGGGAATAGAAAGCAACAGGGTCCCAGGCTGGGGAAGCAAGGGTTAATTAGCAGCTGAAGCTCATTAGCCTCCTAGAAACCCAGCCTAGAGAGCAATTCTAAGGTAGAAGGGGACAGCTGGTGGGAGTGAGACTCAGTTCCTCCTATTGATACATTTCCATGTTCTGTTTGCCTTCTAATTGCTGTAACATATCAAGTGGATGGTCATTAGCATTAAGGGCTAAATCCTGCTCCCGTTGAAGTCAATTGGAGTTCTGCCCTATGCTTTCAAGAATGGGACCAGGAACTGACCTTATGAGAGAAGTAAACCTTCACCAGTCATCTCATCTGGAAATGGACTTTGAAGCTGTAACCTGTGACTTGCATTTCTATGAGCTTAGTCTGCCAACCCAGCTAGGGTGCTGGTGTTTTCCTCAGTCATCTTTGCCACACAGAGCTTTTCATAGATCATAGCCATAAGGGATGGAAAAAGACTGATAGGTCACCTAGTCCATGCCCTGGGGCTAGGTCGGAATTGTTCCTTACTGTGCATTCTTCAGTCTTTTGTCCAGTCCAGTTCAGTTATAAATTGCTCATGACTCAGACAATGGGGTTTCTATTGCTTCCCTTGGGAGATTATGCCACAATATTATAGAATTTGCTGCCAAGAATTTTTTTCCTGCTATTCAGCTCAAGTTTTCCTTTCCTCCTCAGGAAGCACTGTGTGCTGGAGACAACAGGATCTGTACAGTGTAGCAGAGGGACAGGCAGCTAATGTTGATGGAGCATAGAGAAACAGGAATAAGCACCTAGGAAAGTTGGGGCAGTTATTGGGGAGGTAATAGGTGGGTTTGGTAGTTGCGGGTGGACAGCTTATGGACCACTGCAGTTTACAGGGAACGCTTTACTTGCTTACACTGTTTGATACATGGCAATGCATGTTATTTGGTCATTCATTCTCTCTCACCTTTTCCAAGCCTCCTTGGAGCTTCTTTCACATTTGCTCATCTCCCCACTTGTGTCATCTGCATCCCTCTTCAGATCATTCATCATCTGGATAAACACAACAAGGTAAACCAATTCCTGAGGTGCTCCATGTGCCACTTCCTTCCTACTACCTCTGTAACCATCATCCTCTTTGGCCCATGGTATTAAATCCTTCCCCTGTTGGCTATTTCACCACCAGCACAGTACCTTCTCGGCATCTACAGGTGTGTAGGTCTTTGATGTATAAAAGGCCTTCTGGAAACTAAAAGCTGCGTCTATCTCAAGCTGTTTTCAAAAATCTCCCTCTGTTGCCAGCTCTGGGTGTCTGTATTAGTGCTATAGCAATGGTGGGAGAGCTGGTGGAGACTAGCTGCTGGCATTTAGCTCTGAGCAAGTGTAGCTGATACAGTGGTAAATGCATCTGCACCATGTCCATACTAGGGCTCTTGTCATTGCTATCTCTTGTGGAGCTGCACCGACAGTAGTGAAAGGGTGATAGATTCCCGCCCAAGCTGTAGTGTGGACAGAAGATCCATGGAATTCATACTTTAGGCCATGCCTACACAGCAAATATAACCAGGTATAAACCAGGCTGTTGTAACATGCTAATGGCCCAACCTTGTTATGATTTATCCTTTACTGTGTGGACAGAAAGAAAATATCATAACCATGTTGTAGGCCACTGTATCTTTCAGGATTATAGAATGTGGTATTCTTCCTTATGTATGTTATAACATGGCTGAACTATATCCATATCCAAGAGATAGTTGGATAAATTTTTGTGTGTGATTGTATGACGGGCTTCCTTGTGATGTTAGGGGGCAGGGCTCAGAAGCCCTGGGGCTCACTTCTGGTTTATGTCTTATGTTCCTAAAAGCTCATGTTTCAGGGCTTCAGCCAGCCACCAGCAGGGGTCATTTGTAAAGCACTTCAGTATCTGTCTGGATGAGAGGCCCTGTACAACTGCAAGGTATTATTAACAATCATCATCAGTCTGCCTCTGTTTTTAGCTACAGTTATTACTTTTTGACCTGTTGCCTTAGTTGCACATATTCTTCCGGCCACAGGGATCTTCTCTCTGGGACTGGCTGGTTGCCCTCACTCTCCCTGGTGAGTAATGAGACAAATAGCTCACATTCACATGTCATACTGTGCCGTGTCTGTTACACAGCTTTAGATCATCTGAGTCAATAGCAAATGCTCCCCCTAAGGCATGTGAATGGATGGTTTGCTTAAAAAGCAAAGCAAATCCAGGGCCAGCATTCTGGCTAGAAGCAGCCTCATTGGGTTTTGTCAGTAATTACTTACTTCCTTGCTCTAAACATTTTTCTAGAGGTAGCTTCACCTGATCACCACTATCAAAAAGCAATTTTGTTTCTAACAACATTCAAACAAAGCAGGTCCGGTCCTCAGCACAGAGGAGCTATTTTGCAGGGCTCTTTGCATTGCACACCACCTTCAAGGAATTCAAACTGGTTGATCAAGTGTCTGCCCCACATTTGATTCTTCAGCTCAGTATGTCAACCCCCTCTGAGAAGGTAGGGAGCAACCCTTATAAATAAGTATTCCATTGTTCTCCAGTAATCAACACACACATTGCAGTAGCCCTTCTGGACAAGATGTGCTTTGGCCCAGCAAGGAGCAATCCTGTAGTTCATTGATCGAAGGGAGGGCAGTGTTCAGTGACTAGTTCTGAGGTTGTACTTCATTGGGAGGCTTTTCAGTTTTTTAAAATCCCACTTGTAAGCAGCTATACTGCTGGTGAAAGGTGCTGGGCTGAGAACCCTGCATAGGATCTGAATAGTGTGGGCAGCAGAGGGCAAGCTCTCCAGTCCTGTCATGTCAGGAGCCTTGACCCTGACCTGGAAGGACTTCTTTAGGTAGTATACCTGGGACTCTTTCAATTCTTGGCCCTCAGCTGAGTCTACCAATAGGAATGGCAATTTGTCCCTACCATAGTAGCAGTGGTTTCTGTGATGTGGATACCTGTCCACAGGGAACTGGATTAAGACCTCCCTGTTTCTTTAAATTAAGAAACAGATGCTAGTTGCCTGCAACAGCAAGGCAGAGATCCTTTCAACGAAATTGGAAAGCAGCAAATTTTAAATGGACAAAGGCAAATACACTTTAATATGATGTCCCATTAAACTGGTGCATGTAGTTAGGTAAGTTTCCAAAAAGGCTGGGAGACACTTTGTAAAAAGAACAGCTATTTCTATGAATGACATTTGCAATTACAGTCAATTAGAGGAACTGTCAATCAGGATGTAAGCTAAACATTGCCTGGTCAGGACTAAATTTCTGAGTGGTGTAGTATTGCACAAATTACCAAGTGCATTGTGGGAGGTTTATATCTTCTCTTACTTGGGTTATAAGAACCTAGATGGATCAGGCATTGGCCAATGCTTCCATTAAAATCAATGGAAGTCACAGGATTTTAGCACATGATGCTTTACATGAGTGGTTCTCAACCAGGGGTACGTGTACCCATGGGAATACATGGAGGTCTTCCAAGGGGTACATCAACTCATCTAGATGTCTGCCTAGTTTTACAACAGGCTACATAAAAAGCACTACAAAGTCAGTACAAACTAAAATTTCATACAATTACTTGTTTATACTACTCTATATGCTATACAGTGAAATGTAAGTACAATATTTATATTCCAATTGATTATAATTATATGGTAAAAATGAGAAAGTAAGTTATTTTTCAGTAACAGTGAGCTGTGACACTTCTGTATTTTTATGTCTGATTTTGTAAGGAAGTAGCTTTTCAGTGAGGGGAAACTTGGGGATATGCAAGATAAATCAGACTCCTGAAAGGACTGCACCAACATTAAGTAACTACTGTGATATATGCCATCATGTGCCAGCAATGTCCCTCTGTCATGTACATTGGCCAAACCGGACAGTCTCTACGCAAAAGAATAAATGGACACAAAACTGACATCAGGAATCACAACATTCAAAAACTAGTAGGAGGACACTTCAACGTCTCTGGTCACTCAGTAACAGACTTAAATGTGGCAATTTTGCAACAGAAAAGCTTCAAAACCAGACTTCAACGAGAAACTGCTGAACTTGAATTAATATGCAAATTAGACACCATCAGTTTAGGCTTGAATAGAGACTAGGAATTGCTGATCCATTACACACATTGAATCTATTTCCCCATGTTAAGTATCCTCACACCTCTTATCTGTAATTGGCTATCTTGATTATCACTACAAAAGTTTTTTCTCTTAATTAATTAGTCTCTTACAGTTGGTAGGGCAACTCCCACCTTTACATGTTCTCTGTATGTGTATATACATCTCCTAACTGTATGTTCCATTCTATGCATCTGATGAAGTGGGCTGTAGCTCACGAAAACTTATGCTCAAATAAATTTGTTAGTCTCTAAGGTGCCACAAGTACTCCTGTTCTTTTTGCGGATACAAACTAACACGGCTGCTACTCTGAATACTGTGAAGTAGTGTCACAAACCATTCAAATTAAATTCTACCGCTCAGGTTGCATCTGATCGCTATGTATGCTCTGATACTGTATGCTCCCTCACTTGTAGCTCAGATTATGGGCAAATAAAACTGCATTATAACCTCCAATGAGAATTAACACACAACACGCACTAGTGAACTGATCTGAATTCCTTGTCAATAAGGCTCTCTCATGAGCAGCTTCTCTTTGTTTCACCCCTCTTGTCATTCCTTGTGAAGTTTTCCAGTTTATTTAAGCCAGATCCTACCCACTGATGTCAGTGGCAACACTCCTGTTGACTTTCACAGGAGTAATCCCTTGAATGCTCAGCTCCTCAGGCAAGGACCTTATCTTCCTATTCGCTGGTGAAATGCAAGACACACACCTGTTGTGTAATAATGTTTATTAATAACTATGTGTACAGTCACATGATATTGTTTCTGGTCCCTGGTTGGCTGACCTACAACTACAGGATACATGAAAACACACATAATATGATGAGATATCCTTTATGTTTTATTTGGTTTTTCGCCTTCCTCTGCAGCGTGGGGCATGGGTCACTTGCTGTTGGATTCTCTGCAGCTTGAGGTCTTCAAACCACAATTTGAAGACTTCAATAACTCGGACATAGGTTAGGGGGTTGTTATAGAAGTGGATGGGTAGGGTTCTGTGGCCTGCTTTGTGCAGGGGTTCGGACTAGATGATCACATTGGTCTGTTCTGACCCTGGAGTCTATGAATCTGCTTGATAGTCTGCACAGTTGGTAATTTGCAATTTCAACCATTCATCTCAGTGAGCAAAGCTTGGATCTACCACAAATACAATTCTGCAATGGCCTGGCTAGCATATACGGGCACCACTTTCTATGGGATAGAGTTAGAAGAACGTGATTCTGGGATGCATTAACAGGTGTGTTGTAAACAAGACACGAGAAGTCATTCTTCCGCTTTACTCTGCGCTGGTCAGGCCTCAGCTGGAGTATTGTGTCCAGTTCTGGGCACCGCATTTCAAGAAAGATGTGGAGAAATCGGAGAGGGTCCAGAGAAGAGCAACAAGAATGATTAAAGGTCTTGAGACCACGACCTATGAAGGAAGGCTGAAGGAATTGGGTTTGTTTAGTTTGGAAAAGAGAAGACTGAGAGGGGACATGATAGCAGTTTTCAGGTATCTAAAAGGGTGTCATCAGGAGGAGGGAGAAAACTTGTTCACCTTAGCCTCCAATGATAGAACAAGAAGCAATGGGCTTAAACTGCAGCAAGGGAGATTTAGGTTGGACATTAGGAAAAAGTTCCTAACTGTCAGGGTAGTTAAACACTGGAATAGATTGCCTAGGGAAGTTGTGGAATCTCCATCTCTGGAGATATTTAAGAGTAGGTTAGATAAATGTCTATTAGGGATGGTCTAGACAATGTTTGGTCCTGCCATGAGGGCAGGGGACTGGACTCAGTGACCTCTCGAGGTCCCTTCCAGTCCTGGAGTCTATGAACTGGTCAACTATGTGTCAGAGGCCCCATACTGCAGACAGCTACGGATGATTCTCCTGTAGTTCAGATGGCTGCAGGTGGCGGATCTGGGTGGTATTCCGGCTGCACTGCAGTTCTGGTTGTCAGTACTCCAACAGGGATGCGGGCTTCCCGATAACCCTCCAGGACTGTCTTGGAGTCCCCGTAGGTTGCTGTCCAGTGTGTGATGGGGAGTCGCAAAGGTCCTCCTCTCACTGCGCACGCGCACTGGAACAGGTCCCCCGGCCTTGAATGCGCACGCTCAGAGGTCGGCAAAATGGCGGCGCCCGTGGACCTGGAGCTGAAGAAGGTACCGGCCGGGCCCGCTTCGTAGCGTTGCGCGCGCGCGCGCGGGGAGCCTCCTTCCCTGTAGCCTGTGTGGCTGCACGAGGGAGGCCGCAGCAGGGCCTTGCTCCTCTGGTTCAGGGGCCGCGCGGGGCTCGGTTGTGTCGCTGCTGGGTATCCCGGGGCTGGCAGGAGCCGGGCCCCGCCTGTGAGACCTGCCGCGCAGCGGAGAGCGGGGAGCCAGGGGAGGGGTGGGAGCGTGGGCATCTGAGAGACACGCTCCTCCCCAGACACACACACAGGAGCCCCGAGACACACACTCGACTTCACTCCCTGCAAAGCTCCCTCTGTCCGGCCGCACGGCTGATCCGCTCCCCAGCAGAGAGTAGAGCTGTGCCCTTCCCTCCCGCTCGTGGGCCGGGCGAGCTTCCCCAGCCCTGACCTGGAGGGAACCAGAGCTGTCAGGGAAGGGAGCGGGCACTGGTAGGTGGCCAGGGGAAAGCTTGGAGAGCAGATAGAAGTGAGTCAGGCAAGTCATCTTCAGTGAAGAGGAGCAGTCCAGTGCCCCAGAAGGGAGGCAAATCACTAAGAATGAGTCTTGCTAGACAACTTTAAAACATATGTGCGCCGCACAGGAGGGCAGATCCTTGAGCTGACAGTCTGTGTCCAGAAGCGGACATCCCTGGTGTCATTATAGCTGAAAGAGGCAGTTCACTTATAAACCCCTGCACATGAGTTAGCTGTTGCTGAGTTTTCTGAGTCCAAAATGAAAACAGCTGCACCATGTCCAAAAGTGCTACTTGAAGCTCCTGGACCAGTAAAAACTTAAATGTCCTGTGCAAAAGTTATGACATTTCAGGTCAAAATTTCATAACTGTAACTTACCTACTTTTTTCGTTAGGCTTTTACTGAACTGCAGGCCAAGGTTATCGACACACAGCAAAAGGTGAAGCTGGCAGATATACAAATTGAACAACTAAACAGGACGAAAAAGCATGCACACCTCACTGATACGGAGATTATGACTTTGGTGGATGAGACACGCATGTATGAAGGTGTAGGGAGAATGTGAGTAACTTTTTTACCAATGGAAGAGATTATGGCCACATTCTTCCAAATTGCCAATAAAACTTGTTGTAATTGCATGTAAATTATATTACTTTTAGAAACATTTTTTTCTGTAGTAAATGATGAAGTATCAGGTTTGTAAATATTAACTTCTTTTTGCATACCTCTGATCTACCATTCCTCTACTCTCCTCCTTCAAAACATATCTTCTTTCAGGGTCATAAACTTTAATTTCCCCCTCCTTAATTGTGTGTATGTGTGAATGTAGTGTCCAACGGTGGCAGTTAGAGCTGTGTTGGCCCTGCACAGGGGAAATTCTCCCTTGGCCGTCTGCAGGACTTTTGTATCTCCTATAAGCTGTTGGAGCAGCACAGGGTCTCCAGCAAAGGACAGATGCTCTTTTATTGTCACTTATTTGTATGAAAAACATTCTGGCTTTTTCGTATCATATTGTGTTTAGATGTTTTATAATTCTAATTTTAATTATCATTTCAATGGCTCTTCAGTAAGAGGGACTTACTGCACAGTAATTCCCAGGATCAACCTTCTAGTTAAAAGGTTTGCTACCCACAAGTCTTCTGGCATAATAATTTATTTCAATGAGTGTTTACATATTTTTGTTTGGCTTTGCTCATGCGGATTACAATCACGTTTGGGGTTTCATGAAAGTTTATAGACTCCACGAGCAGAGCTTGTATTTCTCATGAATGCTGATGACAAAATGTAGATTTGTGAGAAATTATAATAAACCAGTCCAACTTTAACTGCCTGATGAAATATGTATTTGACTCTGAAAATTGTATGTCTCCTAATTTAATGCACTAATTCAGGGGCAATGGTTGTCCAATGGAACTGAAATGGTGATCTGTTCATTAGCATGTTAATTAAGTTCTATGAAAGGTGTTCCCTAGAATCTTTAGAGAACCAAATGAAGTGAAATGGATGCCAGAAAGTTGTTTGTCCAGGTGCACATTGGCATATGTTATTGTTTTAGAATTAATAGGAAAGGAGGAGAATGTAACCTTTGTGCGTTAGACTGTCTTCAGAAGAAACATAGCTTAAACCAGTGGTCCTCAAACTTTTTAGCAACCTGAGGACCCCCATTTTAATTTAAAATTTTGCTGCAGATCCCCAAGCCTTCTGCTTTGCTCCAAACCACATCCCCACCCCATCTCTTCCTGCCCCTGCTCCCCCCTGCTTCCTCTTCCCTGTCTCTTTCTGCCCCTTCCCCGAACCAATTCCCTCCCAGTGCCTCCTGCACACAGTGGAACAGTTGTTCTCTGGCATGCAGGAGGTGCTGGGAGTCAGGGGGAGGAGTTGAGTTGATCAGCAGGGCGCGCAGACCCCAGTCTGATAAGCGCTGGCTTAAACCAAACCTAATATGTATTTTGATGGCACGCTAATGATACCTTCCTATTGTAATTATGATACCCTCTTGTAAAAGGCTACATGAACTAGTCTTTAAGCTAATAGTGCATTCTTACTGGATAAGTGTTGTGCTTAATGCTTTGAAAAGAAAAGACAGACAGGTTTGGGCATACTAAGGTTTTTCTTTCATGTAGTGTATTAGGTTGTACTGACAAATTGTCTGGGCTCACTTGAAGGGATGTTCTATATCTCATTTCCAGGGGTCCAGTATACTGTACATATTGTCTCTTATTTGTTTTCTGTAAACGACCAATAATTATTTTATTCATGCAGCTGAATTTAATTTTGAGGTGTTACATGAGGGTATTATTGACTGGCACCTTCAAAGGAAATTGATTTCAGTCTCCTGCAGTGAGGCAGAGAAGTGAATGATACAGCCTGTTGGCAAATCAAAGCCATAGAGTTTAAGGCCAGAACAGACTACCAGATCATCTTGTCTGACCTCCTACATATCACAGGCCAGCAACACACCCAACACCCAAAAACTAAACCCAACAATCAGAATTAGACCAAAATATTACAGCCACAGAAGACTAATAG
Organism: Gopherus flavomarginatus; assembly: GCF_025201925.1. Classification (NCBI taxonomy): domain Eukaryota; kingdom Metazoa; phylum Chordata; order Testudines; family Testudinidae; genus Gopherus; species Gopherus flavomarginatus. The sequence continues at coordinate 37,059,805 of NC_066623.1, read as the reverse complement.
GCCACAGGCAGAGAATAGGCGGGACCAAGATGCAGCAATGTCAGAGTGCCAAGGAATTAAGTGAGATATACCCAGATAATCTTGGCACGTGACCCGCACTTCCTGCAGCAGGGGAAGGCAACCCCCACCCCTAGTTCACTGCCGAGTTCCTGACATCACATATGATGATTAGTTAGACCCTGAGCATTTAAGCAAGAGAAGGGTTTCTTCTTCAGGGCAGTGAGACAAGTAGGCACAGCAGAGACAAACTAAGAGTAAAAAGCACCTTCAAAAAGTCCCCAGCAAATTTCTTTAAGTCATTTTTTACTTAAGAGCACAAGGTGGCTTTTTCCATTTTGAAAAAACACCTAAAGTAATTCTAAAACAAAGATAAGACAGAGAATGTATTGCCTTTTAAAACAATACCTGAAGTGTTTGTCTAAAGGGAAAAAAACCAAAAATGTAAATAGCAGTTAAGGTCCCAGTATCCGTATCAATTCCTCTGCCTCCTTTCTCTGCCCATCTTCCACCTGTAGTCTAGAGACCTTTTTCTCTCTGCGCACTTTCAATTACTCTGTGGGAAGCAGGCACCAGAGTAACCATCTTTCTGTGAGCTTTACTTCTGCTTCTCTACCTCTGACCAAGAGAGGGCTGTTTGGCCCCTGCTGGACTGCCTGTTTGTACCACAGAATATGCATGTGCCATCTTATTTATATTACCACCATCTATATTATGGTAGCGTCTAGATACCCTAACCAGGATCGGTGCCCCTGTATAAGCCACTGTATAAACATAGAATAAGAGACAGTTCCTTCCCTGAAGAGTTTACAATCTAAATGGCTTCCACCTACCCTTGATTCCCTGAGTTCAGTTTCATGTATCCTCAGGGAATTTAGTTGAATCAATATCACCTGGTCTGCTATGTTGCTGATGGCCAACTACCTGCTATCTCTGAAATTTGCTTTTCATGCTGACAAAGTTTGGATCCTTTTCCAATATGGGGATTACACCCAGGAACACAAAGATCTTCCGTTAGTCCACATTGGCCACATCTTCATGTGTGATGGAGACTTCGTGTTCCCATGTGGGCTGGAAAGGTTGGCATGGGTTATAGCCTCATAACTAAAGAGCCTGCTGTTGGAATTAAGGATAGACTTGTGGTAGCTGGTGGTCTCCAGGGCCTCTGTAGAGGTGAGTGAAGATAATGAGCACAGCTAAGGTTGGCATTGGGACCTGAATTGTGATTTATCAGAATTTTGATCATGCAGCATTTTGTGAATTATATGTCTGTTGTTGTTTTAAAGGGCAGTATAATGTGAACTGTGTTATTCACCTGGGAATATTCTATACTAGAGTTTTATCATAGAGGGACTAGCATCTTTGTTCTGTACTGCCTCCCTGCTGTGAAGGGAGAGAGTGGTCCTGAGGGTGATTCTTTCCTTCTCACGTAGTTTTATGTGAAGAGATATCATCAACTTGAAATCTACCCATAATTAAAAAAAAAAAAAAAAGGTGGGAGGGAGAGTTAAATAGTTGCAGGTATTGCACCGGGCCCTGAGTCCCACTTAAAGTTTTTATGGTTTCACAGTTGCATTTTCTATATCTTCAGAATATTTTTTCCTTTGCTGTTATGTGTGAAAAACCCATGCAAATAAGGGGGCGACAGGGGAAATAGCAACACAGACTGTCCATAGACAAGCACTGTCAAATGCGCAAAGAAAAGATAATGGAAAGATAAATGTTATTTCTAATCTCTAATAACACACTTAGATGTTACTTGTAACAATAATACGCAAACATTTTTCAGGATTACAATTTTTTTCTTTAGGGATGATGGGGAGTCCCTTTAAATCAGAAGTATGGTAGTTGGCTTTTGCTCTAGTGCAGGGACGGGCAAACTTTTTGGCCTGAGGGCTGCATCGGGTTTTGGAAATTGTATGGAGGGCTGGTTAGGGGAGGCTGTGCCTCTCCAAACAGCCAGGCATGGCCTGGCCCCCACTCCCTATGCCCCCCTGCTTCCCACCCCGTATCCTCCCCAGGTCCCCTGCCCCTTCCAACCTCCCCATTCCCTGTCCCCTAACCATCCTCGGAACCCTCACTCTGACTGCTCCCCATCACCCATCCAACCCCTCCTCTCTTTCCAGACTGCCCCTCTGGGACCCCTGCCCCATCCAGTCACCCCTTCTCCCTGTCCCCTGACCGCCCCTGGAACCCCTGCCCCTGAATGCCCCCTGCCGCTTCATCCAAACCCCCTCTCCTTCCTGACTGCCCCCCCGACCCCTGCCTCAATTCAGCCCCCCTGTTCCCCGCCCTCTGACCACCCTGACCACCATCCCAAACTCCCTTGCCCTCTATTTTCCCCCCGTTCGCCATCGCCTTACCGTGCAGCCTGGAGCACTGGTGGCTGGTGGGGCTACAGCCGCACTTCCCAGAGCACCAGGACAGGTGCCTGGCTGGAGCCAGCCATGCCACCGCACAGCACAGAGCACCAGCTCAGGCTGGGATCTGCAGCTGTGCTGTCCCAGCTTGCAGCCCCGCCGCCCGAGTGTTGTGCTGGCAGCGGGGTGGGCTGAAGCTGCGGGGGAGGGGGAACAGCAGAGGAGGGGTCGGGGGCGAGCCTCCTGGGGCAGGAGCTCAGGGACCAGACAGGAGTGTCCCGCGCGCCACATAGTTTGCCCACCTCTGCTCTAGTGTGATCCTGTCTTCATTCTTAAATAGGATCTCAACCTCTCCTATGCTGCGTTAGTTATAGGAGTTTTGACACTATATTGTAGTGGCTTGTAAAATGGAAGGTAATTTTAGTTTGGGTTGGATGACAATTTATAGGTCATTTCATTAGGAACCACTGGCATCCTCTTATAACCTGCTAACACTTTAGTAACCCTCATGCTTGTGGCTTGCTGTCTCCTCTAGCTGCTGTACCTTGTATGGATGTTTGTCATCTGCTGTCTCAGAGATAGTGGGACCTGCTCCCTTAGCTCAAGCAGTAGAAACTCATGCTTTTAGATACAGACATCCTGGTTCAGTTCTTACAGATTACTTGACCGTGGGTATCTTTACACTCATGCACTACAAGGAGGAAGACTTCAGCAGAAGTGGTTTGCAAAGTGGTAATCTGGTTGTCTTTTCCAATAGCTCTAGGCTAGATAACGTTATCATCAAACACTCAGGCAGTTCTAATGCTCAGACTCCTTAGGGTGGATTTCTTTATTTTCCTCATTACTTTTGCCAGGAGGAGCTATTATTTAAAAAAAAAAAATCTGTTCTGAAATGGTAAAATCTGAGACTGCTATAGTGGGATTTAACCTCCCCCTCCCCCACAAAAATCTTGTGTTACGCATGTCAGGAACGCCTCCGATTCCGGACCGAATCTCTGTTCTTGTGAGTTGGGATCAAGACCTGAGGTTTAATTCTGCTTGGCACCTGCTTCTACTGTAAATAGCGAGGCCTCATGACAATTTGTGGCTTCCTGCTTCTACCTATCAGTCAAGTGATGTTGTTCACTGTGACCTGTGTTGCTAACCAGATGAGCTTAGCACTGCTACTGTGTTCTGTACTAGTTGGAGCTTTGGTCTGCTTCATTCCTGGTTATGAACTGCAGTAATCAAGCCTGGAGGTCGTGAGGATCATGGTGTGGCCGGTCTGTGCCTGATAGAAAGGGGCACGATCTTCTTGCTAGTTGCATTAGGAAGTATATGTGGTTTGGCATCCAATAGGATTGAGGGATCCAAACAGGCTCCAGGCTGTGCAGTAACTTAACTGTCTCGAGCCATGGCTACACTTGCAGATGTAGAGTGCACTGGGTTAAACCAGCCTTCGGAGAGTGCACCAGGGAAATCGCTTCAGTCTGTCCATACTGACAGCTGCAAGTGCACTGGCGTGGCCACATTTGCAGCACTTGAAGCAGCATTTGGAGTGGTGCATTATGGGCAGCTATCCCACAGAGCACCTACTCCCATTCTGGCTCTGTGGCTTGTGGGAAGGGGGCGTGGAGTGCGGGGCATTCTGGATCCTGTCCCAACGCCCCATGATGCATCGCTTTGCATCCCAGCAATCCCTGTGTTTCCATCCACATTTGGAGCCATCTTTCAACGGTTTCTGTGCAGAATGTGCTTTGTCTTCCCTTTAGGTCTGTGGGAATGGAGCCCGAACTGCTGTGGAACATGCTGACAAGTCTTGTTTCGCAGTCAAATTACTGCTTAAGATCCAAAGTGACAGTGAGGAGTCCGACGATATCATCAAGTCGCGTAATGCATACAACACAAAATTGCTTATCTGATTCACGGACATGCTCTCTGCTGTGGAACGCCACTTTTGGGCTTGGGAAACAAGCACTGAGTGGTGGGATCACATCGTCTGGGATGAGGAGCAGTGGCTGCAGAACTTTCGGATGAGAAAAGCCACTTTCATGGGACTGTGTGCTGAGCTCACCCCCACCCTGCGGCGCAAGGACATGAGATTGAGAACTGACCTGCTGGTGGAGAAGTGGGTGGCTATTGCAGTCTGGAAGCTGGCAACTCCAGACAGCTACCGATCGGTCGCTAACCAGTTTGTAGTGGGAAAGTTGACGGTTGGAATTGTGTTGATGCAAGTTTGCAGGACCATTAATTGCATCCTTCTTAGAAGAACTGTGACTCTGGGTAACATGCATGACATTGTGGCTGGCTTTGAACAAATGGGTTTCCCTAACTGGGGAGGGGAGATAGATGGGACACATACTCCTATTCTGGCACCAGCCCACCTAGCCTCTGAGTACAATAACCGAAAAGGGTATTTCTCCATGGTTCTCCAGGCACTTGTGGATCACAGTGGTCATTTCATTGACATTAACGCAGGCTGGCCGGGAAGGGTGCAGGACGCATGCATCTTTCGGACACTGGCCTCTTCAAGAAGCTGCAGGCCAAGACTTTTTCCCCAGACCAGAGGATCGCCATAGCGGAAGTTGAAATGCCCATTGTGATCCTTGGAGAGCCTGCTTACCCTTTAATGCCATGGCTCATGAAACCCTACACAGGGAGCCTGGACAGCAGCCAGGAATGGTTCAACTACAGGCTGAACTGGTGCCGAATGACTGGAGTGTGGTTTTGTCTGTTTGAAGGGCTGCTGGCACTCTCTTTAGGGGAAGCTGGACTTGGCCGAAGACAGCATCCCCGCGGTTATATCTGCACGCTGTACCCTCCATAATATTTATGAAGGAAAGAGTGAAAGCTTCACTCAGGCATGGGCCTCGGAGGTTCAACACTTGGAGGCTGAATTTGCACAGCCAGAGAGCAGGGCTATTAGAGGGGCCCAGTGTGGGGCTGCAGGGATTAGGGATGCCTCGAGGGAGCAATTTGAGGCTGAAAGCCACCAGTAATGTCTGGTGCTCTGCACAGGAGTTAAGTGCAGTGGCTGTGTTTGGTACACTGACTTGCAGTGCTTGTTGCTTTCCTGGGCTAAGGTATATTTTGTTTTATGCACTAATAAAATATGTTTTCAAAGTAAAAAAACTCAATTTATTGAAAAGAAAATTCATTTATTGGAAAAAAACGAAGTAACACAGAAATACCAAAAGGGTAAGGGGGTGGTGTGGGGACCGGTTCACTCATAGGCTTGAGTATGTCCTGATTTCATATTCTCGAATCCTGTCTGGAGTGCTTTGCACTGAGTGCTGCACTTCAGGATGGCTATAAGGCATGTTGAGAGGGGTTGAGTGCAGTGGATAAGGGTCATAGTTTTCATGGGTGGGTAGTGAAGCTACAGGTGTAGGAGGCAGCTGGGGATTGCAAGGACCTGGATGTTGGGGAAAGTGGGTTGGAGGAGACATGGGGCCGGGCACAAGGGGAAGAGTTTTGGGATAAGGGCTGCAGGGCGGGGGTGAGCGCGGTAGTGTTCCGCCTGCATGGCGACGAGCACCTGGATAGAGTCCGCTTGGTGCTCCATTATGGTAATCAGCCCTTCTGTGCTTTGTGGCCAGTGTGTCACGTTTTCGTGGTGGGTCCTCCTTTTGCTCTTCCTCCACTTCTGCGCCTTTTGATTCTTGTTTACAGACTGCTGCATGACTTTGCTTTTACGCGGCCTCGTCCTGAGTCTTCTCAGTCTGTTGGCCGGTGATAAGAATGATGGCTGAGATCTCAAGGTTGCACCTATACAGGCAAAAGGCAATACTTAACAGAGGCATTATTGTACGCACCAGACAAAGCAATGATTCCCCTGCACTTAAGGAGGGCAATCACAAAAACCATACCTTGCCTGTCCCAAAGCGAGTGCACATAACCCACTGGAGCCCCGAAATGGTGAGTAAGTACAGGATCCATGGGGACTGATTGTTTCATGGCTGTACTGTACTCTGGGTTTCTGTGCCTTGGGAAGAGCCAACAGCTGCAGGGAGCACTTACACTGAACACTGTCCGACAGAACAAGGAGCAATGGTCTCAAGTTGCAGTGAGGGAGATTTAGGTTGGATATTAGGAAAAACTTTCTCACTAGGAGAATGGTGAAGCACTGATATAGGTTACCTAGGGAGGTGGTGGAATCTCCTTCCTTAGCAGTTTTTAAAGTCAGGCTTGACAAAACCCTGTCTGAGATGATTTAGTTGGGAATTGGTCCTGCTTTGAGCAGGGGATTGGACTAGACCTCCTGAGGTCCCTTCCAACCCTGATATTCTGTGATTCTATGATTCTCCACAGGAGTTCGTCCTAGAAGATATCTCGCTGCTGAGGGAGACCAGGGAAGCAAGGGAGGGTCTTCTCCTACAATGCGGCTTCTGCCCTGGCCCATACAGAGCTTGCCTGTGTGCAGCAATGGTCCACATTCCTCACCCAAAGAGCCCATACCTAAAAACTTCCTTCCTGAAAAGAAAGCCGCTTACCAGGAACCTCCTCTGTTGTTTGTTCTTCCCCAAGCACTGGATGCTGCGACTGGCTGCCTTCCTCCTGGCTCGAGAAGAGCTCCTGGCTGCATGCATTTAGGGTTTCTGGGATGTCTCCCCCCGCCTCAGCACCATCCTCGTGCTTCCCCTCCTCCACTGTGCTGGGCTCAGAAGTGTCCATGGTGGTCGTTGCAGTGGAGGTGGGATTGCCCCCAAGTATCGCGTCCAGCTCTTTGTAGAATTTGCAGGTTGCGTGGGCAGCACTGGAGCTGCCGTTTGCCTTGCGGGCTTTGTGGTAGGCATTCTGCAGCTCCTTTAACCCAACACTGCACTGTATCCCGGTCATGGCCCCTGTCCATCGTTGCCCTCGATATGTGCCTGAAGGTATCGTATGGCTGGAGTGCAGCTGTGACTGCACAGCTTCCTCCCCCCAAACACTGATGAGGTCCAGCACCCTGCCATTGCACCATACTGGTGCGTGGAGGCATGGCCACCTGGAAAGATGCGCTGAGAACACTCTACGCCTGGCTGAGCAAACAGGAAGGGGATTTTCAAAATTCCCAGGGAATTTAAAGGGCAGGTCAAAAGTGATGACCAGAGTGGCTAGAACAAGACACTTTCAGAGGCCAATCAGAGTGCATTAGGTGTCCATACTGACGGCACGGCACTCCAGCAAGAGCACAACATATGTTATTCCTCTCGGGGAAGTGGAGTACCAGGAGCGCTCCAGCGCAGAGTCAGAGCGCTCTACCTGCCTTGCCAGCGTGGACGGGGAGTGAGGTAGAGTGCTCTTGGCGGCTTTATTGCGCTATAACGCGCAAGTGAAGCCAAGGCCTCAGGGTGAGGACAAATTTCCTCCATAGGTGGGGATGTTACGGAGGGGGCAGATTTTTCTGAGTGGTTCCTTTTTCCTACTAGTAACACCTGAATCTAGCTTGCTTTCAGCTTTAGCCAAACATTGTTTGCTCAGATGCGGCTTCCTAGTTGCCTAGATGGTGCTGTTTGTTAGATGTAAAAGTTATATTAGACATAGAGCTGGGTATTATCTTCATGCTGTTGGCAGTTCAGCCTGTGTTGTCTCACCAGGTTCATGTAGATGTGGATTAACATGAAGATGATTGAATCTTGCATGAACACACTGGTGAAGGTTTTTGAAGTTGAGAAACAGTTGCCCATTACAATTATCTGTGTTTGGTTTGAGCCATTTCAGGGCATTACATTTCACCTCTGCATCTTCTTGGAGGTGAGCCACCAATGTTTGGTGAACATCTATAGGGAGTGCTGCAGAGAGGTTCAGCAGGAGTATTTTGGGTGTACTTTCATTGTTTATGGACAGATGAAGTTACATGCCAGAGTAACAAGTGATGTCTCTAGCCTGGCTGGAGGGGATGCAGGATGCTGGCAACTGGAAATTGAAGCTTGATAAGTTTAGTCTAGGAATAAGTTGCAAATTTTTAACAGTTAGGGTCATTAAACACTGAACACTTGATTAGGTTTGTAGTGGATTCTCCATCACAGGAACTTTTACATAAAGATTGGATGTCTTTTTAAAATGTGTATTTTAATTGAAACAGGAATTAATTCAGGGAAATCCTATAGCCTATGTTATGCTGGAGCGATTATCACAATAGTCACTTCCGGTTTTATAATCTAGGAAATGTCAGGTAGCATTAGAGGTTGTTTTTTGCCAGATTCCTTTTCTAAGCAAGCTAGTGAAGGAGTTTGGACATTGGGAGCTCTGTAGCTTCACATTATGATTTCTTCAGCACTGGTTAGAATATTGCATGTCTTAAGGTGGGTGGTAGGTCACTTTAATAATTTTTGATCAAAGAGGTGTGGACAATCTCTAAGTCAAGGTCCTGGGCGTCCTTTACTCTCATCCCCCGGAAAGGGGTGGGAAGTGGGGGGCAAAGGAATGTTCAGAGTCAGTTTTGGACTTCAGTGTCATCAGTGCACCCATGACTAATTGTGTGAATTGCCAAATTATTGGAAATAGGCTGATGTTTCTATTCCTGTGCTTAGCTTTATTAAATTAAAAACCCAGCTCGCTCCCAGAACAGTATTTTGACTTTTTGTCTAGAAAAATCTTTCAGTGTTTGCCCAGTGTATGTGTGTAACTTAGAGATTTAAAAAACATATTACTCTAGATGTCACCAGCGTGGAAGATCTTGGTTATACCTGTGTGAAATGCATGCTACCGCAGAAGGCAATCGATTTAATCTTTCACTTCTTCACGAGCACTACATGAATGAGTTCTATGGTCTTTACTCTCCTCTGCTCTGAACTTGAGCACATTGTCTTTCTGAGGTTCCTTCTCTGTATCATTGTAATGTGAAAGCCAGTTTGTCATCCGCAAACCCGGGTTTCTTCGTTGCAGTTTGTGTGTAGCGTGCAACTCCACCTCTCTTCAGCATAGGGAGTGCTAGTTTTACTTCTGCTATAGCTATTTTTGATTTAATACAAGGAAAGTCAGTGCCACATAGTAGGAGGTGATGAATTGCTGTATACTGTAAGTTTCCGTTGCTCAGAAGATATCCCAGCCTCGTGGCATTGTGCCAACTACATTTTAGTTCTGTTACTTCATATGCTTTTGAAAGACTTGTTATGTAGCCTGATACAACTACCACCAACTTCTAGTTTTGCTACTTAAGCTGTTTGTGAACTGATATCATCCTATTGCTTTGAGAACTAGTATGAAAGTTTAAACTGCAGAATTCGCTGTCTGAATATTTGAGATCTTTCCCTTTACATACTTCTAACATTCAGATAATTAATAGATCCAGTCAGGGTTGTAAGGGAAAACATTTATTTACGCCAGACACGCTATAGGGTTCACTGCAGTTCTTGTTGTTGTGGGATGCCAAAACTGATTTTTTTTATTAGGTATTGATATTTAGTTTGTCTCCAATTTTATTCCTCTGACACTTTTTTAGAAGTTATATGCCCAAGGAACAGTCTGATTATAAAAATGAAACAAATTTAATAACCTTGTACAACTTCATTTTCAAGACTGTGCCCAAGAAATGTTCTGTCTGCATGGCAACTAATAATAATCTGATTTTGATCATGATTTTTGAAGTGTGGGTTTGTTTTTTAACCACACAAATGAAAACTGATGTTAGAATCAAGAGACCAAGATAATCTAATGCAGAAGACCAAGATAATCTAATCCATTTCACTGGAGGTTTGACTATGTTGCCACTTTCAGTGCTGTTCTTGGTGAGAGTCAAAAGTCATAAATTAGCAGGATCCCTATTTTTAGCCACTGCGAAGACAAGTCTCTGTCTCCTCACTATCATATATTCCTCTCTCATACAGAAATACTCTTGCATACAGCAACAATCATTTTTGCCAACACAGACAGTAGCAAAATCTGGCTCTTCTCGCTGACCTGTATATTCACATTTCACAAAGAGCTCAGGGACATGCAGAGGTCAATTTACCATTCGCCTACTACGTATAGGTCAATGTAGTAAATGTGAGTGGGGTATCTCATCAAGCTCTGAGGCAGTACTCTGGTGAGAAGTTCAGCCCTCAGTGCCACATACTGGGAAGGGGGCAAGTGTTGAGATGTTTACAAGAGTAAACCAGGACAAGCACCTTAGTATCAGTCTCTGATCGGTAGGACCTGCTGCTTTTGAAATTCTCCCATCTCACTGCTGGAAGAGTGCAGCACCTCCTGCCCCCTTGTTGCTACTGAGACTTCTGGCTCCTGTCATGGAGGTTTTTGTGTCTGTTACTCTTCTCTACTACCTCAGCTTCTTGGAACTACTTCAGTGCCTACTGCTTCTATTGCTGGTAGCTTTCCAAAGCTGCAGGGTGTAATGGACATGATTTTTATCAATAACACTGCTGCCCACAGATTTCTGAACTGATCAGAATCTGTTTGAATAAGCTACGAGCAGCAGTAGGGGCATTGGAAGAGAATTGTGGTTAGGAGGGTAGCCCTGTGTCAGGTCACTCTGCAACCACAACTTTTAAAAACCATTTATATGTGGCCATACATGTGTGAAATACATGCTGCCCCAGAGGCATGTGATTTAATCTTTCACTTCTTCACCAGCACTACATGAATGAGTATTGTGGTCTTTACTCTTCCCTGCTGTGAACATGAACACATTGTCTCTCTGACGTGCCTTCTCTGCATCATCATAATGTGAAAATCAATTTGTCATTCCCAAACTTCACGTTTCTTCGTTGCAATTTATGTGTAGCATGCAACCCCACCTCTCTTCAGCATAGGGAGCGTAGTAGTGCTAGATTTACTTCTAATATAGCTATTTTTATGTCACACGAGGAAAGTCAGTGCCATATAGTAAGAGGTGATGAATGCTGTATACTGTACGTTTCTGCTGCTTAGAAAATATCCCAGCCTTATGGCATCTTGCCATTTAATGGCAAAGTATGTGTGTATTGTGTGTGTGCACATGTGTATATATAAAATAGCTTAATTTCAGCAAAAAATGATGCTGAAGGTACTTGTGCTTGCCAGGGCAAGCTACTTTGGCTTGCTGTTGGTAAGTAGGTTTTTCATACTTTGGATGCAGGAAGTATCGGGATTTTGTGAACACTACACCAAAAATCCCTTGCATTCAAAGAATGTGAAGGTTGTAAAGTCAGGCACTAAAAAGCTGGGAAATGTCAGCCTTAAGGTTGCCTGGGTAACCTTAATTTGGAACCCCTTGTGCACACATGGCATGATACAGTCTTTAATAACATGATTACATGCTATTTTTTCCATAACACCCTGGTGCAATCCATGCAAAGGGCAGACCTGCTCTGGGGATGTATCAAGGTTGTGTGGTAAGGCAGACTAGTGTGTGTAAGACCTCTGCTTCATTTCTTGGAAGGTGTATTGTGTTTGAGTCAGGGGACTGCAGGAACAGAAAGGAGGGTCTTATGGTTAAGACAGTTGAATGCTCTCCTGAGGAAGTAGAGTCCATTCCTTCCTCTGCCACAAAGTTCCTGTATAATGATAGACAAGTCGCTTAAACCAAACTTTTCACAGGTGGTCACTAACTGCGTGTTCCTCAATTTCTAGGTGCCCAACTTGAGACCCTGGGGTTTGATTTGTAGAAGTGCTGAGTGCTCACAACTGCATAGTGGGGGCTGTGGCTTGAAGTGTGTGCTATATAATGCTAAGCACCTAAAAATCAGATTGGGCACCCAAAATTAGTTGATACTTTTTACCAGAATCTTGATGTGCCTGAGCTTCCTCTTTGTAAAATGGGGATAATACCACCCCTTCATCTCACAGGGATTTTATGACGATAAATTCATGTTTCTGGAGCAGTTGGGTATCATAGTGATGAGCGCCACAGAAATGCCTGAGAAAATTCATAACTCTGGCTTCAGAGCAGGGTCCGAACAGTATACTGTAAATAAAGCCTAGGGCCACACATTAAACAATGAGGAGAAAACAAACTGTTGAATAACTGTTCATTTAGTGAGCACCATCCATCCTGTGCACTGAACAAGGCCTGGGTCCTGTTGAAAAAAGTGTGTGAGCCTGTAATTAAAGATTGTATCGGAAAGCATTCACACAGAGGGACCAAATAAAGTTTGCAAAGGCAACTTTAATTCTGGCCTGTCCTAACTTCTGAGTGCTTGACTTTGCAGTTTTAATATAGATTTGTGTGTGTGTAATTTACTAGGATTTTAAAAAAGCAAACTGAAAAAACAATTCTGTTGTGTGGCAGCATATTAACACCTCTGCGGCTGATCGGGAGGGTTGGAATATTTATATTTACTGTACAGCCCTCTGCCCCTTGAACTAATAGTGTAACTGTGTAAGCGTACGCAGCCTCACCCAGCAGCACCTCCTGCTGGTTGTCCTTGGGAATTAGCATCCAACCTCTGGAGCGCCCTCTTCAGGCCGGTGCCTCACCACCGCTGCTGGCGCCCGTGTCCCTCCCAGAACCCTGGTGCCCCTTTAACTGGGTGCTGCCCCCTTGCAGTACCTCCACAGTTCTAGGTCTCCCCCTCCCAGGGGAACCCCCACCCACTATCTCCACTTTGTCTCAGTCTTGGCTACTGCCCAGTCTCCATCTAGCCCCCGTTCACTGGGGCAGACTGCAGTTTAAGCCGCTCATCACAGGCAAAGGGGTTCAGACCTGCTGCCTCTACCTCGCCACGGGCTGCCCCGTTGCAACCCTGCACCTATTCGGCCTATCATCTGGCCTACAGCTTGGGGCTTTCCAGCCTGGAGGTCCCAGCTCCTCTGGCCCTTCCCCAGCCCTGCTCCCAACCTAAGTGTCTTGCTTAGGTCCCTGCAGCCAGGCCCTTCTCCCTCTACAAGCAGAGGGAGAATTACTGGGCTTCTGGCTCACAGCCCCTTATAGGGGCCAGCTGGGCCTGACTGGGGCATGGCCGCAGCTAAGCCTACTTTCCCCAGTCAGTCCAGGCTTCTTGCCCCAGTCCCAGCCCCGCTACAAACTGGTAGCAATATTCATCCTCTATGTGGTCTAGCACTACAGGAGGATATAAGGTCCATGGATATTTACTGACAGCAGAAGAATGGTGAGGCTGAGGAATCCTTTCCAGTCTCTGGAGGGGCGTGGGCTCTGTTGTGTATGGACTCTTCTGTCCTTTCTCCCAGGCTTGAGCCCCTCCTGCCCCATCTCTCACAAACTTTCCCTACCCCATTCTCATTCTCCTTGCCTACGCAGTCCCAGTCTGCACTCCTCAGGCTTCTTGGCCCAGTCTCCTTGCCTCACCAGTCCCAGCATCCCATCCCCACTCCAGTTCCCAGCTTCTCTCGCCCTCACAACCCAGTCTCACCAGACTACTTGTCCCAGTCTCCTCCTTTCACTTTCCCCAGTCCATTTTTTGTCCTTCTGTTTTTGAATGAGGCTGCTTCCTCCTTTGCACTTTCTGGATGCCAGCAGGGTGATCAGTGAGAGCATTGAAGACAGGCTCCCTGCTCTCATTCCCAGTACCTGGCCTGACCCCGATTTAGGGTGACCGCTCACCTCTTCCCCGGAATACCGGACATTCCAGTACTTCTGGGAATAGCATGGACCTGCTGCTGCTAGCATGACCTTGGATGCATGGTGTGGGTGAAGTCCTGATGCATGGGGAGGTGCTATTTTTAAGAGCTCCCCCCCATGTGACCTCACATGCATGGTGCATGCAAGGTCACAGCAGATGAGGGGGTGTCACTTTTAAGAGTGTGCCACTCCGCCTCCAGGACCTTGTGTGAGAGGTTGTGCTGGTGGGGGCAAAGTGACATGCTCTTCAAAAGGGTGTCCCCTACCTGATACCGGACAAAACCATGTTTGGTTTTGTCAGAGTACTGAATGGGGGACAAACCCTAAAAAAGTCTGACTGTCCTGTTTCATACCAGATGAGTGGCCTGCCTACCTCAGCCTGGAGCAGCCATTACAGAGAGAGCCTTTCTAAACTCATGTGGCCGTGGCCTGGGGTATGCTCAGTCACTCAGTGGGGATGGTGCATGCACAGTGCAGTTGGCATTAGGAGCCAACGCCTTTTCAGCGTCTTAGTTGTTCAGCTCTAGCAAGCCTCTCTTGAGTATGTGGAAATGGAGATTTTTTAAAGGTTTATAACTTGGCCAAATTTAGGCAGATTTTGATGGGCATAGACCCTCTACCAAATTGAGTCCCAAACATGGTGGTACTAGAACATTAAATAAAAGGTCACTAGCATTTGTTAACATGGGGAAGACAGAGTATTTGTTCTCAGAAAGGGCTCTACCATTTTGACTTAAAGTAAAAAAAAAAAAAAAATTCAGCCTGAGGCAGACATGTGGCATGGAAATTTTCAGTCCAAATGGTTAGTTTGGCAAAGTTATAAGTAAGTAAAATGATAGAATCATAGATGATTAGGGTTGGAAGGGACCTCAAGAGATTGTCTAGTCCAACCCCTTGCTCAAAGCAGGACCAATCCCCAGATCCTTAAGTGGCCCCCTCAAGGATTGAACTCACAACCCTGGGTTTAGCAGGCCAGTGCTTGCATGCCCAAATACCTGTATGGAACTGCAATGTGCGGATTACATGCACAAAATATACACAGGTACATTTTAGAGTACAGGTTGAGGCTGGCCTGTAATGTGATTCTTTATGTCCACATATTGGTCCTTCCAAGTGTCAGGTAACCTTAATAATAGACATTTCAACCAGTCCTATCAAAAATAAGCTTGTCTTCCAGGTTCTCTCATCCATGCTTGCAGTGAGAAAAGTTGAGTCAAGCTAACTGATATGCTTTTTACACCACATGTGTAGCTCTCCAAGGTAATTTATTGACACACTATAACTCTACCACTGTGGCATAAGATGTGTTCAGTAAACAGCCTGATCATCTGTAGTCCAGTGACAGTGTATTATCATGTAAATGCTTGAACATAAAAGATGTCTTGTCTTATACTTTGAAGGTCAGCAATCCAGTAGTAGACTACTTCAGGAAGCAAGTTCCATAGTATTGAATCCCTCACCTTATAGCTAGTCCCCAGTTATGCTCATCATCTGCAGGCTGTCATCAAATGAAGCTCATCTGATGTGGGCTGTAACAGTTGTGCACAGAGAGATCTTTAAGATATGTGGTTAAACAAACATGAAGTGCTGGGTGAGCTTCTCTTCTAAACTTCTGACTTTGCAGTGTTCCTGTTTCAGGTCCTTTACTGTCTTTGCTGTGGTATGTCAGAAGGTTTCTCAGGATATTTAAAACAAGAGCATGGGGAATGTTTTTGCTTAGCTCCTTAGTCTTGGAAGCATCTAAACCATCACTTTAATATTCTATAACTAAAAACATTTATCCAGCTTCTCTTAGAAAGCTGAATAGATTTCCCACCCTTGTCTTTTGCACAAAAGGCCTGAAGACCAAGGAAGCCTTCACATTTTCTAGAATAAAGAGCACTTCACCAATGTTTTTTATACAAACTGTTCTTGAGTTGATTCTTTTCCTGGTCACAAAGCTGAACTCTCCATTAAAGGAATTAAACACAATCAAAGATTCAGGTGTGTCCAGAAATAGATCCGTCAAGTGACTGGACATCATTGTCCATTTTTGGCCATTTGGCAACATGGAGAACATGCAACAGTATCAATGTGCATGTCTCTTCCTGACTGGATTGTTAGTTCTGAGCTGAAAATATCACTTCTGTTGGAACACACACATGTACTAGACAGAATGCCAAAGCTCCAAAGGCTTTTTTTCTGAACATTGCAGAGTTCCTGGGGGATGCAGATTTGCCAGCTGCCCAGGGAATGTCACCTTGTCATAAATAGCTATTTCTTTACTCTGGATCCTTGTTTGTGAATCAGTTTCTTCTTCCTCAGTTTTCACCTGCATAATTATTCCCTGGAATATAGCTTGATTGTTGACTATGGAGGAAGTGCTTAGTCTTGTTTTTTAGATGTTCATGAACAAATTCTCTCCCTAGAAGTTTTGGTTTTTAGTTACTAGGTACCTGGACTGTGATTGTTTTAGTGCTCTGTAGTTTTAATTAAACACATCTTATGTATCAGTTATGTTGGTTAGCATTCTAGAGTCAAAAGAACATTTAATTATATTTACCTCTACATGTGTGATAAGTTGTGCAGTACTACTTCCTCCCATGCTTTACCTGACATTGATTTCCTGTTCGTATCATGAAAGCAATTTCTATGGTATGTAAGAGCAAAAACTATGCAACGTAGGGGCATTCCAAAATCTGCAAATAAAAAGCCGGGGTTTTTATTCACTTGTGGTCTTTTGCATAGTTGTCCTTATGCCTCACATTTTCTGTTTCAACTCTGTGTAGTTCTGCAGAAGATGCACAACAAATGAAACATCAGCTTGTTTTTGTAGGCATAAGGAACAGGCTCACCTTTCAAAAGAGGTACATTATGTTTTTTTGAAGGCCTGGGTAGGTGTTGGACTTCCTAAATGGAGAGAGGGACATGTGGCAGTAGAATGGAAATACTTTATTCTCTCAAATTCATTCTCTCTTTCCATCACATGAGTATTTATTATATATTATTTCATGGGAAACAGTGTTCAAGAGAAAACTCTTTGTGCTGATGAGGGGGCATTCATCTTAGTCTTTGCTATCTTTCTTTCTCCCGGCTGTTAGCCTTTTAATTTCAAGAGGCTCTTCTGCTATACGAATTGATATTGTTTTAGTTCTGTTTGTGGAAAATTGTGCAAACTTTTATGAAATGGATTCTACTGTTATTAGAATGGATACATGACAGCAGCACCTTAAAAATGACGGTGTGAAAAGCTAGTAATCCCAGCCCCCACTGTCCAAATCAGGTGCAGTGCTGTCTGTCGTCTGTCTGTTCACTGTGAATTCCTTTTTTATATTGTCAAATCTATCCTGTGGTAATGGAGAAGAGGGCATGTTTCCAGCCTCTGTAGCATACAGTTTTGAAAATCTATGCCAAACCATATTGCATAAACCTACCTGAAATACGTCGCTGGCATATTGTTAGACACTATGGTCTGTTGCGTTTTCTCTGCTTAACTAGCTAAAAATTGTTTATTGTTTATATTGTTTGTTAAACAGGAAATTAGATAAGAGAATGATTAGGGGACTGCTTGTGGTGGGGTGATTCCCGACTCTGCTTTGTTAAAAAGGGAAACATAGCCAATCATATTTGAAATTCTTATTCCACTTCTGACACAGATTTATCTTTGGAAGTTGCTTGTGAATGTTTGCTCAAGTAACTTACTACAAAGAGGAAATGTGACCATGCGCTTGAGGATTCAAGAAAAACTACAGGGTGAAAGAGATCCTTGAAGCAATTTCCCCATACTCCTTCTGGGCAGCAGTCCCTGTAACAGTCTTAGGTATTTGTCAGGTAGCCCAGCCTGGGACAATAGCCTTTTATAATCAAAAACAGAAGAATAGCACAAAACAAACTCACTAGTCCTGTGCCAGACCTCCCATTCTCCCGAGGGCTCTGACAGTTCACTGTCCCTGCAGGAGTGCAGGGCTGGTCTTTTCCTCCAGGTGCGAAGGACATGCAAGGTCTGCTTTACTTGCTGGTCAGCCAGTAACTGTACTCTTTCTCTCGTTTTAACTGACCCTTTGGTACTGGCAGTGAGTGCAGGTGTAGTGGGATTTGGCTGAGTGGGCCCACAGCAGTTCGTTAACCCTGGCCTGTTCAGTGTGGGGTTGGCATACCCCATCACAGGAAGACACAAATTAGTCGGAATTTCAGTAAATCTTGAGCTAGCCTTTGAAAAGAATGGATGGTGCCCTTTAAAAAGCTGACCCTCACTACTGTAGCATTATTTTTGGTCATACTATGTTTATCACCAATTTAGAGGTGAACCACTACTTGCTTTTTTTAAGAAACTAAGTATGAACAATGGTATAAATCTACCATCTAGTTAAGTGTCTAGCAATGCAGAAACTGCTGTTTAGAAGCTGTGATACTATTTCTGTATGAAGTAATGTAATATGCTGGAGCAGTTGACAGATCTGAAATAAAGTGAAAGCTAAAGTAAACATGGTACAGGTGTGAGACAAATAACATTTCCTCATCTGATATGGCAGGTGTGCTTGTTCCTGACATACCACACACAGTTTTGAAAATGTAAGTAGTTCATCATTTTCTGTTCCTCACTTTCAGTCCTTTAAGGTCAATAGGTATATAACTTACAAATGTTAATCTATGCAAGTCATTGTTGTCCCTATAAGATTAAAACTGGAACACTTGCAGTATAGTTAATCCTTTTTTTCCATCCAACATTGGGGCACAGATATTACTGCACAATGTGTACATTATTGCACCTACACTTAAGTTAAAACTGCCAAATGGCTCATTAAACCTGATGCATATAAGAATCTAATTACCTGTGTATAGATACAGTAGTAAAATCAAAAATTTGATTTGCCTATACAAATGCAGAGATTTGCTAAGAAACTTTTTTGGCTAAAGTGTGTTAGCCTGTAATGGGAGATTTATGTACAATATGAATTTTTTATCCAAAATACTTGCTAATTGGAGAAAAATGGAGTTGAGTCTAGCTGTATTGAGAATTTTCTGATTTTTAGCTGCCTATTATCTCATAGCAGCAAACATAGGAACAAATTGCCATCTAATCTGCTTGAGATGAGTTGACTCAAATACATCAGCCAAAGAACATAAGCTGCTTAATGAGATGTTAAAAAACAGACTGACAAAATATGAAAGATCTAGATATGGAGAGGGAGTGTGTATGAAATAGTGTTTAAAATATGTACACTGATGAATTACAGTATTATATTATTTTTAATCTTGTACTGGAATTTGTGGCTAGTAGATGTTTCTCAATTAGATAAAGTAATTAAAACTGAAGCTTGCTGAGTGTATAACTAGTATCTATGTTATGAAGTACCCAGGCAAATTATTATTAGAATTTAAATGGACATATGTAGAGAAGGGAGAGGGGTCTGTCCTGAGTGGTTGTGAACTTGAGCAGCCAACTTCTGTTCCAGTCAAGATGGATTGTTTGGGAACAAGATCAGCTCCTTTGAAAGCCTCTTTTCTATTGGCTTTGAACAGTACTTAAAATGCACTAATCCCATACTGGGTTACTCTCAAAGCTTGAATGGCAGCACGAGTTCAACATTAAAACGCATCTTTAAATAGATGAGGGCATGACTGGGCTTAGCCTAACTTTTCGCATTGCTTGGTCTGATTGAAAAAGGCCTTGGCCCTCAGCATTACATGTGTGAGGCAAAGCATTTTAGCCAGAACATTACCTATATTTACATGGCATACCATGATGTATTTACTGCATTATATATTATATGCAGAAAGCTGTGTTAAAAGAACATTAAGAACACAAGGGAACTGAATTAAAGTTGTTAATTCTCGCATTTCCCAACTTTTCTTTTGCAGTCTTAACATTCTTTTAACGTTTTTTACTTGTGACTTTTTAGATTTTTTTTTTTAAGTGAATTGAATAACCCAAACTCCCATTTTATGGAACCATATTTACTTCCTGCGTGAATCATTGATCTGGCTGGAGCCCAAGACCTTAGATCCATAACACAGACCTTTGCTACTTCAGTTTAACGAGTAACTAGTAGAAGCATTAGGCTATTGTCCTGTCTGTAGACCACCCACTACAGGCATGTGACGTACACTTTGCCAGTGACTTACAAAACTTTGCTAGACGGCAAAGGAATGTAGAGAATCTTGGGTTCTGTCCCTGTCTCTGGAAGGTAGCGTGTGACCTAGTGGTTAGACAGCACAGCCAAATACGAATTTGGCACATTGATTCTGAAAGGCAGTGAGCCCAAGTGCATGAGACTTAGGTCTACCATACTAGAGACTTGGGGCCATATTCTAGTCCTTGCTATGGCCCCTTTACTGGGCTCCAGTGTACTCAGCCCCATTTTGTTCCTCTCATAGCCACTGATGTAGGGACATGCAAGGGAAAGAAAAGGAAGTGGCTGATTTGTGGAACTCTACAGCAGTTGGGGGCTTGGGAGAGGCTCATAGGCAGGCAGGTCAGACTGCAGTAAATTAGAGCAGCCTCTTGGTTGTATTTATAGTTCTGGCAGAGATGACTTTGTGCCATTACCCCATATGTAAAATGGGACAGTGAACTCTGGTCACCTCCTAAGGTAGGGGTATGAGGCTTTGCTCAACAATAAGGGCTGTGAAGTGTAAATAATTATTAACACTTTACAGTCAGTGGAAGAGTGAAACTAGGATTTGTCTCCTCCTGGTGCCCAGTGCCCCTGTGATTAAAGCAGATTGAAGCAGAAAGAGGAGCTTTCCCAAACCAGGAAGCAGATCTATATGACCCCCCCCCCACCTCTGCTTACTTTAACGTCTGCATTCTCCTAGACAAAGGGGTGGCAGCTGCAGTACTGTCCCTAGCCCATGAGCATGCGCCATGTGGTTGGGATGTAGGAAGTTATGCAGGGCTGGAGTTATGCTCAGCATGGATAGAATGTTCAGAGATTGTAGCCACAAACCTCTAACAAGTTCTACTGAGCATGTACAAATGATAATTTTTAGAGGTTTATAATTTGGCCAAATATGCATGGGTTCTCATTTGGACAGCAAAAGGCATCTCTCTGACGCCAGGATAATCCATCTGCCAGTTTTCATGTTCCTACTCCAAACCTGGGAGACACCAAAGCTGGTAGAAAATACTTTTAGCATTGGCAAAACTACTTGATTCCTCCCTTATCTCATTCCCAGAAATAGCTTGAATCATTTCTACTAAATGTAAAATTCTGCCTCAGGCATGAAAAATTTCAGCTTGAATGGTTAAAGATTGGCAAAATTATAAACAACTGAAATCAGGGTCTCCTAATGGAAAGTGTTAGGCAAACTTACAGGTGTCACCACAGTCCAGCATAACTTGTGTACCATAAAATGTACACTCTGCATTGATTTGTGAGCAAGTATCCCCATAAACTCATCCAGCAACAGTTTAAATATTTTAAAATGTAATGCTGTTTGGTAAGTCAAATAGTAGATCCTGTCACAAACAAACTGTGGGTTATGGAATTAAATATTCAATGTGAACATCAGTATGTGGGTATGTTTGCCAGTATGTGAGCGTGACACAAAGGGGCCTGCAGAGTTTATAGCATTACTGATGAGTAGCTGGATCCTGAAGACCATGTTGGAGTGGTAGGGGCATAAAATGATCTGTACAGATTTAAATAATGGAAAGACATGCTAGAAATCTCACATCTGGAAATCGGGGAAACTCTCTGAAGGAAAGAAACAGCTGGGTTCCTAAGGGGAATGTATAGCCTCCACCCTGTTTTAAAGAAACAAAAATCCTGCTTTGGGATTAGCAGAGGGTTATTGGGAGGAAAACAGAACTCAATGGGGGAATTTTTGAAAGATTTTTTGGGGTGTTTTTTCTTTCTGCTTGTGCTTGGTAATACTGTTACTTTTTTGCTCCTCCAATACATTTTATGCCTTTAGAGTCACCAGTCATGAGGAGTCTCAGACTCATTCTCTCTCTCACACATGCTCTCTCAGAAATACTCACCGTAATAAAGAGCTGCTTGTGCTGCTGGCATCCCAGTTTTTGTTGAACAATCCACAGAATCTCACACATGGCACCAGAAGAGCCTAATATAGTCTAACTGACTCCCTACTTCTGATTTTTACCCATTTTTAAGGACCTTGGGAAGTCTTATGTATGCAAATCATCAAAAGAACATTTAGCTGTTTTTCTGTTAAAAACTTACAACCTTATTTTTAATGGACTGTCCTTTCAAATGAATGGAACATCAGTACTTGATGACTCTATCCTACTACATGAGAGATGGATATTTCCTGTATGAGGAGTAGTTGTGAAAGTTATTAGACTTTAAAGTTAACAGGTAATTAAGCTGAAAAGGGGAATTCGCAGCTCTTTCTGGGTGGTTGTTTTGTGCTGTTTGGCTGCAGAGTGAATTGGTTTTTGCTCTGAAGGCTCTGAGTAATCAGAAGTAGAAAGCTTTGCTTCTGAAGAAAGAAGCACGTGAAGTGACTTTGGCCGCATCCCAGTTCCTAAGGGATCCATGTCTCAGTGAAAAGCTTCCTGGAGCAGGGTTTGCCATGGTGTTTGTCTTGTACAGTAACATGCACACATTGGCACAAACCAGTCATCACAATTAATATTAATAACTCTTGAGCGGCGGAACTTCACTTGAGGAAACTAGAAGTGAGTATGGTGGAATATTGCGCAGTGCCTTCTTACCCTATCTAGCTCATATCAGTCAGGTTAATCTCACAAGTTCAACTTCACACTTCCGAAGGAGGCAACTGAGCTCTGCTAGCTTTGTTTTTCTGTCATTTATATACTGTCATAGGTCCATTAATTTAAATTACACTAGCTGAGAATCTGCCCCAGGCTTTTTAAACACCCTAAAGCATTATATTGTATGCTAGGTGAAAATGAAACACTCTAAATATTCTAGTCCCTGCAGTATCACCAGCTATCACCAGTTTCTTCATATACTCTGCACTGAATAAACATGTTTAGAATATTTCTTTTGTATGCACACTAAAGAAAGCATCTGTCTGTACTTTCTAGGTTTCTTTAAAAGCAGCAAAGAATCCTGTGGCACCTTATAGACTAACAGACGTTTTGGCGCATGAGCTTTCGTGGGTGAATACCCACTTCCTCAGATGCATGTAATGGAAATTTCCAGGGGCAGGTATATATATGCTAGCAAGCAAGCTAGAGATAACGAGGTCGGTTCAATCAGGGAGGATGAGGCCCTGTTCTAGCAGTTGAGGTGTGAAAACCAAGAGAGGAGAAACTGGTTCTGTAATTGGCAAGCCATTCACAGTCTTTGTTCAATCCTGAGCTGATGGTGTCAAATTTGCAGATGAACTGAAGCTCAGCAGTTTCTCTTTGAAGTCTGGTCCTGAAGGTTTTTTGCTGCAGGATGGCCACCTTAAGGTCTGCTATAGTGTGGCCAGGGAGGTTGAAGTGCTCTCCTACAGGTTTTGTATATTGCCATTCCTAATGTCTGATTTGTGTCCATTTATCCTTTTCCGTAGAGACTGTCCAGTTTGGCCGATGTACATAGCAGAGGGGCATTGCTGGCATATGATGGCGTATATTACATTGGTGGATGTGCAGGTGAATGAACCAGTGATGGTGTGGCTGATCTGGTTAGGTCCTGTGATGGTGTCGCTGGTGTAGATATGTGGGCAGAGTTGGCATCGAGGTTTGTTGCATGGATTGGTTCCTGAGCTAGAGTTATTATGGTGCGGTGTGCAGTTACTGGTGAGAATATGTTTCAGGTTGGCAGGTTGTCTGTGGGCAAGGACTGGCCTGCCACCCAAGGCCTGTGAAAGTGTGGGATCATTGTCCAGGATGGGTTGTAGATCCTTGATGATGCGTTGGAGGGGTTTTAGCTGGGGGCTGTATGTGATGGCCAGGTTTCTTTGACATTGCTTAGAATGTCAAGAAATGTAATACCTATATTATCTCAGTAATACAATTCGGTGTAATCTGCTACTGTAGGTACTGCACAAAAACATTAGTGCCTGATTTCTCTCCTACTCAACAGTGAACATTCTAGCTAAGCATTTAGCTGTATTAATTGAAATTTCAAAATCTGAGCCAAAATTACTAATTGCTAAATTACTCTAATGCTCCTTCTATAACTGCATGGAGTAGGCCTCCTTGTTTTCTCTGGTGGCTCTGATCAATGGTACATTTTTCCTCAATTGGATGAAAACTTTGGCCAACATTTTTAAGTTGAATGCCCCAAGTTAGGCACCTACTTCATCAGTAACCCAGTTGTTTGAGGGTTTGGTACCTCTGAAAGTCAGGCCACTTAGGTGGATACATATGGATGTGCTTTTCTAGCTTTAAGATTTCAGTCAGAAAATTTTGATCTTTGGCCGCTATCAATGAAATACTAGTAATCAATGTACATTCTTAAGCTTTTGTTTGAGGAAAGCACCAGGGAGGTTATTTTCTCCATTGAATGGTGTTGACAGCTGCAGAATCTAAGCTTTCGTTTAAAAACAAACATACAAACAAAAAAATCCTCTAGTTCTTAGAGTTGCAAAGATCTTCCAGAGTAAACCAAGTGTAAACTAATGCTGTGTAGTTTTCCTAAGTCTGCATGGACAACTTCAGAGATTTCCCAAGTTGCAGCGCAGTGAAAATTGACCAGAATCTTGTCAGTTTTCACTGTTCCATATTTAGAACACAGTGGGCAGCAGTGAAACAGAGAAGTTGGTCATCTTGAACTACTCCAACTTTGGAAAGCTATGTACAGCAAATGAGCAGTTACTGGAGCTGTTCACAGTTATGGTCTGTTCTCGTGTGGTGTCCCCCCCCCCAAAAAAAAAATTAAAAAAAAAAATTAGGGAAGTGGAGCCACCTCTCCCCCTAACACACCACCACCATCATCTTAATAGTAGCCACGATGATCTTGGGTGTGAGAGAGGAATGATTTATACGTATTGCGATAGTGCCTAGGAGCTGCATGGACGAAGATCTTGCTGTGTTAGGTGCTGTACTAACACAGAACAAAAAGAATCCCTGCCTCAAAGAGCTTAGTATAGGAAAGAAGCAGGGGGAATGTTCCCTCTCTCTTACAGCTATCTGAAGGATGTGTGTGAGAGCTTCAGATTTATCAAAACCTGATAGCTGGAGGCTATGAGAAATGGAGTCCCTTCTTAAGATCCAGGACTGCACCTGATGCAAATGCAGTGACCTTCCCTTTCCCTGAGGGTGCACAGGTGGCTGTGGCTTCTCAAAGGGACACTGAACCCAGAGAGACAGAACCCTCCTTTTAGTTTAGTCACTTGGCTATTGAGTGTTAGGGCCTGAAACTGTTACCAGTGTCTGAACAAGGTGGTGGGGAGGGGTTGAGGCTGGTAGGTGGAGAGAAGGAGAAACTGAGGGGACGCATTAGATTAAAAAGAGAAATATGATAGTAAAAAGAGGAATTTTGGGGGATGAGTGGAGAGAAAAGGGACAAAGTGAGGAGAGATGTTGAAAACTACATAAGCAGAGCTACCAAGTGAATTGTAAAAGGGAGAAAGTGGAATGAAGCCAGGAAGGAAAAAAAAGTGTAACAAAATCAAGGAAAACACTGTAAAGTATGATTGAAAACACACTAAGGAGAGCATGAATTGTTAAAATTAAATGCAGTACCCAACTCTTCTGTTGCTATAAATTGCAGGGCTGTGATGGCACCAGGTATTGTTCACCCAGGCTTAATCCTCAGGCAGCTAGTGTTGGGTAAGTTTTTCAAGCTGTGCAGGAGGATCCTCATTTGTGTTTGCTTCAGTTCTGTTCATCTTCCAGGCCCTGAATAAACGTGTTAATAATATCCATTTGTCATGGGAGATTATGCCACACACTGAATTCAAACTTTTGTGCAGAAGAGGCATGTAGTCTGGCACTGCCCAGTCTAAAGCTATTCCTTTTAGCTGTTCAACATGATCTCTTGTCACCTGGCATGAAGACATGGTCCCAGACACTAGTTAGCCCTGTGAGAGACCTTGAACACAATGGTATGAGCTATGGAGGCTCCTTTTAATCCTCCTGGGTGACTTTCTAAGTAGGGAAGAGGCTAATCCATTGCTTGTGCATTCCTTGTGTGTGAGAGGAGGGGATGAAGAAAGCTATGTAAGGTTCCTAAAATTTACTTGAACTCAGTTAGCCTTTACCTCTTTGCAAGCTGTCTGTCATATTCTGAGAGTAGCCTTGAGCCATGTGATTACTCAGAACACTGCTCTGAGCAGTTTGGGGGCAGCTTTCTTATGATGGCTGTACAAGCTTGCTGTTACTTTCATCTGTAATTCATAAGAAACCTATTTTCATAATTTGATTGCAAGTGGAAAAAAGGAAGAAATAGACACTCGTGACTGCAGCTTCAGTTTAAAAAAATATGAATGCAACAAAATGGAACTTTAGAAAGTATTGGAATTCAAAGTTCGCTTTAAACAAATAAACAAACCTTAAACAATGGAAACTGTTAAAGCACTGTTAAGGGCACCCAAACAAGCATAAATCTGTCTCCATAGTGAGAACGACCAGGGTTTGCCTTATCCCAGCCATTACGCAGGTTCATGTCTTCTGTGACCATACAAAATATTAATTAATATTAACTAGAGCTGGTCGGGGACAAGGTTAATTGGAATATGCCAATTCATTGAACCTGAAATATTTTTCAGAAATGTTTTGGGTTCAATGAACTTCTGACAAAGCACAGGTAGGGTTCCTCCGGGGCAGCCCCTCTATGACAACTGTCATGAGGCCAGGGACTTGAGGGCTTCCAGGGTCTATGGCTCATGGGCAACCTTGCCATGTGGACGGCCCTGAGATCAGGCTCTGGCTGGAGCCATGGCTTTCAGGGTTTTAGGATCCCTGCTCTGTGGTGGGGAGCTCACCTGAATCCCAGGGCATCCCCAGGAATGGAAGGCAGCCTGGGAGGTGGGGGCAGCCAGCTGTTCCATTTCATTTAGAAAAATGGAACTGAAACGTTTGTGTTTTTTTTATTTTTTAATGAAAAATTTCAGAATTCAGTTTCCCACAGAAAAGAAAATTTCAAGGTTTGTTCTGTATCGGAATGAAAACTTCTTTGAAATGGCAGAATTTCTCACAAAAGGAAATTCTGAGTTTTTGCCAGATCTGATCTTAACCATAGAGGTCAGTCAGACTCCAGGCATAAACAATCCATGGAAGAAGTCGTCCTTTAATGATTCTTGATTAGATACATAGCCTACTGAAGATAGTCTTTTCCCTTTGCTCGCAAAGATGCCATGTGCCATGAAATATCCAAGTGACACTAGATCTGTATTTCATGGATCTCTGTATCCAAACTCTTAAACTGAGATAATGAAATTATAGGACTTGCATGGAAACCTAAAGGTTAGCGCAGTGCCAAAATATATATGCATGAACAGTTATGTAACATGTTCTGTGGTTCAAATCGTCAGTATTTCATCTGCAAGCTGAGCAAGTACATATCTTCTCTAAATTTTAAGACTATTCAGAAGGCTGGTAACATGCATGGAGCAGAAAAGGTTGGTGTCCACCTATACTCCATTTTAAGTGTTTAGTTTGTCTTGAATTGAGTGAAGTCTGGTTGACTTTCACTAGATGATCACCTCCATTATGCAGCTGAGTTTTTTTTCAGCCCAATTGACTGATCAATTCCATTATCTTTTATTATGCTGTAAATGAATCTCTCTGCAGTCTCTTCTTACAGAGCACAGGATGAGAGTGACTAACATTTGGTTGAAGTAGTTTAGCTCTCTGCAACCATAGTAAATATGCCTTACTTCTCTTTTCTTTGTCACTTGTAGGTTTATCCTTCAGACCAAGGGAGTAATTCACAATCAACTCTTAGAAAAACAGAAAATAGCAGAAGAGAAAATTAAAGAACTTGAGGTAAGTTTTAAGTGAATGAAGGTGATATTGAAAGTAGGACCTTAAAAAAAAAATCAACATGCTAGTCTTTGTTGCATCCCTTACATATATAGTATGTTTATTTAGCGCTTTTCATCCTAAAGGATCTTAAAACACTAGAACTCCTATTCACTGCTGAAACATTGCTATCTCTTGGGTAGAATGCAGCAGCTGTCATGGTAGTAATATTAGCAGTGCATATCCTGCTGACCCCCCTGATAGGAAAATACCTATCTAGTCTAGAAGTAATTAATGTGATTTGGACATATTACCTAATCTGAGTATTTGAGAGATACAGAAATATATAGGAAATGCACAGTAATTTCAGTTAATGCCCTTTTGCAAGTTCAAACTGCTGAAACAGGGCTTTGGATCCATTTAATCTTGACAAATGTCCAGGAGATACAAGCCAGGTTCACTTGCTTTGCTCATTACATTTAATTCTTCAGAGGGACACAAATAGAAATGCTCCAAAAGTGCTACCATTATGTCTTAAAATGTCCCTAATACGTGAATAATATGAAACCCTGCCCCTTAGTATCTTGAGCAAAGAACTGAAAAACAAACAAACACAAAAAAAACTCACAACAAAAATACTCTCTAGGAATATGTTTAGGGGAAGCAAATGATGAGTTGACCAAACAGCGTGATATGTTAATGTGAACTTTGGAGATGGAATTAACAATAGGGAAGGCAGAGCAGGCAAGTAAGTTTGTGTGTGTGTGTGTGTGTGTGCGTGCGCGTGCGTACAAAGAATACTGATGTGAAGTGCTTAAAGTGCAGTTTTACTCTGAAAAGTGGCACTGTGGAGTTCTACATTTACTCAGTTACTCCAGAGCAAATCTGCTCAGTTGGTAAATAGATAGGTGCTTTTCTTCTGTTTGCCCTGAAAGCACAACCTACAGTAAGAAAGACAAAATGGCTTCTGTCTTTTGCATCTCTATCAGTAAATAATCTGCAGGCAGAACTTAATTAACAGTTCTGTTGATGAAGTGGGAGATAGATATGATGCATGTTAGATTCTAGTCTGCCTTACATAGCACTAAAAGGTGTTTAAAAAAAAGGAAGTCTTAAATGCATGTCCTGATTTTCAGAGATGTTGAGCAACCCCAACCCCCATTAAATACAACGAATGTGGCTTGTGTTCATTACTTTTGAAAATCAGGTTCTTGTATTTTGTTCAATAAAGTACTTTGTTATGATTCTGAATAGATATAGGGAGCAGATAAGAATGTGCCATTTTTAGGTGTTTTTCATTTTAAAGACTGTGGATTTAATGTGGTGAAAAGTGTTTTTATTCAAAGAACAGATGATAGGATGGGGCAGATTTAAAGTAGTTTTGAGTGTTGTGTTTGAATAGGACAACCTTAAGCTTGCGTTTCCTTGGTATCTACTGTTCACATTTGTGGTGTTTTAACTATAATATTTTTGAAAAGCAATGCACATATCTGTAGTTGGAGTGTGTCTGCAACCATAACGGCACCATGACAAACTCTTTAATGTGGGGATATGTTTTTGTTATAGTAGTATCCTAATAAAAATAGGATCCACAGTGAGGGAGATATCCTAACCTTTGAAAATCTGTTTTTAACTGTCTCAGTTTTCATTGGAAAGGAGAGAACAGATATGTCTAGGGGGCAGCTGTGGTAATGAGATGAGGCAAGATAACATTTTAACTACATTTTGGACATTAGGAAGTGTGCGTTGTCAGGTCTGATCAATCTAGGACTGGGCCTATTTGGTTGTGGGAGGGCAGTCTAGCTGGACAGTGCTGTCCTGTGCTCTGGAGAAAAACATTAATGCTGTATTTATAGAAAATTCTCACTCCATGAATAATGTGAAAGATGCACTTTCAAATTACAGCTGTCATTTCTGAGCCGAAGTGCTTGGGTTGACCTCATGGCTGGGACAGTCACTGATGAAACCCAATGTCAGTGATGTTCACGAGTCCCCATACTGCCTCAGCAGTTATTAAAGGGTTGTTTTGAATGCACTTTCTGAACCTGAAGCCATTCCATTGCTTGAAAATTTTTCCTCTTGGTAGCAGTTAAAAATGCATCCCTTGATGGTGGAAATTTTTCTCCGTTTGCGTCTTGGAAAACACGCACCTGCATACCTCTGCAAGTGTTGTAATGTTGATCTTCAAATGGTAAACTGGGCATAGGAGCACCTCCAGTGCATTTACGACATCCTCAGTGACTGTCTCAGCTGTTCTGAGCACCTTCAGGGCAAGTTCATGCTGTTTGGAGGCTGAATCAAATGCCTTCCAGTAAGATAATTTGGTCTTTCCAGCTGGCTTTGTGTGGTTTTTAACGGTCCAAGTGATAGGAACACATCTCTGAGGTGTTACGGTGATTCTATACCCCAGCAGCAGGCACAAAAACAATATCTGATAGAAGTCTTGGGTAGCGTCTCACAGAGAGCACTAGAACAGCCGTGTCTTGTGCAAAAATCTGGAATTTAGTAGCACCTCTCTCTGTGATGTTGATGGCATGCAAGATAATTTTAGTCAGCTTCCTCATGCGAACTATGAAGAAACTCCACTGACCACTGTGAGGCAGTAGCTTCATTATGTCATACGCCAATGAAATTCTTCGAGTAATTCTTCACATGCTGGAGTGTTTTTCCTGCAAGGTATGCGGTTAACTCATCCTTCATGTGAGTATGAAACAGTAACTTCTTCACTGTGGCATTGAGGATGTTCATGGAGTCAGTGATTTTATATTTCACAAGTGCAGTACAATGGAGTCTCTTCTTTCTGGTAATATTTTTAATTGATTTCCCCGTAATACTTGTCAAGCATGAGATGGATTCTGTCATAGATCCAGTATTTTCTCTGTATCCTAATGATGAAGTGTTCAGCCAAATCTTAGCAGATGTTAATAGTTTCTACTTTGTCAACAGCTTATATCTTAGCCATACCATCTATGATTGGTATCCTGAAAGGCCTCTGCTGGCATAAGGTACTGTTCATGTTGTTAGTAGGTGCTGGCTTAGGAAGAC
Organism: Gopherus flavomarginatus; assembly: GCF_025201925.1. Taxonomy (NCBI): domain Eukaryota; kingdom Metazoa; phylum Chordata; order Testudines; family Testudinidae; genus Gopherus; species Gopherus flavomarginatus. Next base: position 37,029,132 of record NC_066623.1, on the reverse strand, counting down.
CATGAAAGATGTACATTAGTTTGTTTTTTGTCTGGCATATATGGGTTGTTCCATCATATGTGAACATTGATCATGGAGAACTCATGTAGACCCAAAGTCTCACGTAGATGATCATGATGCTAAGGTCTGGACTTGACCGGTAGATGAGCAACAACCTGTCTGCAGTTAGCTTTGTAATCGTCTCTGCCTCCTTCACTCTGACTTTCCTCTTTGCATTCGAGCACACCATTAGTCTGTTTTTCTTAATGGGATCCCAAAGATTGACAGAGCCTTGGATAATTCTTTGGATTTTGAAGGCCTCATACAAATCATGACCCAGAGTATACAACTGAGTGACATCTTTAACTATCTCATCACTGAAGACTGCTTTTATCATAATATTAATGAGCTCCGATGCACGAATGGGTAGCCAGTGTGAGTAAGCTCATCTGTAACTTTAAAATAGTTCTTTCTTGGTATTTAACAGCACCTAATGAGTTTAAATAGTGCTTGGTTACTTCTGGGAAAATCATTCTAAGCACAGTTAATGTTTCATTTGAAATTTGCTAGAGTTCTGGGGTTGTCAGGGAAAGAGCAGCATTCTCACTAAGAGTGACTGCTTCATACATTTTTTTCATGTGTTGAAACTCTACTTAATGGATGCCTTTGGGCTTCCAGCTTATCGCAGAAGAAGCAGGTATTCTTCTTTAAATGCATGCCATGGGAACTAGTATAAGGCAAGTCTCACCCACAGTTGGCACCTGTCCCAAAATCTTTTCCTTTTTTTAAATGCTCTATGTACTTCCCCTCCAACCTTGCCAAATTCATTTTTTGACTGTGCTTCTTATAGCATGCAAGTTGCCACTATTTAACCAGGTACTCTGCAGGGGTATTCTCTAAAGATTCAGCTACTGATTGGTATTCTTCATCTCCCCATAGACTTCTAAATATGATCAAAACCAAAGTAAAAAGAAGGATTTTGTAATAAATTACTTTGGGATTGTAATTAACATACGTTATATAACATCATTACGTACTGTTTGTGGATGGATTCCAGTAATTTCTGGCTGCATGCTGATGTCTTAACCAGTGCCTCATTACAACTGTTTTCTCATAATAAACCAAGCTAATAATCAGTACCACTAAACCTTTTCTTTTTTGCCGATGATGACAAATCAGTTTTAAGCACTCCTTCCATTATGTTGTCACGGAGTGTGGGGGGACACAAGGCCCTGCACCCCCGGCTTCCTGTGATTCACCATGACTCTCAGCCAGCCAGTAAAGCAGAAGGTTTATTTAGGTGACAGGACCACAGTCCAGAACAGGTCTTGCAGGCACGGACAAGAGGATCCCCCCCAGTTAGGTCCATCTTGAGGCCCTAGGGGCACCACAGCCCCATTGGGGGGTCAGAGCCCTGTCTGGGCTCCCCTCCATTCCCCAGCCAGCTCCTGAAACTCTCTCATCCCCTAGCGTCTCCTTCCCGCCCCCTCCCCACCCCCCGCCTTTCTTCAGCTTCCCAGGCAAAGGTGTCACCTGGCCTCTAACCCTTTCCTAGGTTCTCACATTACATGCTCAGGTATCCTCCCTCAAGGCCAGTCTGCCATCCCCCAATGCAGACTGTCCTCCCAGGCCAACACTCCCCACTCAGCATTCACAGACCACATTAAGAACAGTCCCAGTTCATCACATCCAGTAATTTGTAACATTAAAATAAATTAATTAGATATATTCTCGGCATGAACTGATAACACAGTGCTGTCAGTTGAGGGCCACAATTTAACTTTGCGAGGGCTGCGTGTTTGACATGCCTGTGTTCTAAATAATTTTTTAAAACCATAGCACTTTTTCAAATATATATCTACGTCATTGTTTTAGGATTGTGGGAGAAAGGGCTTTGGAATGTTACCCAACTCAACCCATTTCCAGTGATGTATTATGAAAATTTCTGCCAACTGTAGAACCTGGAGCGAGGACTTGGGGGCAGCGAGTCCTCCCGCCATGCTGCAGAGGGGTCGCATTGAAATTGATTCTGTACATTTCTATGAATCAAATGACACCTCCCTTAACTTTCTCTTATTATCTTGTCCACAAATTTACACATGCTCTCAGACTAACATCATTAGTAATAGTAGTGCTTTAAGATGAGTGAGCTCTAGTGGAGACAGGACACAGGCATTTTTACCACACACTAAACATTTCACCATTGATCGCACAGGTGGAGCTGCCCTGGGACTGAAAAGGCAGCTGTAAACATCCTGATTAGATGCAGCCCCAGTGTTAAAGCCAAATGGAATCTGGTTGATAGGCTTTAGTCTACTGAGTGTTGGGCTCCCAGGCTGCTAGTCTTGCCAGACTGTGGTCAGTTTTCAGCAACTATAATCTTTAGCTGCATGTCTCCATCTGTTCCTGTTCATGGTGGGAAATGGTTCTTAACCTTCTGAACTTTGATTGCTGGGTTAAGCAGAATGGGTGGAGTTCCTTGTAAATTATAACCTTCTACTTCTTAGGCAGAGGTTCAAAGCTGTCCAGTTGATCGTTGTTTTCTCTCCTTTGAAGCTTACAGCTGCCTTTGGCCAACCGTTATTGGCACTGAATTGACTGTAACAAAAGCAGTGACTGATCTCAGTAACTGATGGGAGAGGGAAAGTGGCTGCCAGTTGGATTGCACTCTCCTTTTTAACCATTGATATGGGGGCCAAGTTCCCTAAAGCTTCTACAGTTTGTTTAAAATGAAGATTCATATCCGCTATTAACTACTTTTCCAGCTGGCTGTTCCAGGAGAGCCATGGGATTCCTTATGAGAAAGGTTGAAGTCTTACATTGATGCTTCCTGTGAGCTGAGGATTTCCAGGGGAACACCTGAATCCAAGTTACATCACTTTATCACAAGAGTAGCTGGGAGAGAATTTCTCTGGTCCTGAAACCAACCAGTGATGGTAGGGAGGAAAGAATGTGAAACTTACGTGATCTTAGTGATTCCACTAGGTCGTCCTAAAGAAAATATCAGACTGAGAGAAACGTGATGAGGTTAAAAATCCCCAACTTCAGATTATTAAATGTGGATAGGTTTTGAAGGTTGGATTTACCTTCCACCATGTCCGCTGCTTTCTTTACCACCTCCCCATCCTAACTATGGTGGCACAGCTCCAGTGCTTCAGTGAAGACGCTGTCTTCGCACTCAACTGCCTAGACACTGCCTATGCCCTCCCACATTTGAGGTCCACAATTTAACTTTGTGATGACTACGTATTTAAAATCATTTAAAAAAATTATACTTTAACACTTTCTCAAATATATATTTACATCATTGTTCTAGGTTTGCCATGTTTGATTGTGTTTGTGGGAGAAAGGGCTTGGAATGATACCCAACTCAACCCATTTCCAACAACATTGAAAATAGCTGAATTCGTTTGGCTTAACACAAAAAAAAAAAGGACCAAAAAAAAAAGTAAGCCTGGGCCGTGGCATGGAAAATTTCAGTCCAAAGTTTGCAATGTTTTTTAAGCAACTGAAAACAGGGTCTTGTGATGACTGAGTGTTGGGCTATACCTTAGTAATAGGCAGTGCTCCTAGCTTCACTTAATTATAAAATCCTGGAAGTGTTTCTCTTTTTGGTAGCATGCTAAAAATAGTGCCCATTTTGAGTGTGGTTTTTTAAAGCACGTGCCCAGCTACCATTGACAGTCTGGGAGTTGGGTGCCTAGTTCCTATAAGTGCTTTGGGAAATCCCACCTTCAAGGGGCCTGATCCTGTGCATTTTTGGGAGTTTGTAGTGTGAGACATTAGTATTGCCGAGCTATTATCAGGCCTGCATGAGATGTATGCTGCTGACATAGGGCAGAATTTTCCTAAGTGTTCAGCCTTGGGAAGCCGGGCCAGGTCTTCAGTACACTGAGAGCTCATTGGTTACTGAGCTGTTTTGAAAATCTGGCCATAGGTGTCGCAATGGGAGCTGCTGGGTGCCGAGTACTTCTGGAAATCACTCTCTTGGTGTTCTTTAGAGGCTTGAGCTGCATGTTTTTACATTTACAGCACTGCTATAGTGAACTACTTGTACACTGAGCCTGCAATATAAAACTTAACTTTCTCTTTCAGGACTTGTTTGCCCTATTTTTGCTTTTATTAGCAATGGATACAAACCCAGTTTAAAATAATAAATTGCAGGTTACTTTGAAGGGGATTTGGCCAGTCTTTGAATCAAAAATAAAACTGCCTCCTTTTATACCAACTTCAATCTAAATGGCTGGCCATGCAAATGGCTTTGAGACTTAGCTGCATTGGAAGCCACCTTTAGGGGCACTGCAGGCAGCCTCTTGAAATTCACTTGTATAAAGAAAAATTATGCAGGTCTTAAGGTGCTGAAAAATGGTGGAATAATACCCAGAGCTCAAAAAGATTCACAAACAACCATTAGTCAGGGTTAGATACAAACAACAAGAATTGGAGTGAGCAAAGGTGCTGGGATTTCTACCAGGGTTCTGTTCTTGAACTGTGGTTTCTAGACCCATCTCAGATATTTGCCCCTGGGTAGTAGATATATCTGATTAAACTTGAGGGTCACTCCTTGACCTGCAGGAAAGGAAGAAGAGATTTTTTGCCTTTCCTCCGGTCTCTAAAGCCTCCCTACTAGTGGGAGGATTGAGGGAGAGGAAGAAAGGTCTCTGCTATTCTACTTTTCTCTCCTCATTATGGTAGGTCCTGCTTCCCTGTGAATAATTCCAATGCCTGCGTCTGATGTTGCTCCTAGCTTTCTGCATAGCAGTACCATGAAATTGCTGTGATTCTTTTTAACCACTGAATTTCAGGTGTGTCTATTGCATGGCAAAGCTGTGAGCAGTGGCAGAGGAACTAGACCTCTAGGTGCAAACCCCAAAATGGCACTTTACATTCAATGGTCATTTGAAAATGATCTTTGCCATTGCAGGGGCCAATCCTGCAAACACTTAAGGTGCTTAACTTTACACTTGTGCATAGTCCCACTGAAGTCAATGGGACTTCTTGTGTGTACGTGCTTGCAAGATTGGGACCATAAGGCAATGAAAAAATCAAAAAAACGCAACATCTTAAATTCTGCAGAGATTAATGCCCTGTGCTCACATACTTACAAGAGGAGCTTCCAACTCACTAGCAGCAATTGGATTTTTCCAGCCTTGATAATATCAATTCTCTTGTTATGTTTAACTATATTAGTTGTGTATGTGAAATCTATTTTGAAAGCATTCTAAAGGGATGAGCACAGGCCCTTTTTAGCTCAGCAATGTTTGTGCAGTATTAGGAGAAAAACCTAGTAATGTTTTTCTTCCCTTGTTTTTAAGGAAACATGATATGCTGGGGTGGAACAATGCTTTGTTCAGGAAATGTTATCCGTTTCCATTGTAGGGCTAGATGGATTCTGTTTTTAAATGTGGCATTTTAAAAAGACCAAACTCTGTGATGTTATAAAGACATGGAAAATGATTCTTCCTTCAGCGTGGAGGAAGTGATTATTGCTGTGTTTTTTCACTGGTAGTATCTGATAATCCCCCTCCCTCCCGCTATTCTCGGCATGTTTAGTTGTCAGGCGTTGTCAGACTAAATTGCTAAAAATAACAAATATGGGGGAGGCTGCTCTGTGGCAGCTTTCTTCGCTGTGTGCCACTTGTTGAATTTAGTTCCTTCATAGAAAGGGCAAAAGCAACCAGCTTCCATTCTTGTTGAATGGGATTTCTTTTTTTAAAGTGCTGACAAGAACATTGTTGTGTGTCTCACATTTCCCAAACATTAATACTCCATGCACATGTACAAGAGGATGAAAGCTGACTGCTCCTGTAGGGCTAAATCTTCAGTGTCTGTCTATAGCAAAAACTATGATCTTGGAAAACCACAGGAAAATAAGTGGTTGCATTCTAATTCAATAGCTTGGCCATGTGGCTTCTGAGAAGCCATGTAAAATTGTCCCAACCCATGCTCAAGGTCTGTTCACCCACCCTTTACCATGATGATGTAGAAACTAATATTTTACCTGTCCATCAAATACCATTCGTCTCCTTGAGTAAGAGGGCGAGTTGAACTTTGCAAGGCTCCTTTATGGTAGAATAAAAGGAAGGGGTCATTCTATGGCAGTGGGATCTAATAGGGAGGCTGGGTCTCAAGACTCGGAAGCTTTGTTCCTGCCTTTGCCATGGACATGGTCTGTGATCTAGCAATATCTCAATGCCTTACATTCCTCCTCTGTAAAATAAGCATCCCTCACAGAATCAGTGTATGGGTTTGTTACGTTTTGGATGAAAGGATGGCCTAACTGCAGGTGTAAGATACTAGCAACATCCTCTTTCTACTGATCTGTAAGATAAGGAGTCTCTGAAATTTGCCAGGGCTACTCCATGCTCCATGAGAACAAATCTATTTTAATTAAATAGTAAATGTAGTGCTGATGAAAAGTGCCAAATTGGCTTGGAGACTGAAGTTCTTTGTTACCAGGATAGTATAGTCCAGGCAGTAATGGAGGCATATTGCCACCTGGCTATATACCTTCACTTCGCTCTTGAGGGACCACCTCCAGAAGTGAGAAGGGAGCCCAGTCTCCATGCTTTAGGCAGTCCCTTGATTTTCATACTGAGACTGTCAACATTGGTGCCAATTGTGAGTGTAGTTTAATTATGTCGAAAGCCTAGAAACTAGTGTGAACCCTCGGTTCATTTTACAGGCCACTAAACAGCCACCAGAAGGTAACACTGTTACGTTATTACTGAGCTGGACCACACTTAATCCCATTAATTACCACTGACAAACTGCTTATCCCATTGTGGATTCATGGAGTAGGCCAGTGGTCTGGAGTGTGTGGGCTTTTTCAAATAAACGAGAGAGAATGAGTGGCCCTGTTTTTCTTCTGTCAGGGGAATCCTCTCAAGAATTGCCCTCTCTGTGTTTTAATCTAGATGGATCTTATTTTGGTTGTGTGGTTTTTCTCTTTTAGCATAGAAGCAGGCTGTCATTTTTAAGAACTGCTTCAAGTGTGCCCGTAAGTGCTGGTCTGCTTAAGCTCTGTCTTCTTGACTTTATGGCCCCAGCTGCATTATAGACATCTTGCAAATGTTTCCCACCATTGCTAACACCAGTTCAGTTATAGTTTGAGCAAGATTGGGAGCTCTGGTGTAGTAGAGCTGCTGGTATTTTGAGTATCGTGTCCTCCAGGGTTGTTAATGCTAATGGAGCAGAACTAGTGCTGCCATCAGTTTGTAATATGTCCATCATATGGGCAGGGCTGTGCCAGTTTATGGCATTGCTGCATACAAGATTTGGCTGTTTGAACTCTTTGGGAGAATCTTGTATTGTTTCTAGACTTTCCCAAAGTCTGCTGTTTATGATGGTGGTGTGGAAGGCTCCAGGGCAGAATTCTGGCCCCCCAAGTTAAGATTCTCAGCTGAGCCTCTCCATGGCTTGATAAAGTTTGGCCCTTAGGGGAGCTACCCTAGCAGTACTAGGCTTGGGAATCAAAGCTGTGTTACTTTGGCTTTAATGGCCTTGTGTGATATTTGGAGTTATCTGCATTGTATCTGAATGGTCAAATGCCTGGAGGGTTCAGGAAGTTGGAGATGGTGAAAGCTCTGCGTAACTTGTTCCATATGCCTGTGATGGCAGTTCCAATGCTCTTGGCACAGAGTTCATGCAGCCAACAGGGTATGTGTTTGGCAATAGGGCTTGCTCTGAGCTCTTTACATCAACACGCGTTGCTAACTCTCAGTTGCTGTTACCAACATGGTTGCAGGCTTCTATCCTGTGAAGGCTCCACTTTGAAGTTTATTAGAAAAATTGGTAACAGAATTCTGTCCACCCATGAGACCTTTAAAAATTCTTCCATAGGAAAGTGTCTTGAAGCACATCTGAAGTACTGCTGGGCATGGACAGAAAGATTGCCGAATGCACAGATATGACCTCCCTGTCTTTTTATCTAATCTCTGCTCACCCCTTTTAGGGTTTACTCCCTACATCTGTTCATATTGTGTATGGCAGCTACTGGAGGGAAGAGCCAAAACCCATTAGTCATCTGCTGCATGGATGGGAAGAGGATTGCGCCATACTGGCTCCTTCGCTTTCATGGCTTTATTCTAGGGCAGTCAAGTGATGAAAAATATTTATTGCCATGTTAAACAATAATAAATGGTATTCTATTTAAATATTGTTCTATGTTTTCTACATTTTCAAATATATTGATTTCAATTACAACACAGAATACAAAGTGAACAGTGCTCACTTTATATTTATTTTTGATTACAAATATTTGAACTGTAAAAACTAATAGAAAATAGGTTTTTTTAGTTCACCTAATACACGTACTGTAGTGCAGTCTCTTTATCATGAAAGTTAAACTTATAAATATAGGATTAGGTACAAAAAATTTAGGTCAAGTGCTGTATTCAAAAACAAAATAATGTAAAACTTTAGAGCCTTCAAGTCCATTCAGTCTTACTTCTTGTTCAGCCAATCGCTCAGACAAACAAGTTTGTTTACATTCCTGTAGCAGATAATGCTGCCTGCTTCTTGTTTATGATGTCACCTGAAAGTGAGAACAGGCATTTGTATGGCACTGTTGTAGTAGACTTCGCAAGATATTTACATAACAGATGCGCTAAAGATCCATATGTTCCTTGATGCTTCAACCACCATTCCAGAGAACATGCGTCCATGCTGATAACGGGTTCTGCTCGATAACAATCCAAAGCTGTGTGGACTGATGCATGTTCATGTTCATCATCTAAGTCAAATGCCACCAGCACGTTGATTTTCTTTTTTGGTGTTTGGGTTCTTTAGTTTCCACATCAGAGTGTTGCTCTTTTAAGACTTCTGAAAGCACGCTTCCCATCTCATCCCTCTCAGATTTTGGAAAGCGCTTCGAATTCTTAAAATTTTGGGTCGAGTGCTGTAGCTATCTTTAGAAATTTCACATTGGTATCTTCTTTGCATTTTGTCAAATTTGCAGTGAAAGTGTTCTTAAAATGAACAACATGCTGGGTCATCATCCGAGCCTGCTATAACATGAAATATATGGCAGAATGCGGGTAGAACAGAGCAGGAGACATACAGTTCTCCCCCAAGGAGTTTGGTCACAAATTTAATTAACGCATTATTTTTTTTAACGAGTGTCATCAGCATGGTCGAAGCATGAAGAGGCATATCAATCTTTAGCGCATCTGGCATGTAAATATCTTGCAATGCCAGCTACAGCAATGCCATGTCAACGCCTGTTCTCATTTTTAGGTGACATTGTAATGAAGAAGCAGGCAGCATTATCTCCTGTAAATGTAAACAAACTTGTTTCTCTTAATGAATGGCTGAACAAGAAGTAGGACTGAGTGAACTTGTAGGATCTAAAGTTTTACAATGTCCATGTCTAGTTGGCAGTCAGTATCAAGCAGAGTGCCCCAAGGGTCGGTTCTGGGGCCGGTTTTGGTTCAATATCTTCATTAATGATCTGGAGGATGGCGTGGACTGCATTCTCAGCAAGTTTGCAGATGACACTAAACTGGGAGGAGTGGTAGATATGCTGGAGGGTAGGGATAGGATACAGAGGGACCTGGACAAATTAGAGGATTGGGCCAAAAGAAACCTGATGAGGTTCAACAAGGAAAAGTGCAAAGTCCTGCACTTAGGACGAAAGAATCCCCTGCAGTGCTACAGACTAGGGACTGAATGGCTAGGCACCAGTTCTGCAGAAAGGACCTAGAGGTTACAGTGGACGAGAAGCTGGATATGAGTCAACAGTGTGCCCTTGTTGCCAAGAAAGCTAATGGCATTTTAGGCTGTATAAGTAGGGGCATTGCTAGCAGATTGAGGGATGAGATCATTCTCCTCTATATTTGACATTGGTGAGGCCTCATCTGGAGTACTGTGTCCAGTTTTGATCTGCACACTACAAGAAGGATGTGGAAAAATTGGAAAGTATCCAGCGAAGGGCAACAAAAATGATTAGGGGGCTGGAACACAGGACTTATGAGGAGAGGCTGAGGGAACTGAGATTGTTTAGTCTGCAGAAGAGAAGAATGAGGGAGGAATTGATAGCTGCTTTCAACTATCTGACAGGGGGTTCCAAAGAGGATAGATCTAGACTGTTCTCAGTGGTAGCAGATGACAGAACAAGGAGTAATGGTCTCAAGTTGCAGTGGGGGAGGTTTAGGTTGGCTATTAGAAAAAACTTTTTCACTAGGAGGGTGGTGAAGCACTGGAATGGGTTACCTAGGGAGGTGGTGGAATCTCCTTCCTTAGATGTTTTTAAGGTCAGGCTTGACAAAGGTATGGCTAAGATGATTTAGTTGGGAATTGGTCCTGCTTTCAGCAGGGGGTTGGACTAGTTGACCTCCTGAGGTCCCTTCCAACCCTGCTATTCTGTGTTTTCGAGTGTAGTTACATAACAAAAAAACTGCATTTGTACGTTGCACTGTCAGGATAGCGATTGCACTTCAGTACTTGTATGAGGAATTGAAAAACACTGTTTCTTTTATCATTTTTACAGTGCAAATATTTGTAATAAAAAATAAGTGAGCACTGTACACTTTATTCTGTGTTGTAATTGAAATCAGTATATTTGAAAATGTAGAAAAAATCCAAAATATTTAATAAATTTCAGTTGGTATTCATTCTATTGTTTAACAGTGTAATTAATCACAATTAATTTTTTGAGTTAATCGCATGAGTTAACTGCGATTAATCAACAGCCCTACTTTATTTGTAATTCTGTGCATATGGGGAGTGAAAGCCCTTCAACCTGTTCTCTCATTTCTCTGCTTCCTTTGGGGATGGGTGCAGTTATATAAAGAAGCTTTTCCCCAGTGGTAACAACCTGCGGCTGTTCACCCACTACTCCCTGGTGCCACCTACTAAGCCTCCACCGCTGCAGGATCTCCTATGGAAGGGCAGCCCATTGGACATGTAGGGAGAGCTGCTGGCATGAATCTACCCTGTATATAGTTGCTGGTTTTCAGGAAGAAAGTAGCTGAAGTTTAGTCTAGCACGTAGATTAGGATCTTTAAAGTGGGGAAAGGGCATCCACATTCTAGTCTTCCATTTAAAAATGAAAAATACTTGGAGCCTCTCCAAAAAAACCTCCAAGCAGAACAAAAAACCATAGCCACAACAACGCCAAACCTGTTGTCGCTCGCTGCTTTTTTGGCTTAAAAAAACCATTTTGTAGCCAGCTGGAGGATATGGAGTACCCTGAAACTAGAATGATCAAGAGAACAAAACCATCCTTTTTACAGAGCATTTCTGTCATTTGGTTGCTGCTTTACAAATTTGGATTAATGTCAGTTAGTGCTGTGAGAGACGGGACAAAGTTCATACACCTCAGGAGCCAAAATATCTTACCGCATTATAGGTGAAACTGCGTTATATTGAACTTGCTTTGATCCGCCGGGGGGGTGCAGCCCGGTCCCCCCGGAGCGCTGCTTTACCGAGTTATATCCGAATTTGTGTTATATCGGGTCGCGTTATATTGGGGGTAGAGGTGTACTGCACTAATTTCTTTACTGCGTATGTACTCCAGTTTTTCACTCTGTCCAGGTAACAGCAGGAGCATGACAAGTGAGGTAGAGGTGGCTTTACCTGTGATCCATGTAATGATCAGCAGTTTTACTGTATGATCAGCCTTGCAATTGAAAGGGAGTCAGCTGCTCTATAGTAATTATGATGCAGCCAGGAGGTCAGTTTCTATGCCCTGCTGTGATGGGGTTGATGCATTAGATCACTTCTGGCCTGCAACACAGATCACAGGTGAAAAGTGTGTCTGAGCTTTTAAAATTGCCAGCAAAGTATGGCTTATAGTAAGTCGTATGCAAGTAACAGGCTGCAAAGTATTAGACCTTAAACCTAGGGAATAGAAAAAGGAGAATTAGATCATTTAAAAGAGGAGATTTCCAGCTTTCTAATCGGATCTGGCACTGGCTTAGCCCTAGGAGGTCGTGAGATCTAGATTTAAAATTTCAGCTATTATATACATTTTAAATGTTTTTGGCCATTGTGAATTCAGTGGGACAACCAATACATATACAATGACTTGTGTGTATGTCTTTGCAGGGTTAGGCCTTTAATTTGGAATAAATCTTCATAATAGTGATTTTTGTAAGGCCTGCAAGTTGTGCAGATAGCTACTTGATTATTATCATATTACTAATTCACTCAACCAGCCTTCAGCTGAGCTGTAAATGGTACAAAATAAACACATAGGTTGGCCAGCAGGGGCTAAAGTTTCATGCAGTCAGAAGTTTGAAATTCCACCTCATTTTGTATTTTTACTGTTGTGTTTTGTCTTTAAGACCTTTGATGTTTTTCCTGTTGTTGTTTTTTTAGGTGTATAAACATGTAGTAGATTTGAAATTAGGAAAATGATTGACATTGGTGTTGATAAATTAATTTAAAAATTTTCCGATTAGTTTATTGAAGGGATGGTCTCTGGTCAAATTTGTCCTAGAATTTAGATTTTTGTGAAAAATATACTTTATAATTGAAATGTTTCTATCATTCTTTAAAAATTGCAATGGAAAAAGCTTTTAAAAACGATCACCTACCTCTGCACCTACCAGCCTTCAGTTCTAGCAAAGAACTAGAATGTGAAATAGGCTAGAAACAAAAAAGTCTGCTTCTAATTAGATATCTATGTATGGAGTTAGGAGCCTAACTTTAGGTACTCAGGTTTGAAAATGTTGGTCACTTTTTTAAAATATGATTTTTAGCTTCGCAGGATCTCCTTAGAGGAAATGGTAATACCTGGGGAGCAACTACCATTTCCTCTGATAGGACTGGACCTGTTTTTATGAATAAATTGAGTTACCAAATCATTCTTGTAATTTGGAAACAGTATTAACACATTAAAAGGAGAGCTTGGAATTTTTAGTGAAACGCTATCCAAGGCAATGGCCAGAACTTCCTCAGGGCTCTCCCTGGCATAGCATTACTCACACAGGTAATCCTTACTCATGGGACTAATATCTCTGCACTCACCTCTTTGTCACTGTGGCCCATCCAGCCACTCCTCATTGCCCCTTACTCTATGCAGTTTATTGCGGTGCTAATCTGTTTCCACTACCACCACCTACGCCCCAGGTGGGAACAGGAAATAATTGTTTATATTGTCTAGAACCCTTACCTGTGCCCAGAACTGGCCAAGCTTTGAGTCAGCATTGTTAAACCACACCTCAGTTCTCAGGAATTCGAAGGTGTTGCCATAACTGCCTCTTGGCACATGCCTTCCCTCTCTCACTCTTTACTATGCCTGAACTTATGAATGAATTGTTAGTCTATTCTTAAAATGCTACAGTAGTGCTGCTGTAGTGCTTTACTGTAGACACTCACTGCAGTGAGAGGAAGGGTTCTCCTGTTACTGTAGTTAATCCACTTCCCCAAGAGGTGGTAACTAAGTGGAAGAAGTCTGGCCATTGACCTACCACAGTCTGTACCGGGGTCAGGTCAGCATAGCTACATCTTTCAGTGGTATGGATTTGTCACACCCCTGAGAGACGTAGTTATGCCGAAGTAACTTTTTATGGTAGATCAGTGCTAAGTAACAGTGTGACTGTCTGGCCACTTCTCTTTCTATATCTGTAAGGCAAACAGAAGTTCAGCAGGGTCTGAGTTAGGAAGAATGGATATTTCTTATCAGCCTCTGATTTTTTTAAAACAGTTGGGCGTTGAAATCTTAGAAAATAATTATTAAAAAAGATTTCATTTGACATTGAATGTGAAGGCAGAACTGAAAAGCAGGAAAAGTACAATACAAATCTTTGCAGAAAAACTTTTCTCTAAAAAGGTCTTTCTGACAGGAAGTGTTTTGATTGCATTACTGGCTTTAACAGTAATAATATATTAGGATCTAAAGTGTGCAACTGAGGAACTTACTACATTTTTCAGGACTCTGTTTTGTAAAGGACTTTTGCATAGAAAATATTCAAGCAAAAATTCAGATGACAAGGTGGGATTTTCAGAAGCACTCAGCATTTGACCTAACTCTCTGCTCAGTAGTTAGCAGGAGCAGATCTAGGTCAATGTTGAGGGCTTTTGAAAATCCCAGCCTACAGGCTGAGTTTTGCTAAGAGGTTTAGTTTAGCTAGTAATCGATCTGCTGAGTCCAGAGGGAGTGCATTTCTGCAGCCACACATTGACACTGCACAGGTCAGTTTTCTCAGGTTGTCATTCATGTCAGTTTTTGGTGCAGAAGTTCAGTGGAATAGTTGTCATACAGCTGAGGAAGGCTTCATCTACACCTTCAAACACCTCTAATTAAATTTTGTAGTTCAGATGAAACAATAGTTGTGTGCAGTAGGTTTCTAAATATAGGGGCAGTGCCTATCGACAGGCATCATTTATGTTTCATAGTAATTCCTCTTATAGTACTGGTATTGTGTGTTGCCACTGTCTAGCCATGGACGGTGTCTGATACTTTCCTGCAAAGTGGGTGGATCCAGTTGGATTCTTCTGTTTAGTGTTCTGCCTTGAGCAGACTCTAGCAAAATTTCCTGAAATTAATCTCCTGCTTGGGAAGACTCATTGTGAACAAGTCAGACTGTTCATCAGTTGCAGTAAGGTATAAATCTTAGAGTATCCCTGAGGTTCTAGTCAACGTGAGATGGCCCAGGGCTCATTAAACTATGGGAAATGGTGTATGCTCATGCAGCTGCTCAGAAAAGAGCCCACTGATTGCTATGTTCTGAATTTCCGCAAGACATACCTGTAGCAGCAAATGCCCAGTCTAGCATTAGATGGGCTAATCTGTTTGGCTAATTAGATTTCACTGTGGCCAAGTAAGTGACAAAATGACAGAGTACTTCAGACCTGGAAAAGAAATGGTTAAGGGGAGATATGACTGAGGTCTATAAAATCATGACTGGTGTAGAGAAAATCAGTAAGGAAGTGTTGTTTACTATTTCTCATAACACAGGAACTAGGGGTCACCAAATAAAATTAATAGGCAGCAGGTTTAAAACAAATAAATAAAAGGAAGTATTTCTTCACACAGCACACAGTCAACCTGTGGAACTCCTTGACAGAGAGTGTTGTGAAGGCCAAGACCATAACAGGGTTAAAAAAAGAGCTAAATAAATTCATGGAGGATAGGTCCATCAATGGCTATCAGTTAGAATAGGCAGGAATGGTGTCCCTAGTCTCTGTTTGCCAGAAGCTGGGAATGAGTGATGGGATGGGTCACTTGATGATTACCTGTTCTGTTCATTCTCTCTGGGGCACCTGGCACTCGCCACTGTCAGAAGATAGGATACTGGGCTTGATGGACCTTTGGTCTGACCCAGTAGAGCCATTCTTATGTCCTTTTCAAAGACTATGGGTAGACAAAAATTTTAGATTTTGTTACTGATCTTTTTGAAGACAGCAAAATCTCCTTCCCTCCAGCCTGTGCTTTGTGGACAATTTCAACCATCCTGATGTTGGCCGAAGCCTGTAGGGTTGGGGAAAATGTTTCTCCAGACGATTTTGTATACCCAACTATATCTCGGGATCTGATCACTTTCCCAAAGAGTATTCCCACACAGACCCTGAGGAATGTAAAAAATGACACATGTTAACTTTAGAGATACAGAAACTCTTGGCCAAAAAGTTTATAGACACCATGTCACAAGATGAGTTACATCAGGGGTGCTATTTGAGGCATTGTGTCATGTCCAAAGACTTCAGAGACTTCCTCAAGGAAAGGCTTCTGATTGTGAGAATAAAATACTGGCAACCAGCAGGCTGATGCTCCAGAATGTGATATAATGCTTGGGAAAAGGCATTGGGGGAAGAGCATCCTCAGGAAAGGAAGCTGCCAGCTTGCTTCAGACCCATTATTTAGGGTTTGTATGGACAAGGGTTTACAAAGCCTAACATTAGGCAGAAAGTTTCCATGACTGACTTTTAAATTTCTATTAAGAGCTTTTTGTCTGGATTCAAACGTTCCCTTTCAGTATTTGCGGCCCACAGATTGAAATATTGTGCTAAGGCATGAGAACCAGAGGTTGAAGCTGGCTACTCTGGGTTTTCATTGTCAAACAGAGAGAGAAGCACAATGGAAACATCAAAAATGGTAAAAAATAAATTATAAACAATTATTTGATAAAAGACTATCTTTAAATCATATGCATAATCTAGAGTTCTGCCTTTCACAGCATGATTCATCCTGGAGAGCAGAGTGTAATACTGGCTTTTTAATGGAAGAAGAATATGTGCCACAATAGTTGGGTGCCCAGCAGACATGTCAGTAGCACATCCTCTCCTGAGAACAGAAATTGGGATTCTCCATAGTTATGCAAAATCCAACCAAAAACCATCCTAGTTTCTCTCAATGTAGGGCCAGTATCTAAGCCACAAGGCTGTAGGAAATATATTGCTTTAGTCTTCTAAAACTAGTCAATGAGGGGTCTGAGTCAGTTTTTTTCCCTCTGTGTGGAATGCTTGCATGCTACCTCTTTAACCTGTTAGGAATGTATTGCTTTGATGTGTCATGCTGCATATCTGTTTCAGAATGGCACCAGTTCAATGATTCTTATTAGGAGATTGTGTCATAAAAACTTAAGGTAGGAGTATCCAGTGCACTGAACTCCAATTTACCTGAACCACACAGGAAATTCATTCCTGGATTGCCAAAGAGAGAGTCTGTGCTAATCACAGCTCTTGCCCTCTTGAGGGAGTATCAGCTGTAGCAACTTCTGCATTAAATAGAATACAGTTCCACAGGTGATGATGAAACCAAATAGGATTGCTTAGCTCAGAAAACAAGGTGGCAGCATGCTACCCGAATAGGGGTTTGAAACACAAGGTCACCTCTTAGGAGTAGACACATGAGGTTAGGGGACGATGGTAGGTATTTAAAACAGCCTTCTTATTGTACTGTTGACAAGACACAAACCAGAGCACCAAAGCAGCCTCTTAAATGAACTGTAAGTAGCAGGAGAGAGTTATCATTCGTGGGACACAGCCTGACTTGCATAACCTCAAAACAAGGAGGAAGAGTCAAGTTCATGTTCCCAATAACTGAAGCTCAGGACTGTTACACCCTCCTATCAGGGAAAGGCATGGAGGAAGACTGACTAATTCCTTTTCTTCCACTAAATCACTGGTTTAAATGTGGCCTAGGTAAATTGTGGCGTTTACAATCTGATGGCTGCTCAGTGTCCAATGTGAATTCAGTTTGTGGCCTGTGCACTTTAGAAGGGAAGCCAGATCTTGATGCCAGAGAAGTTAATGTGAACTCTCTGTATGACAAGGATGTGTAAACTGCCAGTATTATTTTTGGCTGCATCTTTGATCACGTGGGAGGTACCAGTTTTACTCGAGAGAGCCGTAGTGAAATCCCACCCAGATTATGACCTGTAGTAGAAGAATTAGGAGGAAAAGGCAAAGAAAGTTCACTTAGAACAAGGACGGAAGGGTATGGCACTGGAGGAGCAACTATAGGGCAAAATGTCAACTAAAGGGCAGCAAGTCAAAGTTCAGGGCCCTGTGACAGTCTCCCTTATTTCCCTTCTGTTACTGTGGGGAGGAGAAATTGACATTGGAGTCAGGTATTTTCTTTGATGCAGTTTTGTTAATTTACAAGGAATGTACAAAGTCCTGCTTCTCCAAACACAAGAGGACTCCAAAACAAGAGACAGCTTCCTTACTTACAGCCCCAAACTCTTTTGGCCAGTACTCTGACCCAAAAACTTCTCACTAGGCTGCTCCCAGGGCTACAGAGCTTGCTTCCAGGTGGTGTCCATGTGGCTTTCTTTCCTGCTCTGTCAGTGTCTCTGTCATGTCTCCCTCCTTGTTGTGCTGTGTCTGTCTCTTCCCCCAAGACAATACCCAATGAAAACCTCTTCTTCTGGGTAGTTAGAATTCCTGAGCAAACTTCATTTGTCTTGGAGACTGCAGTTGTTTCTTACATTTAAACTGAAAGAAAGGTGTCTGCTAATTAATCAGTGTAAGAGGTTTTAACCCAATCTGTAACAGTATGTAGTAGGGAAATGAGAGTGTGTGCAAACGGGTGGACATGATCAGTCCGTAAATACCTTCCAAGTAGCACTATAAATGGAGGAAGGTGCTGTAGTTATTCAATCTCTGAAGGTAAAATAATGAACATTGGCATCTTGGGGAATTTCCCGCTGGTGGTAGCCATGGTGAGAGCTCTAGTATAGACAAGATGTTTCTACCACCATTTGGTCTAGACCTGCTCTAAATAGCACTGGTGATAGTGCCATGGTGGAAGATTCCCGCCAAATGCTAGTGTAGGGGAAATGGATTGATGAAGTGGGAGCAGTTGAGCAAGAGAGTAGATGACTAGGGTGGTGATCGAAGTTCCTGCTCTGTAAACCTGGAGCAGATTAGATAAGATCTGTGTGAGTGGCATAGTGAGCAATACTTGAAAATGCTGCATTCAGGTTGGCTCCTCATAGGCATCTCTTCTGGCCCCGCTCTCTGAATCAGCAAGTTGGATTTTTTGGTTTTTTTTTTTTTTTTTTTTGTTTAAATCAAACATTAAATGTGCCCTTTGCCCAAAGACTTAGAACTACAGATCTCATTAAATTATTCACATGTGTATTCAGCTGCCTTCAAGGCAGCCTTCTGCTTCCGGCTCCTCAGCTGGACAATAATTAACAGACTACACCACATGCCAGAGGAGTGTAACATCAGGTCACTCCTCCATATTTGGAAGTCCTGTAAATATCAGTGCCATAAAAACAAACTCATTTCTGAAACCGCTGAAAACCATTTCCTTGCAAACTCAGCCCAGTAAGCGCTGGTAACTGAGATGCACTGGAATCCCTGGTAATTTTGAGTGCTGGATGATTCACTTATGTGACAAACGATTTAAGCTTATTTACTGGTATTGCTGAGTGTTGCAGTTTGGCAGTGAGCAGTTAAGAAACTACCTGCAGTAGTCTGTGCTGAATAAGTGTCAGTAAAACTACAAAGATCTATGTTGGTAGCAGAGTCCCGACTGATAAATCTATACATAGTACACTAAGTGAGGAGTCATTTGCACTCACTGACTGGGGCAGGGGAGAGCCTTTCTGAGAGGGACCATCTCTCTGTTCCAGACATAGACATCAGCTGGCAACCCAATCTTTTCATGCTACTTAATCCCTTATTCTCCCCCCTCCTGTTTGCCACAGCAGCAACTGAGCCCTGCTCTACACTTAACATTTAGATCAACCTAGTAAAGCCGAACTCGCCCCCAGAATGGAGGCAGCTAGGTACACAGGATAATTCTACTGTTGACCTAGCTACTGCTGGTCAGGGAGGTGGATGGATGGAAAAACCCCTTCCATTGATGTAGGAAGCATCTACGCTATGGTGCTACAGTGGCGTAGCTGAAACTATGCCAGTGTAGTGCAGACATGCCCATAACTGTTTGTACCTGCATTCTGATGTAACTGGTGCTGGTAAAGCATTGTCTTCTGCATGCGATGTAAAACTGAGGCCTTGATCAGTTGGGCTAATCAGGGTTGGGATTTTCAAAAGGATCTAAGGGAGTTAGGCCATGGAAATTCAGCAGGAATGGGGCTCCACCCCCCCTCAGCCTTCTGTAGAATCCCAGCCCATGACCTCTTGTCTCTTTAAAAAAGGGACAATGTTACTCTCCTTCCTCTTTGGGAAATTCTATTCTGCTGATGCTAAAGCCACTGGCAGTTTCAATCGGATAGGGTATTTTCCCTTTGCTGCTGTGCTAGGTAATATTACTGAGCCATGTTGTGCAGCCATCTCTGAGGTAGAACACAGCAGCTGTATTTCCAGTACTGAGAACTTGGTTACCAAGTGTAGGCCCTCGTCCTACAATTGGTATCACATAAGCGCCCTGCTGCGCTTCCCCAGATTGCTCTGAAGTCAGTGAGGCTCCGCAGGAGCGTGCTGGTGTGCCAGTGTGCTGTCAGTGCCAAGATTGGCGCCAGGGAGCTGTGTTGAGGTGAAAAACACTATAGAACTAAAGTAAATGCTCAGTTGGAGAGGAGACTTTGGCAAAGAGTCTGTCTGATTTTCTTATGAATACAAATGCATAAATTGACTGTGACTTCCACATGTGTGTGTGCACGTGGGGTGCAATATGGCTGGAACGCCTCATATTAGAGGTTTTCATTAACTGTGCTGGCCTTTTAAAGAGCAGCGAAGAAAAACATTTACAGATGGAATGTATCACTTTAACTGGTGGCAGCAGGTAGCAGGAAATGCAAGTGCAGAACCGGACTATGAATTTTAAACCCTTGCAACCGCATTCTGGTACAGCCTACAGAAAAATCAGTTGGTGCTCAGTTAACAAGGGCAATGAAAAGCACATCAGCATGCAAATGAAATATGACTGGACCACTGGGGAGCACGTAATAACGGGTGTGTTGTCACAAGAGGTCGGTAGAGTTTCTGATAACGCTAACAGTTAATGATTCACTTACTGCTACCAATTAGGTCCAATCAGATATGGCCATGTCAGCAGAGTAGGCCTTAAACATGACTTAAAACTGTATTCAAAACTCATTAGGTGGGTTTTTAAAACTGATCTGACCAGTCAAACTGTTTTTCAGATCAGCTCGTGTAACGCTCTGCTGCTGTTCCCAGCGAAGACAAGACCAGAGAGTCACTTTGAGTTCCCATCTAGGCCCCAGTAATTAGGGGATGAGGAGGTTCCTGATACTGCTCCTGGATTACCTAAACAGAAACCAGCCTGCAGTTCTGAGGGGAAAGGACACCTGGATTTCCCTTTGCAGTGAAAATGTAGCAATAGTTTATTTCACACCCGTCCTTAGAGCTTGGCCCTTGGTCAGAATGTAATGAGGCAGCTGGAGCCCTGGCTCTGTGGGCTGCTCACCAGTGGTGGGATCTGTGAGGTTACCTTCTCTGGGTTGAGCTTTTAGTGCTTCACTTCTTCCTCTGCTGGTGATAGCACATTATAGAGCTGTTTCGGGTCATATTTGGCTCCCTCTTTTCCCCAGCCTTCTCCCTCTCCCTTTACCTGCAGCAGAGGCCTTCACCTGGCCTGGATCCTTCTTTGCTGAGTCCTAGGCTGCCTCTGCTGCTCCATTGCTGCTGGCATTGCCAACTTGAAGGCTTCTTGGAGCCCACTGGGTGCCCAATGTCGCCCTGTCTGTGAGAGCACAGACCTCGTGCAGAGGACTGACCCATGCTAGGACATCCTTGTGTTGGGGAGAAACAAAGGCACTTTGGGACTGAGTAGGGACGGGTGGCAGACCCTCTACGCTGTGAGACTGGATCCTGCGACCCACCTAATAGGGTGGGAACACAGCTTAAGGGTGTTCAGCCATCCCCAAGCAGCTCTTGCCTGAATCCTGAGCTCACAGGACCTTAGAGTTGATCTGATCTGAGCAAGGAGTGGCTCTTTGGCATTCAGCTCCACCTCCAGTGCTGTGCCATACACCAGCAGGAGACCACACTCTGCCAGTGGAGAAGAGGCCCTGAGTGGGGAGTGGGGAGGGTTATTTGAAGAAATGTGTCTTACCATCAACACCCAGAGTACGAATGCTTCAGTGATGTGTCAGGTAGGATTAGTGTGCCTAGTACTTTTACTCATCGGAAGCAAGACCTAAAGGTTTTTTAGCTAGGTTTCCTCCCAATGGAAGTTTGGAATCCCATTGAGTGTATAAAGACAGACTGATGGTGGTAACGATCAGTTATGTGTCATAGTAAATAAATCAGTTCTTTCATGACAGCAATAGATATGATACAACCCCTCTGTTTCCTCGCTTTCCATCTGGGGTAGTGCAGTTGCAGTGTTGACGCAAGGGGGGGCTAGGCCAGCTCAAGCACAGGTTTACATTGCAGTGTAAGCATACACTCCATTGACCTGCAGCTTAGTGGGTTTTTTTTTCCTTTTAGCCAGGAGCTCCAAACTTTGCAACGCTGTGGTTGTCCCTTGGGCTTGAATCTGTGAGGTGCTGAGCTCCAACTCCCATTGGTTGCAGTGGGATTTGGCATCTTACAGAACTGGGCCCTTCACTTGTATTTAGTGGAGCTGACCCTGCAAGCCCTTACTCAGGTGGCCTCATTGGGCTCCTTGCCAGAGTAAAGACTCCTGAGGTGAGGCCTGGCTGTTAGAATTTACATGTAATAATAAATGCAAATGCGTACAGCACAGAAGTGCTGGTATTGAGGTCTTCCTTGGAAACTGACTAGACTTGGAGCTCCCCAGGCCATTATGGAGGAATCTCTGGCTTATCAGTCAGCTCTGTCCATGGGCTGCCCCTGCAATATAGATGTTCTTAATGTAGTCCTGAGAGGCCGTAATCAGGATCAGGGCCCTGGTGTGCTAGGTTCTGTACAGACACAAAGGTAGGTGCAGCCTCTGCCCTGCAGAGCTTACAATCTGTTTCGGAGGCAATATAGTGAACTGAAGATGCTCACAGGCCATTTTTTTTGCCTGTCATCTAGGTGGACCCCTAATTCTGAATGGGTAGAGCATGGGAGGCAGCTCTGAACAGAGACCAAGACAGCTATTGATGCCTGTCACTGTTGGGTTTTAAAACAGAATTTACAGTTGCCAAAGTGTTACAATACTGACCGGTGTCCTCAGAGATCATAGTTCATTCCTCTGGAAGTCAAGGTCCTTGGGAGGCTCCCTGAAGTTTCCTTGTACTGGTGAATGAAGAGAATTTGGATCTAGAGTTCTGCCTCTAGTACTTAGATCTTGGTCCACTCTGACAAGAATGCTTTCTGTGGCTCTGGAGTCCGCTGGAGACGTGCCAGTAGTGTCTTCTGGTTGGAAACTCGGAGAGAATAGTCAAAAGAAGTGACTCCAGTCCTTTAGGGTTACCCAGACGAGGAGGAAAAAATGCTACTGGCTGAATACCTATTTCTGGGATACATTTCCCTACCAAGTTTAGCCTAATTCAGGATGATTTTTTTAAAAAGTCTCTTTTCTGATTGCTAGGGAGTTTTAGAACATGCATCTCAAAGAAAGGGGATAAAAGGTGATCCAGTTTGTGAAAATTTGATGGGGCCAGAAGAGGATTTTATAGATGTTCCAGTATTACCTGAGTGTGAATAGATTATTTTATGAGCTTTGTGGGTTTTTTGTCAGTTGATTCTTTAGATGTGAGTACATAAATACAGATACAAAATACAGAGGTACTTTATAATGTAATACAGAGGTACTTTTTTTTTTTCCTGTTATTTTCCTTTGTTTCATGCTCAGGATGTTAAGTTTATGTATCTGTTTAACTTTATTGCAGTTAGCTTGTCAATCTCTTCTCAGTGCTTTGTTACTGATGTAATGACAATTGTGACTATGATGTCTGTAAAGGAATGAAATACACGTTTTCCATATAAATATGACAGTGCCAAAAATATGTCTAATAAAGATTAAAACTATTAAAAAATAACCCTCAACAGCCCCAGTGTATTCTGGAACCTTTACTCATTAAAAATCACTCGTGATTTGCATGGAGCCCAAGTGACCCCCTCACCCCCACCCACATTATGTATGGTGATATGAATGTTGATTCCATTCTGTAGGGTTCACTCCTAGCACTATAACTTGCCATAGGAAAGCACAGATTCAGCTACTGCTCTGAAACAGAGCAGCGGGTGGGGGTGATATGGCTGTTGAGTCTGTTCTGATTTTGTACCTTGCAGCAGAGGAAGTCGTACCTGGAGCGGAGTGTAAAGGATGCTGAAGATAACATCCGAGAAATGTTGATGGCCCGAAGAGCACAGTAGGGGCTTGGCTCCCACATGCCTCAGCCGAGTCGGTCCATTTCACTGGTGCCTACTCCGATTAGCTAGAACTGGGATGTTTTCTAGACGTGATGACCTTCCGCTCTGTTTGCTGCCGCCTGCTGGTGGGAGGAGTTATGTTTGAATGTGTTGGATGTTGTATCTCACCCTTTCTGTATCTGGATATTGTAATAAACTCTTCTTGAAAAGACTGCTGTATTAACCAGCTCCTGTGTCTAGCAGACTAGCTTGGATTTTATACCAGTTGCATTCATACTTTTGGCTTTTCAGTGGAGGAAATCTTATGCTGCTTCAGGTATCATATTTTTTGCTCAGAGTGGGCCAGATTTGAATAGTCCAGAACGCTATCAGGCCCAGATTTCCCAAAGCACCCAGCAGTTCCTGTTACGATACTTCGGGCTGGATGTTCGAGAGTTCAGCACCACCCAGTGTGCACCCAGTATGCTGAGCTTACTGGAAAATCTGGCCCATAGACCTGATTTAAGGCCCAGTGTAGCAAATGGTTACTCCCAAGCCTACTGCTTACTCCAATAAATAGGGTGACTGCCATCAGAAGGACCTGGCACGCAGTCAGAGTGCTCAAGGGGAAGGCATGTCTTCTGTCAAAAGCTGGTGGGTTGCTGGTTGCTGTGGTAAAAGCATCACACTGTCTCCTAAGGAGCAGCAGAGCAACAAAGGACTTTCTGTTTTTCTTTTTAATGCTGCTTTGAAAGAGCTCTTGGAGTTTCCTTTGGCAAAACTAAAGCAGAAGCAAACAGCAGCAAAAAAGTGGCTGGCTCAAGGGACGAGTATGTGCAGGAAAATACACAGACACATGCAGCGTGGCTTTTCCGTTCCTGAACTGGAGGAGGGGGAAAGGAGTTGGGAGCATGGATTGAACTTTAATCTATCTCTAAACCTCACTGCTTCTAAAGTCACTTGCTCGTTTCTGTTGTGTATGTAGCTGTTAGGAAAATGATCACTGCCTGGGAGGTCAGTAAGAATCTTTGCTGGGGTGGTTGTTTGGATTCCAGCCGTGTCTAAGAGTCCCAATCAGGGCCCCATTTCGCGTTAGCAATGGAGTAAAAGATGATCCTCTCCCCAAAGAGCTTACAAACAAATCTAGATGCCAGGGCTGTGGCAGCCAGCACAGCAGGGCATGCCAGGACGGGACATTGCCAATGGGCCAGTATTCGCCTGCGAGACTAAACTTTACCACTAGAAAGCATCTGGTTAGCTACTGCTCTGAAACAACCGCTCTCTGAGCTCTCATAGCCACTAAGAGTTACTGTGTTGTGCTGGTGCCCCCTTGTGGATAATGTGTGTAATGAATGCTCCCCATTCTGCAAAAAACAAAATACAAGGTACAGGTTTGTTATTGACACTAATTTATTTCAGGGCAATATTTCCATGTCTTTAAATGTCACTGCTCTGTAACTGGCTCCTGGGTAGCCTTCGACAAGACACCTGAGCTGTCAGTGTCTCAGCTTTCCCCTCACTAATGTGAGTCTAAGGCCTACATCCCAGGTGCGCAGAGAGGGTTAATTCGCTAAACATGCTGGTGCCATCCTTCCATGAATGGCCTGTGTGAGGATATCCCCTCTAGTAGCTCTCTGTGGAGAACCACAACAAAGGGTTAATTGTGTCCCTAAGGCCTGGATCGTAGCAGCCCTGTGAAACTGGCAAACTGAAGAGACACAAGGATGCCGTCCTGTGAGTGCTCCCTTGTTGCTCTCCAGCAGCATCACCCTCTGTCCAGCACAGTGGCCCCAGCGTGGCCATAATCCCAGGGCTAGGAGGAGGCCAGACTTATTTTAATCGCTTGTCTTGCAATGACTGAACAGTTGGCCTGTGACAAGTGAAGCCGAGTTAGTGATAATCATAGAGTCCAAGGCTGTAGGGACCTCAGATGGTCTCATCTGATCCCCTGTGTACCCCAGGCCACCCCCAGCACCCGCACACTAAAGTCAGCCACTGCAATGAGTCCAAAGTATCACAGCCCCCAGGGAACTAGCTATTATGTGCCACAGGCAGAGAATGGGCAGGACCAAGGCACACGAGGCCCTGCAATGGCAGGGAAATGAAGTTAGTTCAATGTCCAGTGAGCACTGTTAGATCCATCGTCACAGCTGGCAGTAGCTGGGATCTTCGGGGCAGAAGCACTAAGGAGACTGAACTGCAGGTGCCTAGAGATTGTCGGTCACTTGAGAACCAGAGGGAGGCGCACATGCTTGTGTGAGGGAGAAGCTGGCATTGCTGCTGCCAAACCTTTACCAGTTTGGAGGATCAGGAGGCTTTTGTTACCCAGGGCTGTCAATCACTTTGTGCCAACCCTCCAAAAAGTTTCCCTTGGAACCGGCAGGGGCGGATGGCCCAGTGGGTAGCACGCTAGCCTGACACTTGGGAGAGAAGGGTTCAATCCCCTGCTCTCCTGGACTCAGTTACCCTTTGGGGTACTTAGTCTGGTAGTGTCTTGTGTACCAGCCTTGCCCCACCTCCCTGGGCGCTGTGAGGATAAATCCCTTATGATTGCGAGGTGCTTGGGTAGTACAGTGGGGGGAGCCAGGTAAAACCTTCCCCACCGCGTTGCTGGCCAAAGAAAGGTGGAGTGGGGACTTCTCAGCACCAGTAGCTAGTGACATATAGGGAGTTTCCTTCATGTGATAAACCCCATCTCTGAGGGACTAAGCCACAGCCCAAAGCCAGGGTGGAGCAGAACAGGGCCGGTGGTACGGGGGGGTTGACAGTTACGCCAAAAATTCCAACCTGTGTTCTGGGTGACAGATCTGTTTGCCGTTCAGTTACTTCTCCAGGCATGTGAATCAGCAGGAAAGGGCTGAAATGAAGGAGCTGTGTTGTTCAGAAAGTTTGCCAGGCTTAGTGTGTGTAGCGCTGCCCTCCGCTGGACCCTGGCACACCCCATTGCTGGGTAGTTGAGCCGTAGCTCCAGGGCTAGAGGCTTTATGCAGGGCACCTGCCGCTCCCATTGACTCCAACAGCAGTTGTTGGTGCTCAGCACTGGGTCTCAAACTGGGCACCCAAAGCCACCTGCCACTCTTGAAACTCCAGTCTGAGTTGCTGGCTGTGCTCAGCAATAGCTGCTCCCGCTGGGGCAGTATGTGGCAGAGCCTCTGCCAGCTCAGTAATAAATAACGATCCACTCACTGCGTCCCATGCCAGGAACTAACTCTCCCCAAGGCCTCGAGCAGCTGCCAGGGTTACAAGGTGGCCACTGAGAGTCTTCGCTGCCAGGAAGGGCTTCTCTGGCTGCATCCTGCTGCTGGTTCCCACGCTCCCCCTTGGGCCTGGATCCGGCAGGGAGGTTAGCACAGAGCAAGCAGCTCATTCCAAAGGAGGATATTTGAGGGGACTGGAGCCCAGAGGACAAATGGAGCCCAGGGTTAAAGTCTGGAGTGATGCCCTCAGCACTGGGGCAGAGAGGGCTGTGTGCAAGCCCCATCTCAGGATTTACCTGACCCTGCAGTGCAGGCCCAGCTGGGAGGTGAGCCAGCAAACCCAGCTTCCCTGGACTGCAGCCCTGAATGCTCCCACCCCCTCAGAGAAGTGGGCCGGGGGAATGGGGAATCAGTCAGTAACCTTGCCAGGATTCTGTGTTGGGGGGACCCAGTCTCCGGCACTGCTTCCCCATAGCACAGCGCCATCCTGCCTGCAGCGAGGCTCCCGGGTGCTGGGGCTGCAGGCCGGGAAGCAGGAAGCCAGTGGCTGAAGTGGACAACAGGCTGTGAAGATCAATCGGCAGGTGTCAGAGCTCAGCACTCAACTCTGAGATGAGGCTGGAATGGCTCCTCTCTTCTGTACCCCCTGAGTTGGCTCTTTCCTAAAACACATGCCCGTGAGCCCTGTTGATCTGACCCAGAGCAAGGTCTGCCCGGGCAGGGGCCAGGCAGCTCCCTTTGCCTCCAGGCTGCCTGTCATTGGGGTGGGGCCACCACCGGCTCTGGGAGGAGCATTAGTCGCTGTGGCCTCTGCTGGGGCTGCCAGCGAGGAAGGTGGATGGCACCAGTTGGGGTGATTTTTGTGGTGTAGATGTTTACCTGTGGCGAATGGGACTGAGGTCTCTCCTGCCCTCCTCTCTGGGGTGGGGTGTTGGGGCAAATGCAGTCTCCCCCTGCCAGGTCTCTGTTGATCATGTGGCTTCTGCCTGGGTGCAGGGAGCGCTCTGGGGCTCCCTGCTCGGCTCCTCGTGCCCGGGCCCTGGGAGAAGGAGAGTGTCGCTTCGCTGTCTGCCTGAGCCCAGTGGGAGCAGGGGCCATCTGCTCTGCCCAGCACTAGGAGAGCTGTGAACCGCTTCCCCGACAACCTGCAGGCGAATGCCAGCGCTAGGGCCGAATTCTGCAGCTTGTTCTGGCCTGGCCCTGCTTCCTGGGAGCCCAGCGGCTGCCAGCTCTAAGCCTAGGCCCACAGTACTAGGCAGGCTGCACTACCCAGCAGTAATAAAGCAGGGTTCCCAGTGCCGGCTGTGGGTCCTTCATCTGAGCTGGGGGCAGTCAGGTGTTTCTACCCCAGCTGCTGGACATGGCCGGTGCTCCCTGGAGCCCCTGGACAGCCAGCGTGGTGCCGGGGCAGGCACACAGCCATCCTGTTGGGCACGAGGGACACTGAGCCCCTCTGCTCCTTGGCTTTGCAGTGCAGTGTTGGTCACACTCGACGGCATCAGGCGTTGGCTGAGAGTCGTTTCAGGCTGTCCAGCCCCTGGGGAAGTAGAACAATTGCTTGGTGGGGCGCCGGGGCCAGGTGCTGGGCCCTTTCTGTCTGCCAGAACCGAGTGGACACGCCTCGGCAGCTTTGAACATTAGCCGGGAACCCCTTGTTCCCTGCCAGGCTGGGCAGCATGGGGCTAGCTCAGCATCTGAGGGTGAGCGTTTCAGCTAGGGGTGGTGTCTGGCACTTGGGCTGTGGGCCAAGGCTGTAACCTTGTCTCAGTGCAGCGCCCACGGCCAGGTGCTCAGATGCAGTGGGAATGCCCATGTGGACGCTAGCACCAACCCGTTGGCCCTTTCTGGGCCCCTATTGGCCAGCTCAGCAGAGCAGCCAAGCATGATTGGCCCATGGAGGTAGTCCCTGCCTACACCCCACTGAGGCTGTGGCTCAGAGTCAAGGCTGGTGGGCAGGGTGAGGTGGCTGTACGGTTGGCAATAGTCCCTTATTTCTTCATCTCGGTACAAGATCGGGTGTTGCTGAGTGCTGCTAAAAGCAGCAAGAGATGCACATAAAGCTGTGTGGAGAATGGTGCTGGAACCAGGAGGGCCGGGGAAGGGGTGGGGTGGAGGGCAAGAAATGAACTCCAGGAGGCCAGGCTAAAGCCAGGGGCGTTAAGGGGGTGGGGAGAGTGGGAAATGCCTCTGATGTTATGTCAGTGCTTAGCTCTGCAAGCTTAACAAGGCCTTGTCAGAGGCTCCCTCCTGGGTACTGCCACTATCAATCAGCTGTGACTCCATGGAAGTCCCTGGCATTATGCTGCAGCAAATTGGGGAGCGTCTACCTCTCTCCAGTGCCACCCTGTGCTGCCTGCCCCAGGTGCCATGGCAGCCGTGACTGTCACAAGGGGTAGCTCCTAGAGCCTCAGTAGCCCCTTGGGTGTTTACTGAATTCTGTCCCGTCTGTTGAGACACCCCCTGGCTTCCTGCCAAGATTAAGAAAAGCCTGACGCTCTTCATATCCTGAGACTAGAGACTCTGCTGTCACTGCGCTGGGGATCGAATGCACATTAGCTGTGCAGGACGCTGGCCTCGGGCAGGGCAACAGAGCCGGGCCAGGAGAGCAGGGTGCTTATTTTAATGAAGGAGAGCACTGGATGCCTCCTGAATGGCCAACGCCATGCGCCGAGATTTAGGGCAGGGCAGTGAGAGTAAGGCAGGCGCTGGTTGAATTCACTGTGAACATTTACATTGGCTCTTCTCCTGGTGTCAGGTTCACTGGGCAAGCGGGCTTGCCGCACATTTACTCATCAGGAATCTTCTAGAGCATCTTCTACTACTGGGTGATTACAGCCCCCCCCCCCCCCCCCCCACGGGACTGGGATGGTCTGAGAAGTCACATGGTATTGTCTCAGGCCACTGCTGGGCTGAGCGGCTGGACAGCGTGGGGGTAGACTTTGACATTTACTTTCTGTGCAGTGAAACTCGCTCCCTCCCAGGGCAGGAATGTGCCTGGGGCAGAGTCATTAGGAAATGAGGCCGAACTTGGTGGGATGCTGTTTTGTCATATTTGTCCGGCTCCAGCGTGTTCCCTGCTAAATAGGAGCTTCAGCTCCCTGGGGCTTCGTACTACTGGCAGCACCACATGGCTTCTTTCTGAGCATTGTGCCAGGAGCCAGGGGTTCCCTGACATGCCCTGGGCAGGCTGAGCATGAGCTCCATTTGGTGGGTGCTCTGGCCGGGCCCTCAGCATTCCCTGCTGTTGTAGCTTTTCTGATGCATTTTTGGGATCTCACCCTCCAGCCTGCAGCCTCAGGGCTGCTCTGGAACTATTCAGTTCCTGGCAAAGCCCAAGGGTGATCAGCTTACAAGGTTGGCTGCCAGGACCATGCTTTTCTGCATGGGAGAGGGGTGGGGATGAAATACGCATGCCTGAGAACCGAGCCCATTAGTAGATGCAATGAAGATGCTGCTGTGTCACGGGGAGGGATTATGGGGCTCAGGGGAAAGGGAACACGGAGTTGTTGGCTTTATCATCTATAAATAGATCCCCTGTGCTCACTCTGAATGCTGCCCAAATTCGGCTTCTTAAACACTCTCACCGCAGCAGAGCCAGGATCTGAGCAGCCGTTCGGACTAGGCTGTGACAGGAAAGCACATGAGCCCTCCACAACAGGAATGGATAGCAAGTGCCCAGCACCCACATGGCTGCAGGTGAGGGAAGAGGTCACCTAAATGGGGCTTGAGAGAAAGAAAGGCCCAGCTGCTTGGCTAACAGCAGTCACGTGGGCTAGAAAAGGGGTGGCCAACCTGTGGCTCTGGAACTGCATGCGGCTTTTCAGAAGTTAATATGCGGCTCCTTGTATAGGCACCGACTCCGGGGCTGGAGCTACAGGTGCCAACTTTCCAGTGTGCTGAGGGGTGCTCACTGCTCAACCCCTGGCTCTGCCACAGGCCCTGCCCCTTGCTCCGCCCAGCCTCCTGCACTCTAGGAAACTGCTGATCGGGAGGTGTGGAGAGGTGCTGATTGGTGGGGTTGCTGGTGGGTGGGAAACGCTGGGAGTGGGTGGTGGGAGCTGTTAGGGGGCTGCTGACGTATTACTGTGGCTCTTTGGCAATGTCCATTGGTAAATTCTGGCTTCTTCTCAGGCTCAGGTTGGCCACCCCTGTCATAGGGGTTTCCTTAACTCTGCTCCTGGAGGAATTTTGTGTGTGTCTGTATTTACATAGTTGCTGATAGATATTTTGAAATAAATTACCAAAATAACTGAAATGAGCGTGATGATATACTGTTCTTTTGACAAATAAAATATGCAGCATTTTGCAAACTATTAAAATATTATACACAGAATTTTTAATTGTTTGGGTGCAGAATTCCCCCAGGATTAACCCTAGAAGAGAAACCAAACCTGCACCTCTCAAAGAGCAGCTGTATAAGACTGGCCAAAGACCGGCTTTGCTGCCTGGGGTTGGGACAGTTCCTAGTGACACCCCTGCTGGGAGTCAGCATGCCAAAGACCTGGACTCCCTCCTTTAGTCCTCATTATGGAGACCGACTGCACGCCCAGGGAGGGCAGGCTGCCTAACACGAAGTCTGTGCGACCTCCTGGGCACAGCACTGGGTTTAGTGCCATTTGTTTTAGCGGTTAAGGTGAGTTTTAAAAATCCTTCCAAGACCCTACTATAAGCCCCAGGGCCCAGAAACAGCCCCTCCTCAATTGCATTCTGCTGCAAACATCACTGGCTGCAGTTCTATTTCTGTGACCCAGATGGCTTGCTGGGGCCAGGCTCACTACAACCAAGTTGCCAAAACCCAATATAAATCCAGGGGACTGTGCGCTGGGCCCAAACAAAAATGACGTTTCAGTACAGCTGTGATCACAGCCTCCCCTCAGCAAGTGCCTGAATCTGCTTTAGCTTTAAAAATATTGGTCCTAGATTTAAGGCCAGACAGATGATCATGATTAGGGCCCTATCAAATTCACTGTTCACTTCGGTCAATTTTGCAGCCATAGGATTTTAAAAATCATAAATTTCATGATTTCAGCTATTTAAATCTGAAATGTCAGTGTTGTAATTGTAGGGGTCCTGACCCAAAAAGGAATGGTGTGTGGGGGCGTTGCCAGGTTGTTGTAGGGGCAGTTGCAGTTCTGCTACCCTTACTTCTCCACAGCTGCTGGTGGCAGCGCTGGCTTCGGAGCTGGGCAGCTGGAGAGTGGAGGCTCCTGGGTGGGAACCGAACTCTGAAGGCAGAGCTGCCGCCAGCAGCAGCACAGAAGGAAGGATGGCCGGGTATGGTGTTGCCACTTTTACTTCTCTTTTGCTGCCTGCAGAACTGGGCCCTCAGTCAGCAGCAGCCACTTGATGGGTGCCCAGCTTTGAAGGCAGCGCAGAAGTAAGGGTGGCGATACCGTGAGCCCCTTGCAATGTCTTGTTGGGTCAGGACCCTCAGTTTGAGAAATGCTGGTCTCCCCCCTAAAATCCATATAGGATAGGGTAAAAGCACACAAAAGACCAGATTTCACGGTCCATGATGCATTTTTCATGGCTGTGAATTTGGTAAGTAGGGCCCTAATCATGATCTAGTCTGACCTGCACATCGCAGGCCACAGACCCTCACCCACCCACTCCTGTAATAACCCCCGGTTGAGTTACTGAAGGCCTCTAATCCGGATTTAAAAAGATGCAATGCAGGAGACTGTTCTTGGAGACCCACCTCTGCTCCATACATCCTAAATGCTCATTTAGGCCCCAATCGTACTATCAGGCCCACGTGGACCTAACTGCAGGCTTGAAACTGTAACCAAGCCTTTAATACAAAGCCCTACCACAAAAGCCATTTCCTGTGCCCCAGCAGTCGAAGGAAGCATCACTTTAAAAGCTTTTCATGTGTTAAATGTGGATGATGACAATATAAATGACTGCAACTTTGCATTCAAACCCTGAACTTATTAGTTCATTAAAAATTAAGACCATTAAGATCTGTACTGGGAAATGTTTTGCTTTAATGGTAAACAGAATCAGGACAGCTTCTTAAACTGAGGAAGTGCATGCCATTGAAGCATCCATTCTTTTGCTTTGCGTGGCACTGATCCAGGGCTTTGGCATATTTGAGCCGATACAGTTTTTGAGAGAGGAAAATTTCACTTGGGTGAAAAACTGAAATTAAAATTTCACTTGGGTGAAAAACTGAAATTCCAAACACTAAAATCAGGCTTAGGCAATAAACCCTCCTGGGCTATTAATCCATAGCCTGGTTCTTTGCACCAGCCAAATGTCACCATGAGAGAAAATTTAAAAATCTTAGCTCCTGAACATTGTCTCAAGGTTTGTGATTAAGCTAGGATGCTAATTGGGGCCGAATCCAACCACCACAGGCTCTACACATCTCAAGAGTTTACATGATTTCATTGCTACTCACGCTAATGAAAATGATCCAGCATCCTGCGAAATATAATAGCAGTGAGTTTGGTTACCGTATTCTGAGATTATCTTTAATTCCTGACATCAGGACGTCATGAAGTAGAACCTCATTGCACTAGGCCCTGAGCAAACATGGAATGAACGGTCTGTCTACACTGCACTACACCTGCGGGGCTCAAGCTTAGGGACTATTTAATTGTGGTGTAGATGTTCAGGCAACCTGAGCTCTGGGACCCACCACCTCACAGGGTCCTGGAGCCTGGGCTCTAGCCTGAGTCTTAACATCTACACTGCAATTAAACAGGGCCAGCTGCAGGTTTTTAATTGCAGTGTAGACATACCCTAAGAGAGAGTTTTTGTTGCAAGGAGTTGATATGGATAGATTGGCAAGAGGCAACCAGCAGGAGAGCCGTGCCCAAGGGGACTGAAGTGGGAAGATTCAAAATACAGATTTGCCTGCCCTCTGTAAGTCTTTGCCACTTTGGCCTCATCATTAACTTTCTAACAAGGGATCACCACACAAAACTCTCAGGAATTTGACTCCGTTCTACTTACAAGGAGCAGAGGATCTTGGACAGCGAACCAGCTGTCCTAAAGAGGCTGCAGCATCCTTAGGTGGAGCTTTGTAGTGCTGCTGGATAATGCTCTTTGTGCTAGTAATTTAATTTCTAGTGTCTCCCACACTGGAGAAATACAGCAGGAAATTTAACATTCTTTGAATGAATTTAGTGCTGGCCAAAATAAAGCTGGGCACGCCCCAGAGAACGTCACAGGCTAGTCCATGGTGGATCTAGCACAAGCTCCCTTCACGCTTACAGCTCACAAGCCTCACCCAGCCTCAGAGTGACACTGGGGGGGCGGGGGTGTTCAGCTGTCTTCCAGGCCCATCCAGCCTTCAGCTGCTCTGCTGAGCCTACCAACAGGGGGACTGAACCTGAGTCAGTTGTGGGGGTGGCTGTTGTGATGTGGCACCTGAGGAGTGAGATGGCCTTTTTGCAGTAGGTTGGGATGGAGACAAATGTAAATGAAATATTTAAGTTGTCTTATTAGGCAACTTCCTGTCTAGAAATCACCTCAAAGCATCTCCCAGCTCCCTCCACAAACTGCCCCTCCACCTTTGCTGGAAACAGTTGGCATGAGTCCTTTGAGTGGTCATTTAAAGACTGATTCTACTGTGCTGTTACTACTTACATAACAGCAATATTGTTGATGGAAAATGGGCACTGGTGCCACAGTAATTGTCTCTCAGCTCATCACACTCGCAGTACAGAAATCCTGGATGTAACAGGGGAGACAATTACCAGTTCCCGCAGCACAAACTCCCGTGAGGCTCTTGGGGCCAGCTAAGCAGGGAGCTCCGTCACTGCCATGTTGTATTTTCAGAGTAGGTGCAATATGTCCAGAGGAACAAAACTAAAGCAACATACCACATACCTGACACACAGCCAATCTGTATCTGACAAATTTATTGAAACAGAAGTGGGAACTAGCAAAGAAAAAATCAGTCATCGACTTTAATTATTGCATATTTCTCCATTTCCAAGAAAGGTAAAATTTTAAACAATAAACACACATCACGTAATAATGAAGCTTTTGGCCAAAAAAAACATCATTTAGCATATTCTTTAAAAATACAATAAAAATCTTAGACATACATTACAAAGGGATTTCCCTGAACTAAATTCAAGGAGTGCAAACACCGCCATGGTGCTAGAGCTACATCAGACATGGACTGTCGGCTGTGCAAAGCAGGTCATTGATTACATGGATAGAAAGACGTCAGAACAAGAGAGATCACATTAAAATGCATAGCACTCTGAGTTAGAGGTATTGACAGTGGTGACTTCCTGTGGAAGTCAAGTCAGCATGTCCCAAAGGCAGCAGCAGCACAGAGCAGTCCAACACGCTGTCAGGCAGGCACTCTCCCCTGTGTTGTCCCTTCTCTGCTCTTCCACAACGTACACTGTGGGGAAATAGGAGGAGAGTTCAGAAGGGTTGCAGTCAGGTCTGTATCAGAGGGGTAGTCGTGTTAGTCTGGATCTGTGAAAGCAGCAGGAGCTTGCTAGCATATATATACCTGCCCCTGGAAATTTCCATTACATGCATCTGAGGAAGTGGGTATTCACCCACGAAAGCTCATGCTCCAAAACGTCTGTTAGTCTATAAGGTGCCACAGGATTTTTTGCTGCTTTTCTAGTCAGGTCTGTGCAAATATTGTGCAGCATGAGAACGCATGGCCAATGGCTGAGGTCTCTGCCAGACTTGCCAGTTAGTTTTGGCCTCTGATTTGTGTCACACTGAATTGTATATCAGGCACAGAAAGCAAATGCCAACACACCGTTCTGTGATAGCACCTTTCATGGGAGGATCTCACTTGTAGCACTCTACAAACCCAAGACACTCTGCCTCTCAGGTCTCCCACTGCACAGGGGAAGATGCTGAGACAGAGGCCCACTTCGGCAAATGAGGGTACTCATTACAGGAGCCTGACCTGACACACCCTGAGGTACTCAACACCTTCAGTGAGGAAAGGTGGAGACTCAGCAGCTTCAAAAAAAAAAATTAAAAACATCCAGTGTCTCTATTAGGTCCCTAACTAGTGACCATGTTTGAAAGCATAGGTTTAAGTGACTTGCCCTCATTCAGCCAGCAAGTGTACGGCAGCATCCAGACCAGAACCCAGAAGTCCAGCACTGCACCTTCACTCTGAGACCACCCTGCCTCTACGCTTCTTACAAAGCCCCATCAAAATCCATTCCCACTAGTCCCAGTAGCATCACTCCACTCTGGGCCACACAGATTTACAACACTTCCTAGACCCTGAATTAAACACTTAATTTTACAGACACCTGCCCCAGATCAATATCACTGCTGTGACGTTACCATACCGAATGGTGCAGCAGGAGCAGACCAGCCAGGACCAGTTTCTTGTTACAATAATTGAGCAAGAAAACTGGTTTAGCTGGAATCAATCTGGACTCTCCTTTGTCCAGCCAGTTTGAGAGAGTTTAGTAAATATCTCGGCTATTTATCCAAACACAGGGAGGGTTACATCTGTTGGTCTATGGCAGCAGCTGGCAGTGCTGTAACCATCACCTCAGGGACTGCCAGAAAAGCACTGAGATGAGGTAACTCGGCCGTCCCATGCTGCACTCAAGGCCAGGGCTCTGACAGGAGCAGCCATTTTCCATGGCACAAGAGAGCAGGGTGATGTACAGGGCACATCGTTCACTAGGTTTTTGTGCTGTGGAATCTGATATCAGGATTGACTTATACTTAGCCCTGGTCTATACGTAGCTTGTGTCTTGGCTTAACTGTCAGCTGGAAAAGCAAGTTTTTACTGATGTTTTTATATTGATACATCCCTAGTGCGGATGCAGTTATACACAGGTGTAAAGGTCCCTTTCTGTACAGAAGTAGGCTATACTGGTACAAAGACCTGAATACCAGAGCAAGACGCCACAGTTCCAATGACTGTCACGGGCGGTAAGAAGGAACTTGGGGGGTACTGGGTCAGCAGGGTCATATATTGAGAGCCATGCAGGCGCGACTCCAGAGCTGACCCGATAGGTAGCTGCTAGGGGAAAAACGTTCCAACAGCTGTGCACGTGGCGCACGCACACATAATTGGAATGGAACTGAGCAAGCACTCGAAGAAGAAAACTAAGTTTCATGGTACGCATCTCTGCAATTGTCAGCCCAGGGGGAACCAGGTTAAAAACAGGCATTGGTCTCCACCTGTGAACTCCAGCAGGCTCCAGAATCAGAAGTGGTTTGATTTAGAAATACAAATAAATGGAAAGGAAACATTCCCTGCCCAAACACTGTCAGTGGGTCACACCCATAATCACAGCATTGTGAAGGGCTTTGCATATGGCATTTTCTAGCTGTGCTGAATGAGGAGCCCCAGCCTGACAAGCAAGACCAAGAAAAGTGCACAAGGGTAAGTTCTCAGGAGACCTCTGCTCATGGCACTGGAGCATTTGTCTCCCTGCCAGTGGTATAAATGTGTTTTATTACAAAATGTAGCTGTTTCCTGGCATCACTTCAGCCGAACAGTTGAGCAACAGGTGCATCTGCAGAAAGCTTACTGAGCTGGTGTCCTGCCCTTCAAGTTTAGTCACTGCTACACTTCTGGGGCAGCTGCTTTGGTGGAGCCACTGATGCTGCACCTCTCTGCACCAAACATCTCAGCAGCTTGGGCAACCTTCCACCAGACACAGCACTGTACACTCTGCAGCCCCCTCCTCTCACCCGCCCCACTGGTACTGAGCTGGCCCAGGACTGGAGGAAGAGTGACTTAGTGGTATCCTCAGATTGATGGAGAAGATGAGGTCAGGAGTGGAGAAGGATGTTAGCACATAACCTGACTCAGCTGAGCAGGGCATTTTAACTCAACGTTGTTAAAATGCAGGTTCAGCCACCTACAGACGAGGCAGACTAGAAAGACCTAGGCAGATGACCACATCAGACAGGGTGATTAACACTGAAATGCTTTACTGGAGTGTCAAAAGCATGATGGTAAATTGGAACAAGTCAGAATGGCCTGTGCTGTGCGTTTCTACCAGTCCAGCTTCCCAATGATTTTGACCTAAGCCAACATATCCTGCCATTATCGGCATTATTCTATTTGCCTGAGCGTCCAAAAGATGGGAGCGGACTAATAGCTCCAAGCAGCAAAGCACAGCACTCAGCAGCAGATGCAAGAGAAGTCTGATGGGATGAGCACCATGAACAGACTATGGAGATTGCAGCCTCTGTTGTGGGGACAGCTGCTTGCAACCTGGAACAATTGTACTGGACTGTCATCTTCCTCTGGCTTATCCCCAGTGCAATGGGACAGCACACAGCTGGGAAGCACAACAGCTGCGGCACTGTTTGAAGACAGGTGAGGGGAGAACTGGGAGGGTAGGAGAGGCTCCTGGAAGTGATTTGGCACATTCGGGGTGTTTGCTAAAAGGGGAAGTTTGCAGTGCCTAGGTGGTTGCTTAACCTTCTCTTGTATGACAGCCTGAGCCACAAGCGTACGCAGCCCCAGTGCATGCTCTACACAGGAAAGCAGCAGAATGGCTCAGTGGGCCAGGAGCTCCCAAGGTTTTATCTTGGCTCTGCCACAGACCCACTGTGCTGGCCTGGACAAGTCATTTAACCTCTGTTTCAGTTTCCCCATCTGTAAAATACTCTCACTGCACATGGTATTATGAGGATCTGTTCCTGTTTGTGAAGTGCTCTAAGAATGAATTATTACCACCACAGGACTTTGCAGGAAGACACTGGAGTTGACTCAGTTAATATCTGTCCCCAGGAAATGTCCCACTCTAGTTAGCAGAGTCCAATTAACAGCCTCTCCTCCATTTGCTGGGAATGTAATCAAGACAAAAGCCTCTCATGTTCTGCAGGTAGAGTCCAGCTCCAGATGCGCCATCGGGGGCTCAGGCAGAGCACTGCAGTTCACACTGCGTCCTCCCAGGAGCCCGCGCAGTTTCACTTGTGGGTGTAATTACAGCCTATTTCACCGTACAGCAGGGAGGACAGAGTTACCAGCAGATCTCCACAGAAGTCTCTCTAGCACAGAGGTGACAGACTGTCGCAACCCTCCCAGAGAGCCTACAGTTACAGGAAGTGAACATGTCTATTTGCCTCCCACAGAGCTAGCTGTAGAAGGGAACAATTATTCCAGCTTGTCTGTCTGTCTGAACGCAGGCTGAGGAAAGCGAGGTTTTCCCTCCCCTCAGCTTGTTCAAGCACATCTGCTCCCATCATTCCCTGGCAAGGCAGATGATGCCAGCCACACTAATACACTGCTGGGATTTCAAAGGCAGTTTGTAGAATCCATTTGCACACACCCATTTCACAGAGGCCAGATAAGCACATACCACTATTGTATCTGAGCACCTCACAATCTAATGTATTTATCCTTGCAGGGCAGGGCTGTCAACCCTATTGCACAGATGGGGGAACTGAGGCCCAGAGAGACTAAGTGACTTGCCAAAGATCACACAAGAAGTCTGTGGCAGAGCAGGGACTTGACCCCTTCTCTCTCTCAGGCTAGTGCTCTAACCACCAGACCATCCTTCCTCAGTTGTAATTCAAGCACAAAGTTGTGGCAGCTGGTTGCCAGTGCACAAACACAACCAAAGCTAGCATTACCTGACTCCCACTCAGGCAGTCTCAGCAGAGGCAAAAGCAGTGATTGGATCACTAGACTGAACTTCCCTCCCCTCTTTACTGCAGCAGGGGTGAGAAACAGACAGAGCTTGTACTGCCAGGGACCACATTGCCTTGTCCTGCGGAAAAGGGGCTTCTGTCCCAGGGCTGTCAGTCCAAGACTTCTCACCAGCACCGATTGACAATGGAAAGTCAGTATGTTGGAGCTGAGGTATTCTGTTTACCTAGGTTTCATGTCTGAAATCTCCAAGCCAAGTGCCAGTAAGCCTCTCTGGAGACAGCCTCTCCCTAAAGCCTCTTGTATGGAGCGCTTGTGCACTGGTATCCTACCCAATTTCAGAGGTGGGGTAAGGCATTCCCCTAGATCCACTGCCAGCCTCTCAAGGGCGAGAGCCTCAATCAAGGAGTGCAGACTGTTCTGAGGTCCCCAGATGAAAGGTGCCAGAGCAGTGAAAAGGGTTACTACTGAGACTATCTGAGGGGGTGGGAATAGAGCTGTAGAGAGAAGTGGACATGTGTCTTGCCCTTTCAGGAATGAAGAGGCCAGCTCAGTCCCACTGCCTCTCTGGTTTCTGCTCTTCTTTGCAGAGGAGTGCAGTTAGAGGAAGCCAGAGATCTAGCTATTTGATCCAGCTCAGATTCACTCCAATTAGCCTACTAAACAA
Source organism: Gopherus flavomarginatus (assembly GCF_025201925.1). Classification (NCBI taxonomy): domain Eukaryota; kingdom Metazoa; phylum Chordata; order Testudines; family Testudinidae; genus Gopherus; species Gopherus flavomarginatus. The sequence continues at coordinate 36,989,084 of NC_066623.1, read as the reverse complement.
GCTAGATCAGCCCTCCCACAGCAGACAATGCTCAGATATTCTCTAGCTATCGCCTTTTTTCTTGGCATCACACACAGAGCTGTAACAAGAAAGGAAGCCTGGTGCCACAGAGCACCGTTGTCCAGAGCCAGCCAGAGAACACTGAGTTATTCAGTAGGGAGGAGGGAGAGCAGTGGAGCCAAGTTTGAGAAGAACACAAGCTCAGCTTGTGAATACCAAAGAGGGAGGCAGTGTGCTCTAGTGGCTGGGAGTCAGAACTCCTGGATTCTCTCCCCAGCTCTCTAACTCAGTCACTACTCCTTTTGGTGCTTTAGTTTCCTCTGCATGAGACTGTCCTCCATAGGCAGGGCCATCCTTAGGATTTATGGTGCCCTAGGCGGGATTATTAAACTGGTGCCCCTGAGCCTGCCTTGCTCTTAGCAACACAAACGTAAGCTTACACTATTGGAAAACTTGCCTCATACATGTTGTTACAACCAGTTTAACTTAATTAAGCACACTGTAATGCTGATGGACTAGCACTAAAGAAGCAGCACTATAGAAAAAATTCTGATTTGAAAGAATGATGAAATAATATATTTTTTTTAATCTGTCAACATTTTATTGGAAATTTCTATGAAGAGGTATTGAAACAAGGATTTGTTTTTAATTAAAAGCAATCTTTCTGGCTTTTTTGGCTGCAAAATCAGTAAGAATGTGATTGTATGACAAAGTGATGTCGTTTGATTGCAAGAATAGCAAGACCAGTCAAGTGTTCCTGACTCCATGTAGAGTGAAGATAGTTTTTAATGAGCTTTAGTTTTGAGAAACTCCGTTCTCCCGATGCTACTGTTACAGGAATTGTCAGTAGAATACGAGTGACAACGTACACATTAGGATATATGTCAACAAGTTTGCTGGTATGAGTAAACTTGTACAATGTCCATTATCGATTTTGCATGTGGCAACATTGAGGACAGTGTACCCAATTCTTCATACAGTTCAAGTCCATTTAAATCAAAACGATCGCCATGCTTCAGGAGGCTCTCTAGGTCAGGGGTCCCCAACGCGGTGCCCGCAGGGGCCTCTCAGTGCACCTGCGTACTGGCCGGCGGACAAGCATCCGCCGAAATGCCGCTGAAATTCGGCGGCATTTCGGTGGCAACGCCTCTGGATGACGCCACTTGCCACCAATAAGTAGCATCATCCAGAGGCATCGCCACTGAAATGCCGCCGAATTTCGGCGGCATTTCAGCGGATGCTCGTCCACTGCCACAGTCCTTCGTCTGGTGACCGCCAGATGAAAAAGGTTGGGGATCACTGCTCTAGGTTCTTGCACTTTGTCATTAGTTGCTCGTGTTTTCCTATTTCGTTGAATTTAGTCCTGCTCAGCCCACCTACCAGCTGAGTGAATGGAACTCCAGGCCGACAACGGGTTGAATGGCTCAGCCCGGGTATCAGCCACCGGCCTGCTCAGCCTGCTGCCAGCCTGGGGTTCCTTGGGGGTCCCCAGGCCAGCAGTGGGTGCTAAGTGGGGCCGGTGGCCGGGACCCCGGGTGGCAATGGGGCAGCAGCCAGAACCCCAGAGCAGTGGCGGGCTGAGCCACTCAGCCCACCGCTGCATGCCATCAAAAATCAGCTCGCGTGCCACCTTTGGCACATGTGCCGTAGGTTGCCAACCCCTGCTCTATACATTAGTAAGGAAATGAGCATGTTACAGTTGTTGGAAGACTCTATTTAGCAGTAACAGGGCTATAGGAAAGTCAGTCAACATATTTTGTTTCTCTGATGAAAACTGGCCCACTCCCTTCTCCGTTACCAAACTTGTCACAAATAATTGTCAGCAACTTAAATTTTCTGTTTTTGGCTAAAATATTGATTTAAAAAAATATTGAAATTGAATTCAGGATTGTTAGCAAGCATTTTTGGAGAACAAATTTGTTAAATGACAATCTAAATGGCAATGCAGTACTGCTTTCATGCTTGGCTCACCCCCTAGCCTGCTGGTCCAACAGCTGCAGTAGAGGAGGAGATAGGTGGAAAACTGCAGGACCCCAAAATCCACCTCTTGGGGTGCAGAGTGGCAACAGCAGCAGCAAACCCTCAGGTCTGATCACATGCCAATGGGCACCACTGCCAGCCCAACAGACCCTGGTGAAGTTAGCACAGCATCTGATCTCAGGGACGGGGCACCCATGGAGCCACAGCAGCTCATCCTGCCCTGTGCAGCTCCCCCCGGATGAGATGGATCGCTGCCAGCCCGGGGGAGAGACGTGCTCCCCAGCTAGGATGACCAGATCCAGATGTTCTGATTTTATAGGGCCAGTCCCGATATTTGGGGCCTTGTCTTATATAGGTACCAATTACCCCCACCTAGGGTGACCAGACAGCAAATGTGAAAAATCAGGATGGGGGTAGGGGGGAATAGGAGCCTATATAAGAAAAAGACCCAAAAATCGGGACTGTCCTTATAAAATCGGGACATCTGGTCACCCTGCAGGTGAGTTCCTTCCCCCATCCCTTCCCAGAGACTCCAGCAGCCAATCCCCTCCCTCAGACTGTGTTGCATTCATCTCTCTTTAGGACCCGTCAGCCCTGCTCTTACATGTTCCACTGCTTCCCATCTGTCCGGGCTCCCAGCAGAGCGGTGCCCCCAGACCTAGTGGTGACCTAGATGGCTGCCTGTTCTGCCTATGGCTAAGGATGGCCCTGCTCATAGGGGTGAGAGGAGCATTTGCAAAGTGCTTGGAGATCCTTCGATGGTGCCGTATATCTCGCACCCAAGGCAGAGGCTGCCTACCACCTCAGAGGTCCAGCCTAAGTAGCAGAAATGCTTTCTGAATAAGGAGGGGATGATGCCTATAGAGGGTGGAGGAGTTGGACAGCGGAAATCTCTGCAGGAGATGGCAGAGGGGGTCCCTCTCCCTCAGCTGAGAGGAGATTCCCACCTTCCCTTCAGACTGTGGACCATGTTAAAGGGCTTCTCAGCTACTCCTGGATTTCCTGGGAGCAATAATAACCCAGAATGCCTCTTCTATCCCTTCCTGGCAAGGAGTTTGCCACCTTACTGGGCAGGGCCTCTTGCTCAGATCACATCACATCTGAGTTCCAGAGATTACACTGACTTTCCAGGTGCAATTAAAGCTGTTTGTGTCTCTGAAGCTCTAGAGAGCTGCATCCTGCCTGGCTGAGTCCACCTCCCGTTATGCCCCACCCCAGCTACTGGAATCAGCTGGAATGCCCTGAATGCTCAGATCTGAATGCCAGGAAAGGTGCTGGGAGCACATTCTCAGTAGGAGGAAGGGGCTTCCTCCACTGGTCTGACAGAGCTTGTCATGACCTTCAGGGCATATCATAAGGCTTCTCTAGTCATATTGGTGTTTGCCTGAGGGGACTGGACCCTTGGTGACTTCAGGGCTGTTGCTCTAGGCAGACACATTGCCAGTTTAGCTAAGTGATATTCTAAAGCTGCGATCAGTGCATTTTACAAACAAAATTCTAAATAATTCAGCAGGAAGGGGTCCCATCAAACTCTACTGCATCCCCTCTGAACAGAAGACAGTCAGAAACGCTACACCCTCCCAAGCCCCAGAAATAGATCTATCACATGTGTGCAGCCCTTCAATTTGCTGGCAGGTATAACATTACCCTGTCCCTGGTCAACTTAACAGACCTGCCAGTCACATGCTCTTAGACCAACCCAGCCAGGGTACCCACCCTGAACCTTTACAAAGGGGTTGCTCCACCTCAGCTGCTCACACAGGATTGAAAGCTATTGGGCACCAACAAGAGGTGTTCAAATTTCCCTAAAAAGCAAAAGACTGGCATTTTCATTTTGGTTAACAGAGCAGGCAAGTTTTTCTCTGCACCAGAAAACACGCCAAACCACTTCACTGCTCCACTTTCCCCAGACACCCGGAGAAATCCAATGGAACACAAGAAGGCTCAATTATTAAATACGGATTTGTGTTGTTTCATGCAATTTAACTGGACTGTCCCTCTGTCTTGTGTTGCATATTTCTATGAATAACCCTCCTGCTGCTTTTCCTTCTTCCCCCTCTATTGTAAGCCACTGGGGTGATACTCACTTGTGAAGAGCTTCACAAACAGGAGAAAGGATCAACTTGAAATGAAGGCACAGAACTGGGAATCAGAGGGCCTCTATTTGATTCCTAGTTCTGCCACAGGCTTCCCTACAAGCTCTTGCCAAATCACAATCATTGTGACTCAGGTTCTCCATAGGGTAAAATGGAGCTAATAATACTGACCCCTCTCAGGCAGAGAGAGATTGTTCAAGAACAAGCAGTTTCTCTTCTCACAAATAAAGACCTAGAACAATTATCTGTTACTGCAAGGGGAAAGTGGCCTATGAAGACTGAAGAATAAGTATTTTGTCTCTACTGCACTGGTACCAAGCACTCTGTATTGATCATCCCCTGCACTGGGGAGCATATAAAAGGCATGTTGGAACATCTTTCCCAATAATCTACATACAGACACAAAAGCCGACACATGATGCAAACTAATGAGGAGAATTTTTGTTGACAGCTTGTAAAACAGTCACATTGAGTTTAATTGCAAATTTCACTGGAGAGTAATTTTGCTTTAAAATTAATAATAAAGTGAGGAGGATTATGTAAAGAGCAGAATTAAATGCAATCCAGAGAAAACTGCATCATTATTCTAGGACTAGAAGCACAAAATAAAGGATCTAACTGAAGTATTTATTCATTTTACACTAGATATGAAACAGTTGCTGAAATATTAAACATTGAGGTTCTTCTCATGTGTGGGGAGCATATGAACTGTGTAACAGTACTTTAGTGTATGGTATAACTGGTTCCATGCTGCCTGTGTCACTTTTCAGTATAGCAGCTCAGAACTGTCAACATGAGATTTCATCTTCAAAAGGAACTTGGCTGTTGATACAGGGCAAGTCATACTTCCTCCATCAGAGGAGCTTCCACACTCCTAAACCACAGAAGTTACATCTACAATAGCTCATTATGGAACAGACAGCTTTCCACGGAAAGATGCACTAAGAAAGTCACCTGAAGTCTAAAAGTTCCCATTGTCCCCTCGGAGAAGGGCAGCTGTGCACAGGAGACCCGACCAACCCAAACAGGAAGTTTTTTTCAATGTTACATTATAGGGGAAACTGCAGTTAACGGAAGCTGCAAATCCAATTTACAGTATGTCTACACTGCAATCAGATGTGTGACTGCAGCACATGTAGACATACCTGAGCTAGCTTTGATTTAGCCTAGCTCCAATAACAATAGCTAAGAATCCATGGCAGCATGGGCTAGCCTTTCAAGAACATACCTAGGGTCCTGGGCTGGCTTGTACAGCCTGTTCTGCCACGGCTTCAGATATTGTTGTTCAAGCTAGCTAGATCAAAGCTAGCGCATGTCTACACATGCTGCAGTCACACCTCCCATTACACCATAGACATACCCTAAGGGCTGGTCTACACTGAAAAGTTACACTGGCAAAGCTAAGTCTCAGAGATGTGAAAAATTCACTCCACTGGATGAGGTGTGAAAAATCCACCCCACTGAGACACATAGTTAAGCTGACCCAACTCCTGGTGTAGACAGTATTAGGTGGATGGAAGAATTCTTCCGTTGACCTAGCTACCACCTCTTGGGGAGGTGGATTACCGATAGCAATGGGAAATCCTTCCCCATCCTTGGGGTAAGCATTTTAAGTATAGCCATAGCCTTAGTTGTTTTATACCACTGGCTGGGGAAGGCTGCTAACAAAATTAAGCCCTTTAAAGACTGACGTTTTTAAGCCTAACACTTTTTGGTTATAAAAAAAGGGGATCTTGAAAACCTAACATGCATAGAAACACCTGAGATTTTTTAAATGCCAGATATTCTTTTCCTTTGGACTTTCCTCTGCAGTGTTGGAGAACTATGAAATAAAACTGATTAAAAATAAAGCAGAACTGAATTCTGATGATGGACTGTGATATAAAAAAACAGCAAAAATATTGCCGAGTCGTTTTTCAAGAGCACCTCACATTAGTAAAATTGGAAACATTGGTAAGACAGCTATGTTAAAGGATTAAATATAGTTCTTTAGAAAATGTACCTTTAAAAACCCATCTGCAATGCTCTTAGATAGTACCAGTGTCTGTGATCAGGGGATTGGACTAGATCTCACTAACCAAATTTGTTTTATCCCAAATCTGCACAATAGTGGAAGATCTGTCAATAGCTCCTGTAGGGCTGGTAAAAAAATTTTGGTTGACACTTTTTTGGCAGTTTTTTTTACTTATTTTTGTTGCAAAATATTTTGTTCTATTTTCTGCAGAAGATTTACTTTTTTTGGTCAAAAAATCTAAACAGCCTAAAAACCAAAATATTTTTATTTGGATATGCTCTCAGTGCCTCATGGGAGCTGTCATTCGGGTTGCTCCTTGTCCCCATTTTCCTCTTAGGGCCAGACTCTCTCTGGTCAGACTACATCTTCTATGATGTATCATAGCCAAGGAGAAAACAACTCCCATCACCAAGAAGGGACACCATAATTAAGGCTGTGATTTAGTCACGGAATCTGTGACTTCCAAAGACCTCCGTGACTTCAGCCAGCGCTAGCTGGGAGCTGCAGGGTCCCCTGCCACCTGTGGAGGCAAGGAGCTGTGGGGTACCCCCGCTGACCCAGGTGGGCGGGTGGGACCGCTCCTAGCTGCCGCTTCGGACATCACGGGGGACCACTGCCGCTCCAAGCCAGCAGGGGGGAATCCCAGAGTGCTTGGTGGCTGCTGGTGCCAGGGGGATCCCCTGCAGCTCCCAAATCCCACAGGTGGTGGGGGCTCCCGGAGCTTCCAGCCCCATGCAGCTGCCCAGGCTCCTCATTTTGTCATAGATATTTTTAGTAAAAGTGAGGGACAGATCGCTGGCTTCTGTAAATTTTTCATTATTGCCTGTGACCTGGTGACAAAATCTTAGCCATAATGCACCATGATAGATGTAGTCCAACTAGAGAGCCTGGCCCATGGAAGACAATGGGACCATGAGCCACCTCAGCTACAAATCCCATAAAGCACCATGGCAGCATTTCTGAGTCGAAATATTTCAGTTTGTCACTGAACTTCAGTATGATAATTTTTTTTCCCTTAGCAAAAGCTAAGTTTTCCACACAAAAGACCCCTCATTTTCTGATCATGATTTTATATTATCGGGGTGTTCCTCTTAATCATATGGAGTACCAGTCAGTACAATCCAACGCAAATAATAGTCAATACTGTATTGTTCTAAAAGCAAATACTACATCACCTTTTCATTTAAAAAACAGTTTGCTTTATCTTAAGCACACACATTCAGTTTCTGGCTGTACCTGATTCATGTGTTACTGATTAACTCCACAGAGAAATGGCTTTATGCAAAGTATTCAGAACCTTTTCCCTACTTCAACAGTAGACCTGGTGTTATGACGCTAATATTAAAAACTGGGATGGTCCTATCTTTGTACCCAAATCTACACAGATTATAGTCCAGTAACACACTCAAGCTTTTGACAAACTGCAGCACATAGCGTCAGGGCATAGTTACTTATCCGTCCTCTGAAGGAAACCTACAGAGACTGATCAAATCCCCATGGAGCTCCCACAGGTCAGTTCTAAGCCACTGAGGTCAGGCCCTTGCTCAGATACCCTAAACTGCCTCAGCCAAAGTATGTGATAAAGCAAGATATAAAAATGCACCCCCTGAACTTATTAAATCTATCATATTTTGATTAAGTCACAGAAGCCCCAATTCTTTGGGGAGGAGCATTGGACCCATTAGGGTGTGTATCTGCAGATAACTGTTACAGGTAAGCGCTTCTCTCTCTACAAATACGCAATCCCAATGGGATTCTCACCCCCTAGGCACTAAATTGGTTCATGGATATCTGAAAAGATAATATCTGAGACAACAGGCAGTGGAAGGATCTTGAGAAGGTTATAGACAAGAGCTGAGAGGCCTCAAACTTCTGGAGGTGGACTCAGGTACTACAGTGACAGGCCCAGTGTAAAACCATTTTGAAAGATGGGCTCACAGAGGGAAAGCTGACCAGAAAAATGGCCTTTGGAGGAAATTTAAGATGTGTGCATTGTACTTACTACTATGAAGTACTTGGAACTACAGTGAATCAGCAACAAGGGTTGGAAATTCACACACTCTAGAGTGAAGTTGCTGCCATCAAGAAAGTGATTTTTCAGGGGAGTAATCTGAGGTCAGAGCTATCAACTGACTCAATGCCAGGAGTTCATCAGCTGGACTAGAATACTATTACCCCACTATAAAGAAAAAAAAAAAGAGCTGCAGAGAAACCAGATGGTGAACATTTCTGACTGGAAAAACCTTCCAGATTTATTTTAGAGGAACCTGCCCTTCAACTCAGGCCAACAGGTGAAAATGGCTGTCAAGCAGTGTTGTGGGGAACATGCCACTTGCACCTTATCAACCAGGGGCGGCTCCAGGCGCCAGCACACCAAGCGTGTGCCTGGCGCAGCAAGCCGGTTGCCGTGAGGGTGGCAGTCAGACTGCCTTTGGCAGCATGCCTGCAGGAGGTCCAGCGGATTCAGCGGCATGCATGCATGCAGGTCTGCCAATCCCGCAGTTTCGGTGGCAATTTGGCGGAGGGTACGCCGAAGGCGCGGGACTGGCGGACCTCCCACAGGTATGCCGCCGAATCCGCGTTACCAGTGGACCTCCCGCAGGCATGCCGCTGAAAGTCGCCTGACTGCTGTGCTTGGGGCGGCAAAATACATAGAGCCGCCCCTGTTATCAACAGACAGTAACCTTTACCATTTTCAGTGATTGAAAACAAGCATGCCTCTTCGTTTCCACTCTTGCAGGAGAAATGCTGACAGGGAGGAGAAGCCCAGACTAGGATGTAGGTGCCCTACTTCTGTGTGATCAGACGCAGCTAGACCTGAAGCCTGATGGAATCAGATACATTCACCCAAACATGGGCAACAGTCCTCTTCCATACTGCCAGCAGGGGGCTATTCAGGGCAAACATGGTCTCATCTGAGCCTGGCCAGGACCTTTGCTCTAAGACATTGGTGGAAGGCGTGCAAGCTTTGCAGAAGTTGTCTCTTGGCAAGAAGGTCTCTTCCTGGCTTGTGCAGCATACCAACAGCTTGTTTGTTCAGAGGTCTCTAAACAATTCTACCTTTGGTGGACTACCACACCCAATCATGCCCCTCAAGCAACTACGCAAGACGGTCCACTACCAGAGGATTCAGACTAGCCCATCTGCAATCATGCTCCTGCTAGGCAGCTGGCCACTAGGAACATCTCATGGGACATACCCAATCCCACTTCTGCAGGACTTTCTGACAGGAGGTATAATGTTGTCCCTCCCTGCTGGTTTATGAAGTACATGGTGACTCAAGTGTCCATTTGAATCACAGCCACCAGCTGGTAAACTCACTTTCTGGGGATTTAAGCTTTCATTTTACGGCCCTTACAGTCACAAGATACTGGATCTTTAAAAGGCCACTGTTCTTTCACTCAAGCATTGCTTTCTGACATTGGGCAGGACTACACATCAAAGATTCTAGACCAATCTGTCCAACATTACATGCCCTAGATATATCCCTGCAGCAGATTCACATTTGACATCCATTTAAGGAAAAGCGCAATTTAAATCTGAAAAACTAAATAATTCCTCCAGTTGTAAACATGCATCCATCAGCAAGCTTCTCCACTGGTTGGAATGCATAGGAGAAACTGGAATTATAAGGCAGTTATAAGAGAGCTGCTCCTCCTGGAAAAATCAGGTTTTGGATCAACCTGATACGGACTTTTTTTAAATTAACCAAAATTTATTTATTGCAATTTTTGGATTTGGTTTGACCCAAACAGATTTTTTTTCTTATTTTTCAGAATGACCAGTGAATCAAAAAATGAGTTATTCACCCAGCTCTACTGAGCTCTGTTTTAGCCATGCTGGGCTTGATGGAAGCATGCTGCAGAAGGCACGTCGTTCCAGGGAGAGGAAGGAGCAGGCACCTTCCCTTCCTCATTCCGTCCTGGCAGGTCTCATTCTCATTTGGGTCACAATAGCAGAGGGGAGATTACTGTGATTTTAAACCAGACTGGATTTCTGCTGGGATGCAGTAAAACAGCAGCTCTCACCTCACTGAGAGACACTAGCTTCCTGCCCTGGCATGGAGACAGGAATAGTGACCGGCATGAACACACAGTTTTTAAAGTGACTCTTCCTTCCTATAGCTATCTAAGGCATAAAGCTAATCACTACAATTTCTGTAATTTTATGTGGGGGGAGGAGGAATTACAAGCCCGTAGAAAAGGCAGATCAGGCCACTGAGTATTTTTTGTTTTGCTTCCAGACTGAGACAGGTGGAGCAGCACCACTTACATAGTGTCTCCTGCTGAAGTTACAACCTGCTTGCATGCTTCAAAGAGGTTCCCAAGAGGCAAGGGAGTTAGTGTCCAGCTAAGAGTAAAATTAGGAGGAATTGGGTTTGGCCCAAAGATAGCTTAATGAGGATTGCCACTGGGATGAGTTCTTCTAAGGAGGTGTTTTTTAGAACCAAAGCTAGAAACGGATTGAATCTGACTCCTCAGTTCAAGTTAAACTTTAACTTGAGGGAAAAGGTTCTCCCACCAGTGCTATCTTTCTATTCCCCAACACACCAGGCATGACAACACAAAAATATAGAAAGGAAACAGAAACAAGAAAGATATAGTCCAATGTAATACAGTGCCTCTCACACATCTGCGAGACAATGGGTACACAGATATTTGGTTTACATCTTGTGAGAGAGATACACTAAAAACTTGGCAATTTGATGAAAAGCTCAAATCTTCACATTTTGCAGGATTTTTGTTTTTTAAAAAGAATGAAATGGTGTTTGGGTAACCCTGAGCTACTTTTAGGGGAGTAGGAGAATGTGTACCCTGGCACTATGTTTATTTGTGTTCCAAGGTACACATCCAACTATGATAGAAACTGTAAAGTAGATCTAAAACCTTCCCTGAATTAGGTCTGAAGACACTGGGATGTCAGGTCAGATGCAAAGCTGCAAACAGATCCAGAACAGACTTAGACTCCCTGGTAGCAGGTAAAAAGAATGAGGTATCACTCTACATATCAGCCATTGCAGCTGCTGAGAGTCACAGTTCTCCAGTAATGGCGAGAGCCCCATAAGTCAGAGAGGCCAGCTAGTAACACAGAAGCCTTCAATCAAATAAAGATAGCCACAACTCCTAAAATACCTGTGGGGCTTCACATTGGGGGGTGGAGCAGAGAGGTGACAGACCCTCTCCACGGCCTTGCTTTGACTAGGAAAAGGTAGAGTTTAAGGTCAGGCTTATGTGTCTACTGTCTCTATTGTAGACAAAGCCTACCTGGCTTGAACACAGGTTGTCAAGTTCAATTCTCCGCATTGAGAACAACAAATACAATGTGTTGGGGTGAATTAGGAGGTGTCAAACCCAAGTGACTAAGGGATTGGAAAGGATTTGCTTCTGAAGGTTACAATGTATACACTAGGGCTGTCGATTAATCACAGTTAACTCACGTGATTAACTCAAAAAAATTAATCACGATTAGTCAGTTTTAATCACACTGTTAAACAATAGAATACCAATTGAAATTTATTAAATATTTTGGATGTTTTTCTACATTTTCAAATACATTGATTTTAATCACACCACAGAATACAAAGTGCACAGTGCTCACTTTAAATTATTTTTATTACAAATATTTGCACTGTAAAAATTAATAGTATTTTTAAATTCACCTCATACAAGTACTGTAATGCAATCTCTATTGTGAAAGTGCAACGTACAAATGTACATTTTTTGTTACATAACTGCACTCAAAACCAAAACAATGTAAAACTTCAGAGCCTACAAGTCCATTCAGTCCTACTTCTTGTTCAGCCAATTGCTAAGACAAACAAGTTTGTTTACATTTACAGGAGATAATGCTGCCTGCTTCTTGTTTACAGTGTCGCCTGAAAGTGAGAACAGGCATTTGCATGGCACTTTTGTAGCTGGCATTGCAAGGTATTTACGTGCCAGATATGCTAAACATCCTTATCCCCCTTCATGCTTTGGCCATCATTCCAGAGAACATGCTTCCAAGCTGATGACTCTCGTTAAAAAACTAATGCATTAAATTTGAGACTGAATTCCTTGGGGAGAATTGTATAGCTCCTGCTCTGTGTTTTACCTGCATTCTGCCATATATTTCATGTTATAGCAGTTTCAGAAGATGACCCAGCATGTTGTTCATTTTAAGAACACTTCACTGCAGATTTGACCAAATGCGAAGAAGGTACCAATGTGAGATTTCTAAAGATAGCTATAGCACTCAACTCAGAGTTTAAGAATCTGAAGTGCCTTCCAAAATCTGAGAGGGATGAGGTGTGGAGCATGCTTTTAGAAGTGTTAAAAGAGCAACACTCCGATGCAGGACCTACAGAACCCGAACCACCAAAAACGAAAATCAACCTTCTGCTGGTGACATCTGACTCAGATGATGAAAATGAACATGCATCAGTTTGCTCTGCTTTGGATTGTTATCAAGCAGAACCTGTCATCAGCATGGACACATCCTCTGGAATGGTGGTTGAGGCCTGAAGGGACATATGACTCTTTAGTGCATCTGGCACCAGGCAGCTCCAGGCCCCAGCACGCCAAATGCGTACTTGGGGCGGCATGCTGCGGGGGGCACTCTGCCGGTCGCCGGCAGGCTGATCCGGTGGACCTCCCGCAGGCATGCCTGCAGAGGGTCCGCTGGTCCCGCAGCTCTGGTGGACCTCCCGCAGGCATCCCTGTGGAGGGTCTGCTGGTCCCGCAGCTCCGGTGGAGCATCCGCAGGCACGCCTGCGGGCGGTCCACTGGAGCCGCGGGACCAGCGGACTCTCCACAGGGACGCCTGCGGGAGGTCCACCAGAGCCACGCGACCGGTGACCGGCACAGTGCCCCCCGCAGCGTGCCGCCGTGCTTGAGGCGGCGAAATGGCTAGAGCCGCCCCTGTCTGGCACGTAAATATCTTGCGACGCTGGCTACAACAGAGCCATGCGAACATCTGTTCTCACTTTCAGGTGAAACTGTAAACAAGAAGTGGGGCAGCATTGTCTCCTGCACGTGTAAACAAACTTGTTCATCTGAGCAATTGGCCAAACAAGAAGTAGGACTGAGTGAACTTACAGGCTCTAAATTTTTACATTGTTTTATTTTTGAATGCATTTTTTGTGCATAATTCTATATTTGTAAATTAAACTTACATGATAAATAAATTGCACTACAGTATTTGTATTAAGTGAACTGAAAAACTACTATTTTTACAGTGCAAATATTTATAATAAAATATTAAGTGAGCACTGTACACTTTGTATTCTGTGTTGAAACTGAAATCGATGTATTCAAAAATGTGGAAAACATCCAAAATATTTAAATAAATGGTATTCTATTATTGTTTAACAGCACGATTAATTTTTTTAATCACTTGACAACCCTACTAAACACACATTACTTGGGTAGAAAATAACATGAGGAGATTGTGCACAGTCATAAGTATGCAAAGGGTGTAGACATCAAGGTAGGAGAGGAATTTATAGAGTGCTTCAAAGGGATGAAATCAACAAAAAGCAAAGATATGACAAAATTAATGGCTGGAAGTAGAAGCTAGAAAAATTCAGACTGGAAATAAGGTGTACATATTTAACAGTGAGATTAACCAACCACTGGAACAATTTACCATGGGTTATGGTGAGATTCTCCATCATCAGAAATTTTTAAACCAAGATAGAATGTGTTTTTCGAAACACCTGCTCTAGTTCAAACAAGAATTAATTCAGGGAAGTTCTATGGGCTGTGTTATACAGGAGGTCAGACTAGACATTCACAATGGCCTTTCAGCCTTGGAATCTATGAACAAAAGGAAGATTTAATCTGAGTATGACAATCAAATACTGAATTGTTTCATCTGTGCCAGTGGTTTTTAATTTTGTATGGTAATAGTGAAGTTGCTAATCTCTACTAAAAACTGGATTATCTATGGTACTTTGGAAATGGAAAGGATGTTTAAACACAACTTGATCTTGTTTAAACACAACTGTGTTTCTGAACCATTCTGGACAGTGCTTGAGCAGTGAACTGCAGGGAGAAAAGGTTGCTATGCTCTGGCACAAGTGCAGGCACATCAAGTTACAGCTCTCACACTGAATGGTGGTAAGCCTCAACCCACAAATGCTCTGGGCAGCGTGAATTGGGAATTGGCATGTCTGAAGTGGTGGGATTAAGCAGAATCCTCACCACAGAAGAGTGGCAGTTAGTTACTCTTGGCCCCCCTTAGGCTTCTTTCCAGTTATTCAGCTGGAGCAGCGCTATACCCCAGCAGCAGCAGCAGCAGCACTTTCACGAATGTCACGTTCCCCTGTGCTTCCATCTCACTCAACTCTTCTTACCTCATCGGTACATACATACATACCCAAACACTGTGCCTTCAGTGCGCAAGACCAGGCCCAAAGTCCCCTACAAGCCTGCTCTGACACATTAGACACACTTGTCAAAGCCAGCTGGAAATAAACTGACTATTTTTAAGGGAAAAGGAAAGGTTTTTGAGGTCCCAAATCACTCAGAGCACACAATGTATGAACCGAATTTTTAAATGTGTACAAGCAATCATGTGCCTAATTTACAAGCTCTGTTACCATGACTGCCTGGGTAATTCAAATATTTGTGCATGCAAATTGTCAGTGAAAAGTATAGCAGCTAGTTTCACTCACAAAAACTCCATTTCCCATAGGCCCCTAAACCAGTGGTCAGCAACCTGTCAATTGCTATCTCCAGAGGTGCAGCATGGCTGCCGCTACGGCAGACTCCCTGCCTATCCCGGCCCCACACCACTCCTGGTAGCGGCTAGCGTGGCCCACGGCCTGGGGTGCAGGGGTCTCCCGCTGCTTGCGGCTCCTGCCTGCAAGCACCACCCCTGCAGCTCCCATTGGCTGGGAGAGCTGTGGGGGTGGTGCTTGCAGAGAGGGGCAGCATGTGGAGCCATGTGCCCGCCAGGGGCATGTTTGCCCCTTCCGGGAGCAGTGTGGGGCCAGGGAGCCTGCCTTAGCCTCACCGTGCCTGCTGCTGACCAGGAGCCATCGGAGGTAAGTGCTGCCAGGTGGGAGGCCACACCCCATCCCTGAGCCCCCTCCTAGAGCCAGCACCCCACACACTCCAAACCTCCTCCTGCACCCCAAGCCTCATCTGATACCCCCTCCCAGAGCCATCATCCTGTATCCCCTCCTGCACCCCCACTCTTGGTCCCAGCCCAGAGCCCCTTCTTAGAGCTTGCACCCCTCACCACCTCCTGCACCCCAATCCTCAGCCCAGAGCTCCCACCCACACTGTGAACCCCTTGACCCCAGCCCAGATCCCGCCCCCTCCTGAACCCCAACCCCGCCTACCCTAGCCCGGTAGGCATAAAAAGGTTGGAGACCACTATCCTAAACTATCAGTCATTACTGACTTGGGAAGGAGAAGGGAACCATCTCCCATTACTCATGCCAAGGCTGATAGCATTACCTCTCTACCCTCTTTTGTGGCTTCAGGATCTTACCCAGCACTGCAGGAAAACCCTACATTCCAGGCAAACTGAAAACTTTTCTGATCACCTAAAAAGGTGTTGTAACTTCCACAGGGAGCTGAAGACCTCAATGCATTAAAAAAAAAAAAAAAAAGAGAGCAATGTGAAAAACAAAGCATGTACAAGACTGCAAAGTGAGTGTTCTCTGTAGGCATCACTCTGCACTTGCTTGGACCTCCCACAAGGACAGTGTCACTCTGCGATTCACCCCTCCAATAGGTCTACCCTCCAATCCCCAGGCACTAGTCTGTTCCAATCCCAAACAGCTGATAAATACAAAGGATTATTTTATGGCTAAGGCCCACTACTGGGAAGTCAAAGGCAGAGTTCTTTCCCAAGCGCAGCTGCAGATGCATTGTCACCTTGCTCTGCATACTTCAGTTTCCTTGTGTGCAGAATGATACTTCCTTATCTCAAAGGGGCTGTAGGAAGCTATATTACTAGGTTTACTGAGATCCTTGGATAGCATATGCTATTAAAGTTCAAAGTATATCATTTTAGTTTAAACATTTACCCCCAGGAAAACTTCAACCACCAATTCTATTGCTGGGGCCTGATTTTCAGAAGAGCTGAAACTCCTACTGAAGTCAATAGCCGCTGCAGGCGTTCAGCACCTCTGAAAAGCAGCCTTCTATCAAACCACAGAGTAAAACATTAAACTTTGCTTTAAATTGCACTGTAAATAAGGGTCTCAAACAGGAAGGCTCCATCTCATAAGATGGAGGAACTCATTTCCCCAGTGGAAAGAACTGGAAATCAGAGCATTTTAAAAGTTATTTTAAGATAAATATTTATTAAATCTTGATCTGTTTCAAACTGCCTGCACTTACTGCTGAGATGCAGCCAACTTCTTGGAGAGCCAACTACACCAAGGCACTGAAAAGACATGCTGAAACAGTGACATAATTCAGAAAAACCTTTGAAAATCCTCTTTGTGATAACTATTTCATTACTATCGTTTGCATGTAGTACGCAGTCAATGAGAATTACTAACTGGAGTTCCTTTAAATGTTAAAGATGGCCCTTCTTCAGCCATGCAACCACTAAAACTTTAAGCAATATGACTGGCTCTAATTAAGAAGCTTTTCAGTATTTCCTGGTAAGAGCCACATGTTTTAGAAGGTTTACATAATAATGCACATGCTATCTGAGACAGTGCCTCCTGAGTGACTACTAAAGATAGCGTAAGCATAGGAGAAGGGGGCAAAGTCCAGTTGTTTCTGGCAGTGAGATGCAGTGAACAGCTGCTCACAATGTGGAGGTTTTGTTGGTTTGATTAGTAGTTTAGTTCTGGTGTAAAGTGCGCAGTTAACAGCTCTGGATATTTCAATCCTCTATTTATAGAACAAGATCAGCATGGATAGTAAACTTCTCTCATAACAGTGGGCCTCATTTCTGAGCAGAACAGATCACTCTGGGTCACGAACACTGGCCTCCTGAGTCAAGCACTGGCCCTTCTGTTGAGACTGCCAACAATGGTGACAAACTCTAATGCAGGGGTGAGCAAACTTTTTGGCCCAAGGGCCACATCAGGATTCCAAAACTGTATGGAGGGCTGGGAAGGGAAGGCTGTGCCTCCCCAAACAGCCTGGCTATCTCATAGAACTGGAAGGGACCCCGAAAGGTCATCGAGTCCAGCCCCCTGCCTTCACTAGCAGGACCAAGTACTGATTTTGCTCCAGATTCCCTAAGTAGCCCCCTCAAGGACTGAACTCACAACCCTGGGTTTGTTTAGCAGGCCAATGATCAAACCACTGAGCAATCCCTCCTCACCTACCATTAGATGGTAAATTTCAGTAACTATTGTTCTGAGCCAGGTTTTTGTTTTGTTTTGTTTTTAAAACATGAAAGGCTTTCTATTTCTATATCCACTCCTCTCAATCATCTAGTCCTTTATAGAAGAATATTCTATAATCAGGTGACCCCGCAAGTCAGTACTGAGAACAAATAACCAAAGTTATTTATTGAGTGAATTGAAATTAGCCAATTATATTAAAAAGTTTTGGTTTGTAACTAAGGAAAACTAACCCCCTAACTAGCTTAAACACACATTGGAGGTTAGGAAGGTAGAGAATAGATGGCATTTAGCTATGATAAATATGAGATAAAGTATATTTGTTTATTTTTGCCGAAGTGCTGATTGTCTCTGGAGTTGCATGATCTTGAAGGTTGGATATGAAGGAGCAGTTAAAGCAAATAAGATGCTAAGAGGCATTGAAAAAGGGATAAAATATAGTGCAGAAGATGAGACCTATTGAAAAATGCTAGTCTGGAGTACAGAGTCCGATTCCAGTTGCCATAATCTAAAAGAAGATATAGCAGAGATCAAAGAGGTTCTAAAAGGGCAACAAACATGATTAACAGGGTGATGGGTTTTACATAAAGAGGTTCAGAAGAAATGATTATTTATTCTGGAAAGGAAATGAGAGTGGGTAAAATTATTGAACTGAATCAGTCCTCTTTCCATCCTGTCTCATAATAAGAGGAAAAAAAAGAGCACCTGATGAAATGAAATGAAAAGGCAGGCCATTTAGATCCAATGCAATCTACTGCCTGTGAATATATAATATAGCCACACATATCATATGATCAATGTTCAAGTTGCATAATGCAAGGCTGCACTCACTCCTGCAATTGGCCAGACAAATGCAATCACTGGACATTCAAAGGAGGGCAGGATCAGTTCATGTCTAGTATTTGTAGATATGCAGGCTAAGATAAGGAAAATCAAATCTCTGTTTTTAGTGTATAAGGAAGGAAACCTACCCTTTAAGTACAGCATTGCATACGTGGCTAAGTTCATTATGGAGCTTTTTTTGCTTTCCTCTGAAGTTTCGGCCACTGCTGGACACTGATTCTTCTACTCTGGTATGCTACAGTCTGATCCAGTACGTCCCTATGTACTGAAAGAGGCAAGTTACTAAAGCAGATTGAATTGTCAATATCAGCTAGTTCTTTCTAAATTAGCATGGCACTTTGTACTGTGGCTGGTCCTGCTCATTTTTTTGCAGCAGGCTAACACTGATATCTTTACATTTCAACTGTAATTTATCAGCTACAATGACCAGATGTCTGCCAACTAATCAGTGGAGGGACTTCTCTTATTTTCCATACTCCCATTAACTCTCTGTGAGCTATTCATAAGAAAAAGGGAGGATTGTGGAGTAGGAGGGAGAAAATTTCAGGAAATGGTTTCCGCCTGAAGAGTTACCCTGTGACTCAAGGAGCCACCCTACACATTGCCTATGTTCTGCACCAAGCAGCCATTCTAAATTTGGTACAGCATCTCATACAGCCACACTGATATAGCCAGGTTTTTCTATTTTTAACTATCCAAAGAGTCTCATGATTTTATAGAAGCTAGTGGCATAGTTTCCTTATAAATACAAGGAAACCTGCAGTGCTCATGGAATTCACCACCATGGAAAATCCTTGAGACAGACAGTCTATAGGGATTTAGAAGAGGGACAAGATATAAATGTGAACAAGGGTAACAAAAGCTGCTACACTGAGCTAGGAAATTAGATCAGATATCCCAGAGGATAACATCCTTCATGCTTCAGGGTAAAAGCTGATCAGTTGTGAAGGTCAAGAAGAAAAAGTATTTTCCTCTAATGAGTAGCAGCTGTTGAAATGAAATTATGGATACCTGTGGGATGGGCAAGGTCTATGGCAGAATTTTTTCTGAACGGCAAGGTTTTGGCCCTAGTGATTTTCATCAGCAAACAGTTCTCTAACTCCATGCATTACCTCACCTTTTAAGGTTCACATTTCATCTCTGTCTTGTCAACATTACTGAGGATTCCCAACTGATTCCCATAAAATGTCACTGGCATTCTTACATGTTGAAAGACAATTTTCTGCTTTCCGACCCAATTCTTGCACATCCCCATCAGAACATGAGTCAGTCACAGAGATGCAGTGACTGAGGGCTTGTCTACACTTACATTTTATAGCGCTCTAACTTGGCTCAGAGATGTGAAAAATCAGGCTCCGAGTGCTAGAAGCTGCGCACGCTCCCGGCGCTCGGAGCTAATCCCCTCGTGTTCCCGCGACAGCGCTCTGAAGTTTCCAGTGTAGCCATGCTCTGAGAGGTTGTGCAGGGTTAAAACTGTCTGAATTTCTGTCCATAGCAAAAGTGTGAATCTTGCTCTGCTGATCACGGGCATGACTATAACACTTGGGTTTGTTATTCTTGCTATTCATTTTTCTTACATATAAACCAGAAGTCATTCTACTTAAAGCTGATGTGGTAGGGGGTTAATATTATTTGAAGGGCTCATATTAAGGACTTCTTAGTAATGGTTTTCCGGGGTCTCTTACTAACCATTTATTAGCATAGGAGATAAGACTAGTTTGGTTGAGGCATTGTTCATTTTCCTATTCCCTAAACCAGCAGTTTCACTTCCACAAGTCACAGCCACAGAGAGTGCAAGCAGCAGTTTTGTCTAATACCAAGATAAAACCTTCCTAGTTGCCAGGCTACTTCTATTACTATCCTGCAGGCAGGTCATGAGACTTGGCTAAATTAATTTGATTTACAAAATGTCGTCTTTAAATATTGCTTGGCTGCCAATTCCTGAAAAAACATATTCTTTGAAATGCAGATCATCTTTACCATAACACATGACTGTCACAACATTCCTCAGTCACACGGCAGATAAAAAATTATACATACAGTATACATTGTGAAATAGTCTATCCAGTGCTTGGGAATGCCCCTCTCAGTAGCAGATGGGGAGAAAGGATTTGAACAGGGGTCTTACCTTCAGGAGGGTGCTTTCATCACTAAGTTAGTAATCTGATGTGGGGCTGCCTCAGTCTTTCCTGTGGAAGCTGTTCCACTATGTATAAACCATTAAAGACTGATTGGGCAGGGGGGAGGGGGAATGACTCTGTAGTCCAATGGTTAGGGCACCCACCTGGGAAGGGGGAGACCCCAGGTCCTGTCCTCCTGCTCCAATCACTCATTAATTATCCACAATGGAAAACAGAAAGGGGGAGCGGATAAGATTTATTTCACTAGAGCTAGTCAGGAGAAGGGGGAGCTTTTGAAAGATTTATTTTAAATGAAACTAAAATGTTTTCAAAGGATGATAAACCAAACTGAAAACTGTGTAAGAGGTGTAACTTCTCTTGGTGCATGTGTTTAACCTCATCACCATTAACTGAAATTACACACTTGCTGAAGGGTGACTATCCTGAAATGTGCAACAAGGTGAGAGAAATGGCTGCTCTTTCATGCTTGACTGCACTGAAATCAGTTTTCTACACTATGTGCAGACTGCTGCTTCCAGTGACAGGGAAAGGGATGGTTCAACGTGCAGGCCTTTATGGGTCACTTTAATCCCACTTCCTCCTCACAGAGGAATCTGGGGGTGTTACTTGTACATTGCTTTAGTCACTTCCTTTATCACTTCTTCCTTGTGTGTGTAACCTTTGGCCATGTATACATTGGGAAATTTACAGAAAAGTTAAAACTGCTGGAAGTCACAGGGCAGAAGCTGAACCTGTTTTCATCAGCCTTGACTAAAATGGTAGTATCAGCAAGTCTGATCAAAATGGTGTCACAGACTCGCCTGGTCATCAGAGCCTTGTCTACACTAAGGCTCCCTAGGGTTTAATACTGGATCAGCAGAACTGCAGTTAGAACCCATGGAAAAGATTCTGTAAGTTTCCCTGCCCAAAGATTTTGTCTCTGTTACATACATACTGCAGCTGGGAGCATGATTCCTAGCTCAACAGATAGGTGCTAGCTCTGCTTGAGCTAGTGAGCTAAAAATACCTGGGTAGCTGGGAGTAGCACTAGAGGCAGCTCCACAGCTAGCCACCTGAGCACAAAGCTGCCTGGACCCCCTGGGTACATACTTGGGTGGCTAGCCCAAACCACTACCCGTGCTAC
This sequence comes from Gopherus flavomarginatus, assembly GCF_025201925.1. Taxonomy (NCBI): domain Eukaryota; kingdom Metazoa; phylum Chordata; order Testudines; family Testudinidae; genus Gopherus; species Gopherus flavomarginatus. The sequence continues at coordinate 36,967,585 of NC_066623.1, read as the reverse complement.
CCTGGCTACACTGCTTTTTTTAGCATGCTAGCTTGAGTGGTGCTAGCATGCATCTGGCCACTTGCGCTGGGAAGCACACGCCCCACTGTAGTATAGATGTATCCTTCAAGCTGGTGGTCATGTTACAAGAGACAGCAGTGAGTCAGGATGCACTGAACAACATAAAACAGATAGGATAAAGGGGACAGAGATGAAGCAGTTCCGTAAAGAGGGGGAGTTTGTTACATCATCATACACAAAGTTATTAAGATTCCAGTCCTCTGAAGATGCCAAGTGATCCAAGTGCTATTGATTCCCTAGTCCTCTCGATTCCCTAGTGCCCTCTCCCTTTGACAGTTCTGAAAATCTCCCCACCCCTAGATCACCTTGAATTTGCCTCCTCTCCTCTGGGATAGAGCCATTTGAGCCATCCCCCTTCTGTTGCTCTTTGCTACACTATTTGTGGCAGCAACTGCTTTCTTGTACTGTGCCCAGCTTTGAACCCAGAACTGCAGTTGGGATCTAATAAGAACCCTCTATGCTCATGCAGAACAGGGGTTGTTGCAAACAGTTTGCAGTACATGGGCAATTATGTTACTGGCCATTTATCAGAGTAAAATTGTAGGCCTCACTAATGAGAAAATTAATCCACTAATCCACATAGGCATTGAGCTACTTACAGCAGCATCTCCAGGATACAGCAATGCAAGCAGTAACTTGACTTTTATTTGATCCCAAAGACAGGAATGGCAATCTGAATAACAGTAGGACGCACAAACAGCTCTAGAGTGGAGCTACACAACAATCCCACAACAGCTCTCAGTGACACAGGTCACTCTGTGTTCCAGGCGACAGCTAAGTACGTCAATATTTACTTCAATACCTGGGACCTGTAGCACATGCACATCCTTTGGATTCAGCAGGCTCTCTAACACCTATAACTTAAGGCTTTTCAGGAAACTGAGCTTGGACACATTGTCAGCAGGTCTGAGTTATTACATAGCACCCAAACTGTGCTAAGTGTGGCACCAGTCCTCTTCCATGATTTAAATTTACAAGCTACCTTTTTGTCCAAATGATGCTCCCAGTTTCACTAGCTTATCCATTAACTCCCATTCACTTGCCATGTTTCCCACTATTTGCTCCACAGAAATTAGACTATATTATTTCCATCTTCTCATGGAAAACGATGAGCAGACACCATTTCTCCTAAGGAAGTCCTCTGTTTTCTTGACCTTTCCCATCACTGCAGAGGCACAAAACTGCCCCCCACCCCCACCTGCACTCTGCCATGTTGTGATCCTACAGCTGGAAAACTTCAAGCTCAATGTCTGTTTTCAGCCTAATCTTTCCATCCCAGTTAGCAGTTGAGATGCTCACTGCAACAGAGGATTGGCTCTCTCAAATCTTGCTTGTTCTAACCTACAGTTTTTAAAAGCTTTCATGGAACCATATCTGAATCTCCAAAAGATTTTACCAGTTAGTGCCAAGCTTGTAGGGTTTTGCCTAGATCAACCTGTCATGCAGGTAGCAGATGAGTATTTCCATTTATGGTAAGGGACCTGTTAACACACTCACATCCTGGAAAAAGCTGAAGGAGTAGGGGAGATATTTCCAAGTCCCAGAAGAGCCTTTCCAGGAGGAAGCAACAGAGCAGGCAGTGCTGAACTTGCCTGTGTATGGTACAAGCATGTACATACTTTATTTACCTCTATTTTATTGGAACGTCATGGCATTTAACTTTCCAGCCAATGATTAGACAGTTGAGCTTCGTCCTAGCTGCTGTGGCTCATGTTTGTCCTTGTATCTCTTTCCCCTTCCTTCATTAAGCATTTACTGCCTTCGGGTCTGTATCCTTTATCTGTGCTTCGATCTTTGGGTGTCTGTCTTCCTTCCTTCACCTCCCTCCCTACATCCCCCCGACCATTCCATTCGTCTTGCCCGCTTCCCTTTCTTCCAGCACTGGCTTCTCCCCTCCCCTTCTCTTTTTATTTCTCCCTATTGCCCCTCAGTCTTTCCCCATTTCCAATATCCACTCAACTCCTCCATCAATGCAAGCCCTGCTCTTCTTTCCCATCCCCCCTTCCAGTAGCGGGGGTCATCCTCACCTTCAGCCCCCAGCTCTTTATATACTCTCTATAGCCAGAGTAACCTGTAAAGATAGCTACCAGTTCCCTGGGCTGAAAAGAATAGAGCTGGCCCCTTGGTCAGCCTCCTCTCTAGAAGGAGAGAGAAGATCTGGCAGCCCTTCTCTTTTTTCAGTGGGGAGAAAGCAGAACGGGGTGCTGGCCTGCCTCTAAGTGCAGATCTAAAGCAGTGGCTCTTCAACCTTTCCAGATGACTGTATCCTTCAGGAGTTTGATTTGTCTTGAGTTTGACCACACTGAAAAACTACTTGCTTACAAAATCAGGCATAAAAATACAAAAAGTGTCACAGAACACTATTACGGACAAATTGTTTACTTTCTCATTTTTACCATATAGTTATAAAATAAATCAATTGGAATATAAATATTGTACTTACATTTCAGTGTACAGTAGATAGAGCAGTATAAACAAGTCATTACATGAAATTTTAGTTTGGATTGGCTTTTTATGTAGCCTGTTGTAAAACTAGGCATATATCTAGATGAGATGATGGACCCCCGGAAGACCTTTGTGTACCCCTGATCTTAGCCCTGTGAACACTGAGGCAGTTGTGGTGCCACAACCTGGAAACTACTGACTAGTGAGTCAGGCTGTTGAGAGGAAATGGAGCATCCAAGAGAAGAATGTCCAACCTCCTACACAAGCAAAGATGCTGCACTCCTGGAATTCAGCTCTCTGGTTTCTTCATCTTCAATCATTTCAATACAGTATTTACTCCTGAGGGCATTCTGCACCAAAAACTTTAAAATTTGGTGAATAATATTTTAAAATTTTGCAAAATTCTGCAAGTTTTATTTGTCAAATAAATATGGAGGCTCCAGCATAGCATTGGGAAGCATAGGTCACTGGCTACACAGAGGTGTGAGATGACTGTACAGCTTCCTCCCGGGACAGGGACTTGGCAGTGAGGCTACACCCAACCTTGACACAGCTGAAGGGCAGGGCCTGCCCCAGAAACACCCCAGGGCCCTGAACCTGGCGCAGGGTAGGAGCCACCAGTCGGGTCTTCCCCAGTCCTGCCTCGTGCCCCACAGTGATATACCTCTCTGCTGGCTGGGCACCGGAAACATACTGCTGGGGAGAGTTGCGTAACTGCTCTTATAGACTCATAGACTCATAGGTCAGAAGGGACCAATATGATCATCTAGTCTGACCTCCTGCACAAGGCAGGCCACAGAACCCTACCTATCCACTTTTATAACAACCCCTAACCCAGGACTGAGTTATTGAAATCCTCAAAATTGGTTTGAAGACCTCAACCTGCAGAGAATCCACCAGCAAGCGACCCATGCCCCACGCTGCAGGGGAAGGCGAAAAACCTCCAGGGCCCCTGCCAATCCGCCCTGGAGGAAAATTCCTTCCCAACCCCAAATATGGCAATCAGCTAAACCCTGAGCATGTGGGCAAGACTCACCAGCCAGCACCCAAGAAGGAATTCTCTGCAGTAACTCAGTTCCCATCCCATCCAACATCTCCCCGCAGACCATTGAGCAGACTTATCTGGTGATAATCCAGATCAATTGCCCAAATTAAACTATCCTATCATAACATCCCCTCCATATACTTATCAAGCTTAGTCTTAAAGCCAGATAAGTCTTTTGCCCCCACTACTTCCCTCGGAAGGCTGTTCCAGAACTTCACTCCCCTAATGGTTAGAAACCTTCGTCTAATTTCAAGTCTAAACTTCCTAATATCCAGTTTGTACCCATTCGTCCTCGTGCCTACATTAGTACTAAACTTAAATAATTCCTCTCCCTCCCTAACGTTAATCCCCCTGATATATTTATATAGAGCAAGCATATCCCCCCGCAGCCTTCTTTTGGCCAGGCTAAACAAGCCAAGCTCTTTGAGTCTCCTTTCATAAGGCAGGTTTTCCATTCCTCGGATCATCCTAGTAGCCTGTCTCTGGACCTGTTCCAGTTTGAATTCATCCTTCTTGAACATGGGACACCAGAACTGCACACAATATTCCAGATGGGGTCTCACCAGCGCCTTATATAACGGTACTAACACCTCCTTATCCTCTTGTGGATTCTCTTTACTTCCCCATCAGAAAGTCATTTTTCTACAGGGAAGCAAAGAAATCTGCAGTACATAAATTCTGTGCAGGTGCAGTGGTGCAGAATTCCCCCAGGCATAATTATTGGGAAAATATAGTGGTGACTGCCCAAGAAAATTAAAGGTCTAGAAACAGTTCCAAAGCCACATGGACGAGTACACTAGGGCAGAAATTTTCAAAACTGCTGAAGGATTTTACATGCATAACTCCCATTCATTTCCATAGAACTGCGCATCTAAATCCTTAAGAGGCTTTAAAAGTCTCAGCCTAGGCCTGGATGACTGTTAACTGAGGAAAAATGAAAAAAGGTGTAATGGAGGCTAAAACTCAGCAGAAAATAGCTTAGTGTAAGCAGTCCCCTCAGGATCCCCCATGAAGCCTGTTCAGGGACACTCCACATGTCTCTAGTCAGAAAAATTAACAGAAGCTACAATAGCAAAAACAAGCTGAACCTGAAAAATGAGACTGCCACTGGAGCTGAAACCAGAACCAGCAGCTCCCCTCCAGCAGTCTCCTGCTTCATCTAGCCCTGTTAGCAGGAACACTGGGCAGACAGTCTTCCTGAAGGCCAGAGGATAGAGATCCCCCTCACTCCGGGATGAACAGAGTCATTCATTTCAAACTCACAAGGCACATTAACAAGTAATTAACTTGCAAAACAGAGCATGCAGCAATATAATGCTGTTAGGGCACCATGCTGCTTAGCGTACCTGTGTTTTTAGGTCCATCTGCGTACATTGGTCCAGGAGGTGGAGGCGCATTCTGCCATCCATACTGTGGATAGCCTTGATAACCCGGCTGACCTGGTTGATACGGCCCAGCAGGTCCTGGTGGGTAGCCAGGGTATGGGTTGGGGCCTGGAGGACCACCTGGTTGTTGTGTATATGGTGGGTATGGGGCAGTCGGGCCTGGGCCTGGATATGGTGGAGGGTTTTCGTAATTCATGTGGGAATCAAAATTTTTCCTAAAGGGGGGGAAAAGAAAGCAAAGACATTATTCTGCTTTTGACTGTTGAGTTTCTTACAAGCAGGGTGCACAAATCCCAATTCAGACAGTGATGATGCTTTATTTCCCCTTCTCCAGTGCCTTCCAGGGACCTTGTAATCATTTACAGAGGTTAAGGAGTATGCCTCACAAGAGCCCAGTCAGGCAGGAAAGTATTAACCCCACCCAATCATCAGGGAAACAAAGGCATAAAATGTTAAAAGACTTCCTTAAGGTCACACCATGAGTCTGGGCAGAGCTGGGAAAGAACTCAGATTTACCAATACCATACTTTGGGCCACAAAGTCATCCTTACAGAAATTTAATCTGCTTTTACAGTAATCAGAGAAGCTTCCACTGATGTGATTAAATAATCACAACACAACCACTTAACAATATTACTTTGCACTCTATCAACTTTTCTTCTAAGATGCCAAAAGTATTTCCCATTGCTTATTTACACTAAGCCTCATAGCATGTATGGAGCAGAGAATGGATATAAAGGGATGACTTCACATCTCACTGAAATGCAGCCATTTCTGGGGAGGAACACAGCAAAACTACATTTTCACTCCTATTGTGAATACCTTTACGTCACTGAAGCTATAGAGGAACAGAGGTAGGAGAATAATTTGTTGTTGGGATTTGGCCATACTGCTGTGTTTAAACACACCCACTCTTCCAAAACTGGATCACTAATGACCGCAAACGATCACACCTTGGTTTTCAGATCACATGCAAAAGCAGCATTAAAGAGGGCTGAAAGTTCATAAACTGTATCTAATTTGTTTATTACACAGCAGACACCAAGGGACTGATCAACCTTTTCCTGATTACCATGACCGAGCAAGATGTTTCCAAGATTAGGCTCTCTCTAGTGAAGAGGTCACAGCAGTGTTTGTACTTAAAACACAATGCCTCATTATGCTAGTGCATATGGATGAGAAATTGAAATTAGTCTACTGGCACCTTCCAAAGTGATGAATGTGCAAAAAGTCAATAGCAGAAATGATGTAAAGTTAGAGTTTTGAAAATTCCTTCAGTTTCAGAAATCTAGGAAGTGTTCTTAGTATTGTGCATTAAAAAGCAATCCCGAGTTCCTAAAGTGATTTTTTACCCTGACACTGCCCCTTTAACAGGATAGAGTGAGAACTTCACCACTCTCATTCTAGATCAGAGGTGGGCAAAACTATAGCCTATGGGCCCATCCTGCTTGGCCCTTGAGCTCCTGGCCCGGAAGGCTAGCTCCCGTCCCCTTCCCGGCAGCCTCAGCTCACCATGCCGCCAGTGCTCCGGGCAACATGGCTGGTTCCGGCCAGGTGGTGCAGCTGCCAGTCCTGCTCCTCTAAGCGGCATGGTAAGGGGGAGGATGTTGGGTAAGGGGCAGAGGATCCCAGTGGGCAGTCAGGGGATTGGGGGGTGGAAGATAGGTGTGTAAGTTCTGGGGGGCCTGTGATGGGGCGAGGGTGTGGATAGGAGGTGGGGTCTGGAGGGGGTGAGGGGGGCTAGGATGGAGTTGTCAGGCGGACAAGGAGTGGGGAGTTTGGATGGGTCAGGAGTTCTGAGGGGGGCAGGAAGTGGGAGGGGGCGGAGACCAGGCTGTTTGAGGAGGCACAGCCTTTCCTACCTGGCCCTCCATACAGTTTCGGAACCCTGATGTGGCCCTCAGGCCAAAAAGTTTGCCCACCTCTGTTCTAGATGTCTTCCCCTTCCCAAACTCCACTAGCTCCTAGCATTCCTCTAGAACTGTATGATTCCATCAATTGAAAACTGCTGCTGTTGGCACCACAGAGCAGAAGTGTGACTGGACTATTGACTGATAATAAATCTCCAGGATTCTCCTCCTATGGCCCTGGAAAGGAGGATGGATAGATAATAGGAAATGAAGTTGTATGCTCAGTATTCAGCACCAAATTTCACTGACTCAGAGTTGAGGCTAAAAGAGACCATTAAATCATCTAGTCTGGCAACCTGTATATGACAGACCATAGAATTCACCCACTTATTTAACTCCATAGAAAGCCCAATAACTTGTGCTAGACTAAAGCAGAGAACTGACACCCCCGAGCTTCTACAGCAGGTAACATAGCATAGCCACAAATAGAACTCTGATCTCCTGAGTGCTAGGCCAGTGCCCTACCCATGGGAACAAGAGGCCTCATCTATATACCATACTGATCAAAACTAGAAAGACTTTCAATCCACGTATCATATAAATAACATTTAGACTGGGTTTGGCACTTCTCACAGATAGCTTCCAAAGTCCTTTACAAAGGGAGATGAGCATCACCCCCATTTTACAGATGGAGAAATGGAGGCACAGGGAGGTGAAATTACTTGGCTCAGGGCACACAGCAGGTCAGTGACAGAGCTTTCAGGTTACATTTAAAGGCAGCTGAAATAATATTTACCAAAGAAAAGTAAGCTGCACCCAAAGTAATTTGACAAAACAATCAATGTGGAATCAGCTCCTGCTAGAACAACATCCAGGAGGAAAGACCATAAATACTTGTTTTCTTGATTCTCTGTTTAATTGTTGTGAGCCTGACATAGCAAACCAGAAACAACCAGTGTTTACATCAACTCTATTTCATCATCTCGGGGAATGAGGCACACATTCTCTCTCTAAGGCTTGGTCCCTGGGTCCTCTGCTTATTTACAGGTTACTCTTACCTAGATATCAGTCACTATGATGTTAGGGTCCCAGCTTACATTGCTTAATTCCTCTGCAGCACTGACTCTTAAAGGCCATAAAAACCAGGATGATTACAGCACCAATATGATTATTACTAATCCAAAGCAATTTCAGAAATGCACTCTCCAAGGTAGTGGGATTAAATCCCTCCTACAACAGCACTGAAAAGCCTTTGACTGTCAATGGGCTGAAAGGACTGGGAAAGCCGGAGTGCTGTAGTTGATTGTTACATCTGAGAATTCATTCCAACACTCGCTTTGCCATGTAGGCCACAGACATTCAGATTCTGGCTCTGCTAAAGGTAATTTTGGGTCATTCTTGTCCTATCCATCCTGAGCTGGGTATTTCTTCATGGCAGTGCACCAAACTGATCTTATACTGCCCAAATAATAGGCTCATATCTGGCTTTTTTAAAATTCTGCCATTGAGGCAAACCAGCTTTTAAAAGCACCTGCTCCAAATGAGCCATTAAATGACCAATAATAAACCGCAGTTTGACTCAGGCTTCATCAGTGCTATTTCACTATAATCTCTTTTCTGCCAACTTAATGGTTATGGGGTGTTTTACAGAGACATGCAGCAAAAGGAAGAGAATAAACTGTTTATGTTTCTAAGCTAGCCCCAGTCCTGAAAACATGATAGCATACCTGTGTGCCCATGCAGAGTCCCCACTGACTTCAGTAGGCTCCATGCAGACATCTCCAATTGCAGATGCTAGCATCCTGCTTTCCTTTGGATATCCCCACTCTGTTTTCTTCCTTTCATTTTTTGTATCTACGTTTCTTGCACTGAAAAGCTATTCCAACAAGCGTGAGCTGCACCCCTCAGTATATTCTCCCTCCTTCTAGTCAGGGACTGACCATCCTTTGCCTATTCCTCTCTCCCTCCTCCTCCTTCTCATCTGCGTAACAGAGTTCATTACTTGGTCCCAGTTCTATGAACAGCTGCACATGTAATTCTTCACACTTGAGTAGTCCCATTTACTCACTTGCACAGCTGTTTGCAGGATTAACTAAGCAGGTATTTTTCAATAACAGATTCCCTCCTCAAAACATACTTTCCTTCGGGAACCTAACCATTAGTAATCTCAAGCCTTGATTTATCAGGGTAGGTACAATATGTTGTCATCTCATTCTGACCAATCATTGCACTCCAGCTGAAACCAGAACTAGCTACAAGATTATCATTTAAGTAACTACACGATTTTAACTTCATACATACAAATCATTTGGGTTTCCCATTTAGTACCTTCTGAATTTGTAGAAAATTAAAAAAAACAAAGAAATGCATGGCTTTTTGTTGTGACCTTAATTTTTGCTGTATTCTTGAAATGGTTCCCTTTCAAAAGATTCACTAAAGCATTATGTGGTTCCACTTCTCAAACAAAACTAAAATTTGCTTATTAAATTTTGCTGGGTTTGAAATGTAAAAGAGACACAAGAAGTTTAAGCCCTGAATTTAGGTTGTAGGGAAAAGATTTTGCAGAATCTATTGATATAATTTTCATAATTGTTTTTAAATTATACAAGAGTTGCTATTTCTACAAACATTGCACGAAAGTTCTAATGCATGAAACAAAGAAAAACAGAAACAAATGAGATTGACTATTGGCCTGTTTCATCATCTAAAATTAAGATAATGAACCATATACAAACAATAAATAGGGCCAAATAAATGAGGTGTCCATGTTTTCCTATTTTAATGATGTAGGGTGTCACTTGTAACATAGATAAAGAAGCCTGGTTGTTTTTTAAAATAGATTTGTGATTTTTTATCCATGCCCTTTATATATTAAGTGCTCATGGAGTCTACTGTTGTGATAGCAAAAATATATTTGTTCTATCAATTTTCATAAGTAAACAGACTTCCCACATCTGTTGTACCTGGTCTCATTTAACCATTAAATTCAGTAATTGAGCCAGTCTCACAGTTATGTCACCCATATGGTAGCACTGAGTCCCCTTTCATTGAGAGAGGAAGGAGGGGAAGATTTTTGTACCCAAAGAGAGGAACAGGAGGGAAAGTGTCCTCTTCCCACACCCCCATCTTCTCTGAATGTTCAGCCAATACCACACTCACCATGGTCTCTAAACTGCTCCTGGGCTCACAGCAGCTTGGATTTTTGCCCCCAGCAATTGCCTGGTTCTTTATTTTGGATTTGCTGTAAACAGCAGAAATGTTACTCATGCACCTGAAGGGAATCGCCATAAAAATAAATTCTTATTCCCTCTCCCCCAAGGAGGAGGAGGGAGACTCCAACATCTACTCCTCAGAAGTATACTTGGCATAACGCACTTGATAATGCCTGACTACCCATCACTAGCTACCTGTGGGCTGCTTTGCTTATTAAGCATGGATGGGTTTCTCCTCCTTGGATTCTGAATTCATTTGTTGGTAAGAGATTTTTTTAAGAACAAAACTGGCCAAAGCCATCAAATCAGAACAGATATGCTTCTCGGTAAGGTTCCGAGAATGCAGTAGTACCTCAGAGTTATGAACACCAAAGTTACAAACTGACTAGTCAACCACACACCTCATTTGGAACTGCAAATATGTAATCAGGCAGCAGCAGAAATGAAAAAAAGCAAATACTGTACTGTGTTATATGTAAAACTACTAAAAAATTAAAGGAAAGATTAAAGATGATTTGACAAGGTAAGGAAACTGTTTCTGTGCTTGTTTCATTTAAATTAAGATGGTTAAAAGTAGCATTTTTCTTCTATACAGTAAAGTTTCAAAGCTCTATTAAGTCAATGTTCAGTTGTAAACTTTTGAACGTTTTGTTCAGGGTTACGAACAACCTCCATTCCCAAGGTGTTTATAATGAGGTTCTACTGTATATTCATTCTTGATGATATGTTACCACCTGCATCAAAAACAGGAGTTGCAACACTTTGATAAATAGGTTGAGAGGCTCTCTCCTTTAACTCCAATGCCCAGTCAAGCAAACCTTCAAACCAAGCTGGGAAACAATGTTTAAAAGGCACCAGGATCCTACTACAGCAATGAGATCTGTATTAGTCTCTACGTAGACACACTGAACTAGCTAATCCACTTTAACACGGTTTGGCTAGGATCCTATATTTGAACATGGTTTGGTCCCAGACATATTGGCCAATCAGAGCATGCCAAAAACTAGTTTATTTAGAAAGTGTTTCTTAACTCAGCTTGAGGTCCAAGGTAGTCAAGATCTGGGACTTAACACTTCTGTACACTATGGTTGTACCCAAGAATGTCTTCACTTGAAATTTTGGTCTGAGAGGAAGAAGAAAAATAAACAGACGATGGGGAATTAAGTGAAGGGAAGTGCAAGAGAAGAAGGGAAGGGAGGAGAGAACAGAGGAAGACTGGAGGAAGTGAGAAAAAGTGACTGTCATCTTCTGTTCAATTAAGAAGATTCCCGAAGAAAACCTAGTGAAAGCAGCCTCCTCATCCTGCCAGCAATACCTGCCAAACAAGCATTGAATTTTCCAGGGCAGCATCTCCCCTGTGGGATGCTCCTACAAAGCAGACCTATCACAAGCTTTTCTTTGACATCAGCATGTTTCTGGCCTTGAGAGACTAGAATCAGCATAAGTTAGTCCTCACATATAAGCAAGACTAGGTTGCCCCTGCCACCGCCAAAGAGAACATTAAAGAACATGAGCATGAAAGAGCTATATACATTTTTAATGTGGAAGATGCACAGCTACTAATCAAAGGCTTCACCTCCTCCTCCCATTCAATGAAGAAATGTTCACACCCCTCATCTCTACCCCAGTTCTCTCTATTCAAAACGGTGTCACTTGAGGTGCTGAAAAAGTTCGGATGAAAACTCAGATTGCATAGAGAACAGTAATAAGAAACATCACAATCAGTTCTATGGGAATGGAACGGGAGAGGAAAGGAGGAGATGATGGGTACGAAGAGGTTCTATGTATCAGTAAAGAGGAGTAACCCGAGGAGTAACCCAAGGGTGCACAGCCTTTTCTCAGACAGCAATGTTGGCAGCTTGCTAGGAAGCTAGGGGCCATACCAAATCTGGATATAGCGGAGCAGACTGCAGCCACTGCACAGATGGGATGGTGCAGTCAGCTAGAGCTACAGATCTCTATACCCGATGTTCGATATTGACTGAATTGGCCTTTGCACAGAACAAGATGGAGCAGTGCATTCTGAGATACGTAGGTCCTCTGAGCTGCAACTGCAGCATCCCAATGTAACAAAACAGCACCTTCCAATGCCTGTGGCGCCAGGAGATATTGGAAAACTACCGAGCTCTAATGGAAAGTGCACTTAGCATCAACAAAGCCCAGCTCCTGGCAACAAGCCTAGAATTTAAATTATGTTTCAAATAGAGAGTCTCTCTCAATATCTGTATGAAAGTAACACACAGGGTCTGCTTTCTAAATGGCACTGTTACTACATTTTCCCTTTTCATAGCTACTTTCCATGCTGTGCACAGTAAGTTCTACAGCAGGCCTGCACAACTCGTAAAGTGGCAGGGGCCACATTACTCCAAAGAAAACAGCTGAGGGCCAAACCCCCCCGGCCCCGTGGAAACACCACCCCCTGGACCTCCCTGCCCTGCGGAAACACCTCGCCCCAGCACTGCCCAGCCCTGCAGAAACAAACCCTCCTTCCCCAGCGCCGCCCCACCAAAACAGCTATGGGCCAAAAAGGAAGGTTGGTGGTGGGGAGGTGATACTTGATTTTAAATCAACCAGGGGCTCCCAGCTGAAGAGGTGGCTGGGAGCTGTCGGGGCAAATTAAAGGGCCCGGTGCTCAGGCGACTGGGGGAACCCGGAGCTTTGTGGGGCTAGGGCAGGGATTTAAAGGGCCCAGAGCTCCTGCTGCTGAGGGGAGCCCGAGCCCTTTAAATCCCAGCCCCAGCCCATCCACTGGAGCCGCAGCTGGGATTCAAAGGGCTCTGGGCTGCCCGTGGCAGTAGGGAGCCCTGAGCCCTTTAAATCTCAGTCGTGGCTGGGAATCTCTGCGGGCAGCCCAGAGCCCTTTGAATCCCCGCGGCGGCTGGGAATTTAAAGGGCTCTGGGCTCTCTGCGGCTGCGGGCGGCCCAGAGCCCTTTGATTCCCTGCCGCGGGCCTGCCATATGTTGTGCAGGCCTGTTCTACAGCTATATCCAGTGTTACAATCAGAGGTGGATTGGGCCACCATTTTTCACTCCTCAACCCCAGCAGGTTCTTCCTCCTAGGAGTCTCGCACCCCATGTACACCTCAGAGCATCATTTCCAGTCTAGTGCAGGAGGAAGACAACAATCTGAATGCTTGATCCCCCTTCCACCCAAGGCCAAGAGGCAGCTGTGGTTTGCTACCAACTGCTCTGTCTAGATTCTCCCTACCATGGTGTTTGGATTCCAACAAGTCCATTTTAATCCACCTCCAAGTAAAAATCAGAAAGTTCTCATTTTTGTGAAAAGATTTTCATGAAGCTCACTGAAATTTCAAGAATTCTAAGCCAGCCCCAAAACTGTCATTAGTGTGAGGTCACTTGCCCCTTACACATCTAAACTTTGTCTGGACCTGGTCCTTGAACCTGATCACACCTCAAGACATTAGTGATAGGTAGCGAAGAACCTGTGCCTTCCTCACTGAATCTGACACCAGATCAGCTGTCTGCCTCTACAAACATGCAAAGGCCACCGTAAAGCATGCAGCTGTAGTCGCCCCATTTAAAAAGATATACTGGAATTGGAAAAGGTTCAAAAAAGGGCAGCCAAAATGTTTAGGGGTATGGAATGGCTTCCGTTTGAGGAGAGATTAATAAGATTGGGACTCTTCAGCTTGGAAAAGAGATGACTAAGGAGGGATATGATTGAGGTCTATAAAATCATGACTGGTGTGGAGAAAGTAAGTGAGAAAGTGTTACTTACTCCTTCTCATAACACAAGAACTAGCGGTCACCAAATGAAATTAATGGGCAGCAGGTTTAAAACAAATAAAAGGAAGTATTTCTTCACACAAGGCACAGTCAACCGGTGGAACTCTTTGACAGATGATGTTGTGAAGGCCAAAACTACAAACAGGGTTCTAAAAAAGAACTAGATAAATTCATGGAGGATAGGTGAATCAATGGCTATTAGCCAGGATGGGCAGAGATGGTATCTCTAGTCTCTGTTTGCCAGAAGCTGGGAATGGACAACAGGGAATACTTGATGATTACCTGTTTCTGTTCATTCCCTCTGAAGTACCTGGCTTTGGCCATGGTCGGATGACAGGATGCTGGGCTAGTATGGCCGTCTTTATGTTCTTACCCAACATGGGTCACCTAACTGTACCCTGACCTTCCTCCCCACCAACTCCATTGCATCTCAGCTGTTTCGGCATCTCTAGTGATGCAATTCTTACCTCTAGACAGTTTGTTTTATTGCCTCAGGAGGTGCTATGCTTAGCAATATATATTCCACTCCAGTCTATGGTTGGTCCCAGCTGAGCACTGTGATCCACAACTTTGTGCAGAATTAATTTTGGCATGGATGGGGATGAGCTGCAATTCCCCTCCTCACCCAATATCATGTTTGAGGTACATGACTTGGCCAATCATAAAGTTTGAGCATCTATCTGTCTCCTGTGTCCTTGGCACAGGACCAATGTCCATGGCCCTACTGGTGTACAGATGACCAGGTTTTATAGAGATTTCATGATTGAGTCCTGACTTGGTGTCTGGTCTGCTGATGATTACTGTCCTCTGATGGTAACATCCTTGTGAGATCAGTCAGGTTGCATAGCATGGATCATGACATCCAGGAAGTGCTGGACTCGCTTGATTTTACCCAGAAAGTTGAAAGCTCCCACAGTGCTGCTTGACCCAATCTCTGCAGCTGGTCTGCATAGCAGAGATACTCACGTCAAGGTCAACGCTGTTGACTGGTCCAGCCATCTCATCATATGTTTCAATACAGTTGTGGTATAACTCTTGCATCAGTGCTAAAGCTAGGATAGTCTCACATGCTGGAATCCTAAGGATTTCTAGAGTCTTCGCACTGGTACAAAAGGCATACACAGGCTTTCCTTCCACTAGGGGTGCTAGTCAGGCCACCAGCTATTAATGGCTGCTAGACCAACTCCTTGGCTTCTCATAGTACTCTGGTTGTGCCTAGTGGACAAAGTATAGCATATTGCAATGGTGATCACTGGAAGTTGGAACAGCTGAGCCACAGAGTGGAGAGGAGATGGCCTCAGCAATAGCTTTTCTGTATGTTACATAAATTCCTAGGCTAAGATATGTTGCTTGTATTCAGCCAAAGTTGCAAAAACCCACCCAGATGAACTCTTTCAGATAGCACATACTGACCCCAGAGTGCCCCACATCCCAAAGACAATTCCTCCAGTTGGCTCCAGCATCACTCTTGGAGGTAAGATACATTATGGTTCCAGGCTGGTCTCAGCCTTATCAATCCACTGGTTATGTTTGACTGTTTCTGGTGTGGACGCCTATGATCTTCTGCAAGTCCTGGAGCGCACCACTCACAGCACTGAGCCTCATTCATTTTGGTTGATGAAGGCATATGGAATAAGCATGTTCTACTACTGACAGGGACGATCAATGCCTCACTTAGCAAATGAAGGGTGCTAGCCATTCCTGAACATGCAAAAGATCTGATTCCTCCTGAAGAAGCCATCCCTCAACTCTGAAGTGTTTGCCAATGACTCTGCAGCCTCAGAACTCCTCATGACCTATTGAGGTCCCTTCCAGTCCTACACTTCCATGATTTTAGGGAAGTCAATTGAGAAGGCAGAAATTACTGATATGCTCAACAGTTTCGACTGTCTCTTCTGTGACAGAACTACACCTGTAAGGGCGATGAAAGATCTCCTGCTAGGTTGGGGTCAGCTGGCCATTTTAGTCATGCTGGGCTTCTCAACAATTTTAGATATAATTGACAATGCATGACTGCTTTGGTGATTAAAGAACTTTGCTAACATGCATGGAATTGTCCAGAGAGCATACCTAGGAGACAGGAGTGAGTTGATGATGATCAATTGTGTCTCACCACCAAGTAATTGACATGCAGTGACCTTTAGGGATTGAACCTGTCTCCTATGTTGTCTAACAAATACAAAGTCTCTTGGCAAGATCATTTCTCAAGAGAGGTAGAGCATGACATGGAGATCTGGGAGAAGGGTCAGAATCTGGAGGGAGCATGGGCCGTTACAGCAGGGATAAGAGAAAACACAGGGGGAAATCAAATCAGTATATTAGATACCTGTATACTAATATGAGAAGTATAGGGAACAAGCAAGAACTTGAAATGCTACTTAACACACACAACTATGACATTGTTGGCATCACAGAGACTTAGCTGGATAATACACATGACTGGAATATTGGTACAGAAGGGGACAGCTTGCTCAGGAAGGTCAGGCAGGGAAAAAAGGGAGGAGGTGTTGCCTTATATATTAAAAATGTATACATTTGGACTGAGGTTAAGATGGAAATAGGAGACACTTGTTGAAAAATCTCTAGCTAAGAATAAAAGGGGTAAAAACCAAGGGTGATGTCATGGTAGGGGTCCATTACAGACCATCTAACCAGGAAGAAGAGGTGGATGAAACTTAAACTAACCAAATCATCCTAAGTATGGGACTTGGTGGTGATGGGAGACTTCAGCTACCCAGAAGTAATATCTGTTGGGAAAATAATACAGCAGGGCACAGATTATCCAAGTTCTTGGAATGATTGGAGATAAAAAAAAATTTATTTCAGAAGGTGGCAAAAGCTACTAGGGGAGAGGCTATTCTAAGTCTGATTTTGACAAACAGGGGGGAACTGGTTGAAAATTTGAAAGTGGAAAGTAACTTGGGTGTAAGTGATCATGAAATGGTAGAGCTCACGATTCTAATTTCATGATTCTAAGGAATGGTGGGAGGGAAAACAACATAATAACGATAATAAATTTCAAGAAGGCAGACTTTAGCAAACTCGGAGAATTGGTAGGTAAGCTCCCATGGGAAGCAAGTGTAAGGGGAAAAAGTTCCAGAGAGTTGGCAGTTTTACAAAGAGACATTATTAAGGGCACAAGAGCAAACTACCTCACTGCGTAGGAAAGATAGGAAGTAGGGCAAGAGACCACCCTGGCTTAACCAGGAGATCTTTAATGCGCTGAAACTCAAAGAGTCCTACAAAAAGTGGAAACTAAGTGAAATGACAAAGGATGAATATAAACAAACAACACTAGTATGCAGGGAGAAAATTAGAAAGGCCAAGGCACAAAACGAGATTAAACTAGCTAGAGACATAAAGAGTAACAAGACGACATTCTACAAATACACTGGAAGGAAGAGAAAGACCAAAGACAGGGTAGGCCCATTACTCCATTGCGGGGGGCAGAGGGGGGAACAATAACAGAAAATGTGGAAATTACAGAAGTGTTAAATGACTTATTTGTTTCAGTTTTCACCAAAACGGTTAGTAGCAATTGGACATCAAACATAATTAATGACAGTGAAAATGTGGAGGAGGAGAAGATCAGCCCTCTGTGGAGAAAGAAGTGGTTCAGGACCATTTAGAAAAGCTGGACGAGTGCAAGTTCATGGGGCTGGATGCACTGCATCCAACGGTGCTAACGGAGTTGATGGATGTGACTGCAGAGCCATTAGCTATTATCTTTGAAAACTCATTGTGATCAGAGGAGATCTTGGATAACTGTAAAAAGGCTAAGGCAGTGCCCATCTTTAAAAAAGGAAAGGAGGAGGATCTTGGGAACTACAGGCCAGTCAGCCTCACCTCAGTCCCTGGAAAAATCATGGAGCAGGTCCTCAAGGAATCAATTTTGAAGCACTTAGAGGAGAGGAAAGTGATCAGGAACAGTCAGCATGGATTCACCAAGGGCAAGTCATGCCTGACTAACCTAATTGCCTTCTATGATGAGATAACTGGCTTTGCAGATAAGGGAAAAGCAGCGGACGTGTTATTCCTTGACTTTAGCAAAGCTTCTGATAACGGTCTCCCACAGTATTCTTGCCAGCAAGTTAAAGAAATATGGGCTAGAAGAATGGACTATAAGGTGAATAAAAAGCTGGCTAGCTCATCGAGCTCAATGGGTAGTGATCAATGGCTCCATATCTAGTTGGCAGCCAGTATCAAGCTGAGTGCCCCAATGGTCTGTCCTGGGGCCGGTTTTGTT
This sequence comes from Gopherus flavomarginatus, assembly GCF_025201925.1. Lineage (NCBI taxonomy): Eukaryota > Metazoa > Chordata > Testudines > Testudinidae > Gopherus > Gopherus flavomarginatus. The sequence goes on along the minus strand of NC_066623.1, from coordinate 36,949,595 downwards.
CAATATTTTCATTAATGTTCTGAAGAATTGTGTGAATTGCACCCTCAGCAAGTTTGAAGATGACACTAAACTGGGAGGAACGGTAGATATGCTGGAAGGTAGGGATATATACAGAAGGACCTAGACAAAAGAGAGGATTGGGCCAAAAGAAATCTGATGAGGTTCAACAAGGACAAGTGCAGAGTCCTGCAATTATGACAGAAGAACCCCATGCACTGCTACAGACTAGGGACTGAGTGGCTAGGCAGCAGTTCTGCAAAAAAGGACTAGGGGTTACAGTGCATGAGAAGCTGGATATGAGTCAACAGTGTGCCCTTGGTGCCAAGAAGGCTAACAGCATTTTGGACTGTATGAGTACGAGCACTGCCAGCAGATTGAGGGATGTGATCATTCCCCTCTCTTCAGCATTTTTGAGCCCCACACTACAAGAAGGATGTGAAAAAACTGGGAAGAGTCCAGTGGATGGCAACAAAAATGATTAGGGGGCTGAAGCATATGACTTATGAGAAGAGGCTGAGGGAGCTGGGATTATTTAGTCTGCAGAATGGGGATTTGATAGCTGCTTTCAACTACCTGAAAGGGGGTTCCAAAGAGGATGGATCTAGACTGTTCTCAGTGGTTGCAGATGACAGAACAAGGAGTAATGGTCTCAAGTTGCAGTGGGAGAAGTTTAGGTTGGGTATTAGAAAAAACTTTTTCACTAAGAGGGTGGTGAAACACTGGAATGGGTTACCTAGGGAGGTGGTGGAATCTCCTTCCTTAGATGTTTTTAAGGTCAGGCTTGACAAAGGTATGGCTGGGATGATTTAGTTGGGGATTGATCCTGCTTTGAGCAGGGAGTTGGACTAGAAGACCTCCTGAGGTCCCTTCCAACTGTGATATTCTATGATTCTATGAAAATGAGGTAGGATCAGAGGATAAAATAGGGAAAGAACAAGTTAAAAAGTACTTCGACAAGTTAGACGTTTTCAAGTCACCAGGGACTGATGAAATACATCCTAGAATACTCAAGGAGTTGACTGAGGAGATACCTGAGCCATTAGTGATTATCTTTGAAAATCATGGAAGAGATTCCAAAGGACTGGAATGGGGAAATGTAGTGCCTACGCACAAATAAGGGAAATAAGGACAGCCTGGGGAATTAGAGACCAGTCATCTTAACTTCAGTACCAAGAAAAATAATGGAGCAAATAATGAAGCAACCAATTTGCACACAATTGGAAGATAATACAGTTATATGTAACAGTCAGAATTGATTTGTCAAAAACAAATCGTGTCAAACCAACCTAATAGCTTTCTTTGACAGGACAGCAAGCCTTATGGACGGGGGGAAGTGGTTATGTAGTATATCTTGACTTTAGTAAGGCTTTTTGATACTGTCTCACATGACTTTCTCATAAACAAACTAGGGAAATACAACCTAGATGGAGTTACTATTAGGTGGGTACATAACTGGTTGAAAAATCATTTCCGAAAAATAGTCATCAGTGGTTCACAGTCAAGCTAGAAGGGCATATTGAGTGGGGTCCTGCAGGGATCAGTGCTGGGTTCAGTTCTGTTCAATAACTTCATCAATGATTTAGATAATGGCATAGAGAGTATACTTAGAAAGTTTCTGGATGATACGAAACTGGTTGCAAGTACTTTGGAGGATAGGATTAAACTTCAAAATGATCTGGACAAACTGGAGACACGGTCTGAAGTAAACAGGATAAAATTCAATAAGGACAAATGCAAAGTACTCCACTTAGGAAGGAATAACAGTGGTGCATACACAAAATGGGAAATGACTGCCTAAGAAAAAGTAGTGCAGAAAGGGATCTGGGGGTCATAGTGGATCACAAGCTAAATATGAGTCAACAGTGTAACACTGTTGCAAAAAAAGCAAACATCATTCTGGCATGTATTAGCATGAGTGTTATAAACTTTTACAAGACACGAGAAGTAATTCTTCCACTCTACTCCGTGCTGATTAGGTCCAGTTCTGGGCACCACATTTCAGGAAAGATGTGGAGAAATTGGAGAACGTCCAGAAAATAGCAACAAAAATGATTGAAGATCTAGAAAACATGACCTATGAGGGAAGATCGAAAAAACTGAGTTTGTTTAGTCTGGAGAACAGAAAACTGAGAAGGGCCATTATAACAGTTCTCAAGTAAATGAAAGGTTGTTACAAGAAGGAGGGGGAAAATGTTCTCCTTAACCTCTGGAGATAGGACAAGAAGCAATGGGCTTAAATTGCAGCAACGGCAGTTTAGGTTGGACATTAGGAAAAACTTCCAGACTGTCAGGGTGGAATAAATTGCTTAGGGAGGTTGTGGAATCTCCATCATTGGAGATTTTTAAGAGTAGGTTAGACAAACACCTGTTAGACATAGTCTAGATAATACTTAGTACTGCCATCAGTCTAGGGGAATGGACTAGATGACCTCGAGGCCCCTTCCAGTCCTAAGATTCTATGACCAGTATGCTGCTAAAATACGACCAGTTCTTGCCCCACAGACCTTTCAAATTCAGTCTACTCTGGAGGAACACTACTGAGCAATAACAACCCAGCCACATCCAGCACCCATTTCACCCTGTGAATGAAGAAATCTTGCTATTGGTTAGAGGTTGTCTACATGAAGAGACTCTCTCTTTCAAGTCCCCACTTGAAAAGGAGTAATTTAGAGGCACCAAAGAAGTTAAAAATTAACACGAGAAAGGACAACAATTCTATTTCATGAAACACTGAGGTTTTGAAAGTCATTTTTGTTCCTTTAAAGAATGAAACAGAGACTTTTCAGAAGTCTTCACTTAAGGAGGGAGGAGAAGGAGCAGGAGAAAGACTGAAGTGTGGGAGGCCCATGTTCAAGTCCCCACTCCCACATCCCAGATCAGTGCCCTAACCACCAGGCTACAGCACACTCATTTTGACCAGAGTCCATCCTGCACCTGAGAAACCTTCCCAACAAAATGGCCATCAAAACCAGTATGTTTCCATGAAACATGGCAGTTTCAAGGAAATGGTATTTTTCAATGGAAAAAAGTTATGCTGAAAATATTTCGGCCAATTCTATTGATGTCACATTCAATCATGTCCTTCCCATGGAAAATCTCCATTTGTGGAGCATGGTACAGTTGCAGAATCTGAGTCTGCTGCTCTTTATCTCCTGAAGACTTCACAACAGCAATACACTCCCACAAGCTCCAGGGCGCCACTGCTATAATCCTCCCATCACAAGGGAATTTCAGCTTCTTCTAGATCATTAGGGAACACACTGAAGAGGAGAAGGCCCAAAGCACATTGCACTTTTCCTTTGTTACTTCCCCTTAGTTTAAGGCTGCACTATCAATTCTCACTGCTTGTGATCTGTTCCCCAGTTTATACCCATCTGTCTCTGTTTATACAAACAAGAGCTAGAAGCTGGAAAGCGGCTGTATGTGGTTCCTACAAGAAAAGCTTTATTGAATCAAGATAAATTACATCCAGTGTGTTGCCACTGTAATTATACCAAACCTGCAATTATATAAAGAGGTCTTCAAGTTTCTCTGATATGCTATAGGGTTTATAAAACCACATGGGGCTTGGTACCAGGGATGCTGAAGTCACTGATACAGGAAAAGTCACAGGGGCAGATCACAGTCAGTGAAAACTGTCACAGCTCCATTGAAGTCAAGCTCTACAGTTTCAGGTACTTATACCACAACCCTGCAAAGGAGTGAAAGGCAGACCCCACACTTGTGCAGAGCTCACTGAAGAATTGTGGCCTTAGTATAATTTTGTTTGTTTTTACAGAATCTTAGCTTTTGTGTTTTTAATATTTTCTTTTACAAAGACATTTGCACAGTATTAAAGTTCCAAGTTGTACAGTATTAATGTTGCAACATTACAGACACTAAGTTTCAGCCTAAAATTTAGGTTTTGTTTAAAATGGTCTAGGATTTTTATTTTAAAATTATAATGAAAAGAGTTTGGATTTTAATATTCACATTCAACCACAAACGGTGCATGAAAACCAGAATCTAAGACTAATAAGAGTAAAACTGACTAGAACAGTCACACTGTTCAAGCTGATGAATAGTTAACACAGTAGCACATAAGTTAATTTAAAAATCCTTTTAAAAAAACAAGGAAATATGTTTCTTATTACTTAAATGACAGCCTGACAGCATCCCCAGACAGACAGCATCAGTAATTGCCTATGTCAGTAACACTGAAGTTTTGCTGGAATGATATAACGGCACGTACTGCCGTAGGTGCGCAATGGAATTCTCGCGGCAGTAAATGGGATCAGCATATGACCTTAAGAAACTGCACACAACTAAAGACATTTCTGTAGAAAATGTCTTTGTGCTCACTCTTCTCTCAAGACTCACATTCCTCAAAGGAGAATTTTCTTGTCAGGCTGACCATTGGAATGGGATTCCCTGCCCCTTCTTTCTCTGTTACCATTTCTTAATCTCTCCATACCCTATATACAGTTGCAATATGGTACCTTATCTGCAGCCCAGAGGAAGGACACAAGATTCCTGTTTAACAGCTTCACAAGCCACATGGCACAGGAGTGCAGTTAAATCCACACTGACAACATTTGTATACTCTTATGCCAACACAGTTAATGAAATTGACAAGTCTGAAGCTTATTTCAATAAACACTCAGATTCTTACATGTGGTATGGAACTTGCCAAAGTCTAAATCTGAGTTTGGGTCTCCCACTTTGTCATCTAATGTTGCATCATTTGAACTGATGGATAAGTAGATTGCTAATGTCACAGTACTATCTTTAGGATATACAACTACAGCAAAAATTAGAATACTGATTTTTAGTTAAATTTTTAACAGTTTTCATACTAAAATTTTATTTTTGTTTACACAGATCATTAAATGGAGCTTAATTAAATCTAAACCCTAAGGGTACAGCTATACTACCCGCCGGATTGGCGGGTAGTGTTCGATGTATTGGGGATTGATTTATTGCATTTTGTCTAGACATGATAAATCGATCCCCGAATCAATGCCTGTATTCCACCTCAGCAGGAGGAGTAAGCGGAGCTGATAGGGGAGCCACAGCGGTCAACTCGCTGCCGTGAGGACGGCCAGGTAAGTTGAACTAAGATACTTCAACTTCAGCTACATGAATAGGCCAGCGTAGCTCAGGCCTTAGAAGAAGTGATCTCCTCTTGTCACATGACGGGTCTTTACAGCCTTCCTCTTGACTGACCAGTGTCAGAGCTAAATGAGCATATGACACTAAGTCAAGGGTTCTCAAACTGGGGGTTGGGACCCCTAAGGGGGTTGTGAGGTTATTACATGGGGGGGTCACGAGCTGTCAGCCTCCACCCCAAATCCTGCTTCGACTCTAGCATTTATAATGATGTTAAATATATTAAAAAGTGTTTTTAATTTATATGAGAGGGGTCGCACTCAGAGGCTTGCTATTTGAAAGGGTTCACCAGTACAAAAGTTTGAGAACAACTGTACTAGAGTCAGGTTTTGGGCTATGACTCAACAGTACAATTTATTTGAATCCAGTTTGATTGACTTACACTTTCTGTTATCTTATCCCATTTCCCTGAAGACCAAAATTTATTTTCCACTCACTGAACCATATAGTGTCATTTTTTCATTTCCAAACATACATAAACATCGAAACAATATTTCGTGTCTCATGAAGTGCCTATTTCCAATATCACTCTTGTGCAATGTAATGATTCCCAATATATGTTTAAGGCATACTGAGCAAGTATATTGCTAGTTTAAACTGGGGTCTAACACAACAAAAAGATAGATCAGATACAAATAATACAGGACAATCTGTTAAACACAAAAATTCTATACACAGGCAAGTTACGCTCTACAAGAAGCATATAACATTAAATAATTATTTTATTCTATCTGAATTAGAAAAAGTCTACAAACAGAAAACAAAAAATATTACCTCACCCACCTTGTCTCTCCAGGAGCAAACAAGAGATTTAACTATTTATGATAGAGTTCCTATGCCTCTCTATCCTATCAAATGTCTCTCTCTCTAAATTTTCAACAGAATAGTTTCATCACAATAGTAAATAATGAAATCAATTGCACTGGAATACAGGTTTACAACATCATCTATGTAAGTAAGGTACTGTATAATTCAGAATGAAGCACCTGTGGGTATCCCTGTAATGGAAACACTACATTAACATTTTTGGGATATGTGTGATTTTCAATGCCAGTTAAAACTCAAACTACTCAAGAGACAGACAAAAATCAGTTGCTTGTAAGAAAAATTAAGCAGAGGCATAATTCAATATAGATTTAGAAACATTTTGTTGCAGACTGTTAATACAAGAGATTGACCAATAAAGGTGGTGCTTTCTATAGGTTTCACTGCATAAAATAGGGATGGGCAAACTATAGCTTGGGGGCCGCATCCGGCCCTCCAGTCATTTTAATCTAGCCCTGAAGCTCCCGCCAGGGAGCAGGGTCCAAGGCTTGCCCCACTCCAGCACTCCAGCCGGGGAGCGGAGTTGGCCCCACTCTGCGCACGCTGTGGCTCTGCCCAGCTCCCAGAACCAGCGGCAAGTCCCCGCTCTGGCTCCTACGCAAAGGGGCAGCCATGGGCCTCTGCATGTGTCCATGACCCAAGCACGGCCCCCGCAGCTCCCGTTGGCCAGGAACCGTGGTCAATGGGAACTGCAGGGGCAGTGCCTGCAGATGGGGCAACACGCAGAGCAGCCTGGCCACGCCTCCTCATAGGATCTGGAGAGGGACATGCCACTGCTTCCGGGAGCTGTTTGAGGTAAGCACTGCCAGAGCTTGCACCCCAACCCCCTGCCCCAGCCCTGATCCCCCTCCTGCTCTCTGAACCCCTCAGTCCCAGCCCAGAGCACCCTCCTACATCCCCAAACCCTCATCCCCACCCCCACCCCAGAGCCTGCACCCCCAGCCGGAGCCCTCACCCCCTGACCCAGCCCAGAGCCTCCTCCTGCACTCTGAACTCCTCATTTCTGGCTCCACTCCAGAACCTGCACCCCCAGCCAGAGCCCTCTCCCCCTCCCACACTGCAACCCCCAAATTTGTGAACATTCATGGCCCGCCATACAATTTCCATACCCAAATATAGCCCTCGGGCCAAAAAGTTTGCCACCCCTGGGTTAGCAGAATAAGTCCTAGATTTATGTCCCTTGTCTCTAACCATCCAGATGGGGAATTTACAGGTTTTAACTGTTTTAGTACAGTAGGTGGAGAATTGGAGGAAGAGGGAGATTCTCATTTCATCCCTTCCATTGACTCTTCAGTCCTGACTTCAGTTCTCTGTATAGAAAGGGGACTCATCTGCCTTACACATATTTGGATAAACCCCAAACATCCATTTTTATCTGATCCCAAATTCATATGTAGCTCTGTATCTTAAATTCAGATTGAAACCAAAATTAATTGTTTGCATACTCAATTTTTATAAAAGTTTCTGTTGTTCACCCAAGAACTGTGTAAATTCCAGTTTTACTTGTATTTGCTTAAATGCTGTACATCTCCACAGCCAGTATAACAAATCTAGGTAGGTTAGAACTACTGTTCTGAGCAATTGCTCACCGATGCTATATAGTATAATACACAGAGAGATGAAGTGCCAGAAAGAGGACTTAGCTTATAAAGTATTTAAATAACTTTATTTCAGCACTTTTAGGAGCAATGGCTAGGACAGAATGTCTGTGCTGGGTTGATCTTCTATACTATATTTTATACCAGAGGTGGGCAAACTTTTTGGCCTGAAGGCCACATCTGGGTATGGAAATTGTATGGCAGGCCTCACAAAACTGTGGGTTAGGGTGTGGGACGAGGTGAGGGCTCTGGCTGGGGGTGCAGGCTCTGGGGTGGAGCCAGAAATGAGTTCAGGGTGCAGGAGAAGGCTTTGTGCTGGGGCAGGGGGTTGGGGTGGGGGGTGAGGGCTCCAGCTGAGGGTGCAGGCTCTGGGGTGGGGCTGGGGAAAAGGGTTTGTGGATGCAGGAGAGTGATCAGGGCTGGGGCAGGGATTGGGGCAGGGGTGCAGGCTCCGGCAGCGCTTAGCTCAAGCAGCTCCCAGAAGCAGCAGCATGTCCCTCTCCTGGCTCCTACGTGGAGGTGTCACCAGGCTGCTCTGTGCATTGCCCCAACTACAGGTGCTGCTCCTGCAGCTCCCACTGACTGCAGTTCCTGGCCAATGGGAGCTGCAGTTGGGCTGTGGGCAGCATGTGGAGCCCCTGGCTGCCCCTACCTGTAAGAGCCAGAGCGGGGACTTGCCGCTGCTTCTGGGAGCTGGGTGGAGCCACAGCATGCATGGAGGGGGCCAACCCCCAACCCCGCTGGAGCACCGGAGCAGGGCAAGCCCTGGACCCTGCTCCCTCATGGGAGCTTGAGAGCCAAACTAAAACGTCTGAAGGGCCATATGTGGCCCCCCAGGCCATAGTTTGCCCACCCCTGTGCAAGCCTCTAATGTGGGGTATGGTAAGACTGTCTCTGTTAACTCAGACAATGCTAGAGTGCCTATCACAGGTGTGTCTAAGATGCCCAGGTGCCCTAGTAATTCATTTGCAATTGTCCCTCATATATACAAACAAATGCATTTGAGATAAATGCTATTAACCCTGACAGAACATACCACAGCACAAAGCAAACAGTCCATTAATTTCATAGCTGTCTCTCTCCCCACAAGGAAAGCTTACACATTTTAAAGCAACTTCATGTCAATAACTCGTTCTAACTGAGGGGGCAGAAACATCATAGGATCTCTGGGACCAGTAACCAGTGCCAGCCCCACCTGCCCTCATGGCTGTGTTTGTTTAATTAAGCCACCCCAACTAAGTTTCTATGCTGGTTTCATATCTGCAGGATCCCAACACCAACGTCCTGAGGCAGCAAGATCCTGTTCTTGGAGCTATAAAGTTTCCCCTGATATATTTAATCTAGATGTGCCTTGTTTTCTTTGCACCACTCCTAACACCCTGGGGAAGTGACTCTCACAAGTCCTGAGGGGAGAAGATAAGCAGCCCCTCACCACAGGAATGCTGCCCAGCTCACCATGCCAAGGTGGGGAGAAGCCACCAGGATGATTTCCCAAAGCGACCCACCCCATCCCAGGCACTCAGCCAGCAGCTCCCCCGCAGCCCAGGGCTCCTTCACACACCAGCCTCTTTCACAACCCAAGATTGTCCCAGACCCACACCACCCCTCAGTCCAGCATTGCTGTTCCTGCTCAGTCCAGGGCTCCCCCCTCAGACCCCATCCAACTCCCTCCCCTCCCCTCAGGGCCTCCCCCCCCAGACCCCATCCAACTCCCTCCCCTCCCCTCAGGGCCTCCCCCCCCAGACCCCATCCAACTCCCTCCCCTCCCCTCAGGGCCTCCCCCCCCAGACCCCATCCAACTCCCTCCCCTCCCCTCAGGGCCTCCCCCCCCAGACCCCACCCAACTCCCTCCCCTCCCCTCAGGGCCTCCCCCCCCAGACCCCACCCAACTCCCTCCCCTCCCCTCAGGGCCTCCCCCCCCAGACCCCACCCAACTCCCTCCCCTCCCCTCAGGGCCTCCCCCCCCAGACCCCACCCAACTCCCTCCCCTCCCCTCAGGGCCTCCCCCCCCAGACCCCACCCAACTCCCTCCTCTCCCCTCAGGGCTCCCCCCCCAGACCCCACCCAACTCCCTCCCCTCCCCTCCGGCTCCCCCAGAACCCACCCAACTCCCTCCCCTCAGGGCTCCCCCTCTCCCCTCAGAGCTCCCCCAGACCCATCCCACCCCTCTCCCCGGGCTCTCCAGATTCACCCCACACCCTCCACTCCCCCTCAGTCAAAGACTCCCTTAAACCCAACTCACCCCCTCAGTCAGGGGCTCCCCTAGACCCACCCATCACCCTCCCAGACCTCCCCAGGCCCCCCCTCCGTTTCCCCTCAGCCAGCCGCCTCGCGGTACCTGCGCGCCCAGCAGCCCCGCTCCTCGCTCTCTCACTCGCCCTCTCGCCACCCGCCTCAGACACCACTGCTGAGCTGACGTCACAAGGAGGTGGAGTCACCTGACTGCCTGGAAGCGGGTGGCGGAGCTGGCTGCGTCACAGCAGGGAGCACGCCGGAACGGTCCCTTACCCCGTGACCCATCAGCGCTGGCGGCCTCAGGGGTCCTGTGCGTGCTCGGGCACACCTAGCCCGGGCTGCAGGCGGGGTTGGAGCACCCCCCATTTGCGCGCCCACGGCCCATTACTTGCACGCGCACAAAGACGGTAGCTCTAGCAATGGGCAGGGTAGGCGCTGCAGAGAGTGGCAAGCAACCCCGCATGCCAGGTTGGAGCGCCCTCATAACGGGCAGCCGCTGGCCACATTTGGGGGTGCCAGGCTCAAGCGTTGAGTAGGTGGCAGATTCTGCGGCTTGCACTTTTGTGTAAGGCTGCACGAGGCCCCTAGTGATGCCTGCCATCTTGGCTGACACCCCAGGGATTGAACCGGGAGCCTCCAGAGCCAAAAGCCTGAGCCAAGCCTCTGGGTACATGTAACAGGCTCACCGTGGATTATATGTGCATATACATGTTCTGTTTATTGCACAGATATATATCCCCTTGTGCACACATGCCTTTTTGTCTGCACATTTTCCATTATTTGCCTGAACACTTACTTGCATGCAACTAGGGTGACCAGATAGCAAGTGTGAAAAATGGGGATGGGGATGGTGGGTAATAGATGCCTATATAAGAAAGAGCCCTGAATATCGGGACTGTCCCTATAAAATTAAGATATCTGGTCACCCTACATGCAACTATTTCTGTTAGTAGCACTCGGACATCTCCCTACCTGCCTATACATGTTCCATGGCTTGCACCACACATGTTCTTTCTACATGAGCGCACACGTGCACGCGCACACACATACATTCTCTATTTGCTTGAGGAAACCTACAGTCCATTTCTTCAACATTTGGCCCCAAATTATGCCCCTATTTATATCCACCCAAATTCCTCTTCAGCGAAGTACAGTTCTCACGTGTCCACAGGCCAGACCACATATAGCCAGATCTGTGATTTAGAGTTTTGTGTTACATTTCTGAACTTATCTGTTGTCAGAAAATCTGCACCCAAATACATTGGAGCACTAATCTTGGCCAAGCAGCATTCCTGATTTGTCCAGGTAAACAGATCAAAGGTATGGATTGTAAATCATTCAATTGAACAAAATACTTTCATGATTACATGCAATACACTAGCTTGGTCCACATGACTATGACTCCTGATGGCTCACTCCAGTGTGAGGATAATAACCTGTACTTAGTACCTGATAATGGAGTTCTTTCTATAGGTCAAGTGGTAGGAGGTTGTACTTTTATTGCTTAAAATCTTGATACAATCCTCCTGAAGACTGTGGCGGTGTCTATATGTATGTGGCTGCAGTTTGTGAGCAGATGTTGCTTGTGTAGGTGTGGAGAGCCCACTCCCAGAGGAACCAATGTTGTCTACTCTTGTTCTGTGAGGCAGATAGGAGGATACCCCCTCTTTCCCATAAACACCCAGAGGGCCCAGCCTAGTTATCTAAGCTGGGCACTGAGAAAAAAAAATGCCCTTTAAACAGAATGTTGCTGAAATGTTCCTGCGTGTTTGGGAACAGGAGAAGCGTTTAGCTGACACACAAAATGGAAGGTGTTTCATCTGGTGGGAATAACAAGGCAGAAGCCATTGGTACAGGGCTCAAACAGGTTTTACCATCCTGCTCTGGTGACAGGGCTATGATTTAATACCAAAAACTAATTTAGATTTAACACGTAGCTAAGAGAAAGACTCTAAATTATAGCCCTTCCTTAGGATGGGGAGACAGACTTCCTTAGGACATGTGACAGACTGGGATGTTTGGAGACAGGAAGTCTTTAACTTTGGGGTCAAGGACACAGCATTATGATCCGTCTAATAGAGTGTTCCCTTTAAAACCACCCCTTTTACTATGTGATTTTCTCTCTGACTCACCAATAAAATCAACTTGTATTTACAAACCCTGCTAGGAATTGGGTTGTGGATCCTGTTAATTGTGCATATCACTGATGGACAACTACTGGAGAATCAAGGGTCTGGCCTACACATAAAGTTGCACTGGTTTTCTTCCAGAAAAAGGAAAGCTAGAACAGTGCAACTTGCTCTGATAGACAAGCCTTAAGGTGTGATTTTAAAATTATTTAGATAAAACAGAGCAAGTTTATGTAGGGATGCTATTATATTAATTTAAACTTGGCTTATATCAGTTTAGCTTGCACCTGCAAGCTTGACCAACATAGTGAGTTTAAACCCATATAAGAGTATCCATACAGGGTTTTGCACTGGTTTAAACTTACATTGGGTTTTAAACCAATTTAACTTATACCAGTATAATTAAACATTTACATGTTGTGAAGGCTAGGACTATAACAGGGTTTAAAAGAGAATTAGATACATTCATGGAGGTTAAGTCCATTAATAGCTATTAGCCAGGATGGGTAAAGAATGGTGTTCGTAGCTTCTGTTTGCCAGATGGGTGGCAGGAGAGAGCTCACTTGATCATTACCTGTTAGGTTCACTCCCTCTCGGGCACCTGGCATTGGTCACTGTTGGTAGACAGGATACTGGGCTGGATGGACCTTTGGTTTGACCCAGTATGGCCATTCTTATGTTCTTACATCTGAGAACAGTCAAAAGTAGGCAATGACTTGAGGCATGGTCATGGGCACTGGTAATTGCAATCTGCCTCCTTAAACAGTACTGAAAAGATTCTAGTGACAGTGAAGCATGGTGAGACCCCTGTTTACACTTGCATTTTACAATGTTAAGCTTTTCCTAAAGGAATGTTTAGCAGCTCCAGAATGGAGCCAATATGGAATTGTTTCACTTCTGCTCAAGAACGAACACAGTGCAGTATCTGGACAAGATTTTAAGGGAAGAGGTCACCATCACCTTGTAATCTAGTCCATTTCAGAAAATAAATTAAAAGTCAAGCATTCCAAAAATCACACCAGAGCCCGCAAAATCGCAAGATTGGCTTAAAAACCATGTGATTTAAACATAATATACGTTGGGTTCTTTTTATTTGTCTCCTGGTTTTGGTGTCTTTAAGGTTCACATTTTCAAGCTTTTTTTCTATAGCCATAAGGCCTAGATACTTACCTTTTTAAAACGAAAGCTGAGATTCTCAGTTAATAACCTGATTCCAGTAGTTGGGACAGTGCTTAATTTGTGCCAGGGCTGAATTGGCAGTTCATAGCCCTGGAACCACTAGGCCTGCATGAGCTCCAGCACCTAATTGCTTGAGCCCCAGCACCTCTTTACAAATTACAAATTAAGGACTGAGTTGCAGACTTTAAAATAACCCCCAAATTGCAAGACTCTGATAAAATCTTGTGAGTTAGCAGCACTGGTTTCTACACATACCTCTGAGTAGCTCTGCCCATTTCTGTGGTTTTAAAATTGGAACTGATGGACTTGACTTTAGAGGAGAAATATTGAAACTGACTACAGGCAAAGTGCTGTCAAATGCACAAAATAAACTAGATGTTATAGAGAACAATGGGGATAATATGCTTAGGAGTTGAAACAACAGTAGGTTAGTATCAGGGGGTAGCCGTGTTAGTCTGTATCCACAAAAACAACGAGTCCAGTGGCACCTTAAAGACTAAAATATTTATTTAGGCATAAGCTTTTGTGGGTGAAAAACCCACTTCTTCAGATGCAACAGTAGGTAAGAACGTTCAGACAGAACTCTGCTGTCTCTGTTCAGTTGCCTTTCTACGTAATCATTCCCCTCTGCTACATAAAGAAGTTTTTTCTGAACTCTTCTAGTACCCAGTTGCTGCCTCTCTGACCCTGCTTGTGCCTTTCCACCTGCTCTCTAGCCTTCCAACACATCACCTCTTGGGGCTGTTCCGGTGTGTATCAAAATAGTTAAAAGGGGTTTGAATGTACTTCTTTTGTTATTTTGGTGCAAGTCTGTGTATCTGTCTAGCCCTGAATTTCTCCTCATAGTTGTAGCCCCCAAGGACTCTGTCTCATCTTCTTTCCCATTTTAGTTCTTTTTCTCAGTTCTTTCATATCCTTCCTTTAATACGGAGCCCAGACTGATGCTCAATAATTCAAGTGTGAGTCTAACCACTCAGTCCCAGAAACTAGCAATGGAAAAGCTCTAGCAAAGTCATCTAGACCATTCTCACACGTGTTATGACAGCACTGTCTAATGGTTAGAGCATGGTGCTGGAAATCAAGATTCCTGGGTTCCAGGCCTGTCTGTCACTGACTTGCTTGATAGCCTCAGGCTAATCCTTGAAGCCTTTCTGTGTCTCAGTTTCCCATCTGTAAAAAAGAGTATCAGTGATATCCACTTCTGTGAAGGATTTTGAGATCTCTGGATGAAGCGACTATTTGCTGCAGTAAGTGCAAAGGCCAATGAAGGATTGTTCTCCACAGTACAAGGGCTGAGAATGGTACATACCTGGGCAGAAAGAGTTAATAATTTCTTCTGAGCCGTGTTCTTCACCCTTCTACAATATCATCCCTACTATGAGCAGCGGAGATGTGGGACCTGCGCCACGAAATGCTTAGTGCTTTAGTGTGGACAAGACAACAGCCCTCTCTGCTCAGATGGAGTCACAAATACCATAGATTAACTCAACCCAGAATCCTGGGCTGGAGAGGATCCTGAAGGGAACAGGGTGGGTAACAACATAGAGCCAAAGATTTGCCCCATTCCTCTGTTGCATTGAATAAGATCCTAGTGAAGGAATCAGTGGAGGGTTGGCATGGGGATCACAGACTACTGAAAAATTCCCCATACTTACACAGCAATGGTCCATTGTAGTTTCACCCATTAGTGCTAACCCATGGGCTCCACCAGCCCTCATGGGACAGAGAGGGAGACTTTGGGGAGAGTATGAATGTCAGCTAGCACCAAATGTGAATACAAATGAATTACATTCACTACACTAGTCATGGTGCTTTGCTTTGGAGGCCAGTAGCACCTTCCACCAATGGTCTCCGAGCACTGGATTCAGATCTGGAGCGAGTGCAGTTCCACTGGAGCAAATGGAATTTCACCCGCAAGGGCTGAAGGAAGCCTCAGGAGCCAGTTCCCTTTGCAGTTCCTCAGAGGGACAATGAATGGGGACAGTAACAAGGGGGAAATATAGGGGAGAAGAAAGAAGCAGCAGGCCAGGGTGCTCCTCTGAGGAATCCTGCCCATGAGCTCTAGGATGAGCGTGTAAAAGGCTCTTATATACACTGATCTGGAGCTAAATAAATGTAGATCCCTGCATCTGTATCTGTATCCGCATCTGATCTGCAAGCCCCAAATATGGTCCGTGGATACAAAGTGGATATCCGCAGATTTGCAGGGTTCTAAATATCTGCTATTTGCGGTTAAACCCTTTTTCCATTCCTCACTAGGCATGGCTCCCCCAGGCTTCCCAGCTCCACTCTTCACAAGCAGGACAGATGTGCAGTCAGTGCTGAGATCAAAGAAAAACCACCAGGGACCTGGTCAGAGTCTCAGCGTGGGACAACTGGCAACCACATCTTTAGCTGGTAAGATTTTTATGATGCATATATTTTCCAGGAAATGGTATGTTGCACACAATGCTCCCAGGAATGTGTGTGGGTGAGGAATTTTAATACTTATGTGAAGTTATTGTCAGGGGCAGGAAGATGTTGCAAACTGGGACTGAGCTAAGAGAGATTTCAGCATTTCTCAAGTGTTTGGGTATTTCCAAGTCCCTGCAAGAAGCACAATTATCACAGGGGTGGGATGGGGAGGGAGGTATTTCATGTGGATTTTTACATTCTATTGATTGAAAAGTTACAGGTCCATATTGCAAATTATCATCTTTCATAGAAGACTGGATATGTAGATGCCCACAGCCAGAATTTCATAGCAACTAGCTCCTGGAAGGTAGACAAGCGCGCATTTGAGAATAGATAATATATTCAATACTTTGCACTTCTTAAAAATGTTTTCATCCAAAGATCTCGGAGTGCTTTACAAATCTTAATGAATTAATCAAGCTTCCCAACACCACTGTGCTGGATATATGCAGGGATCATTTCACTCACCGCTGAAATTCAGCTGTCTCTGGAGTGAGACACAACTGCACCATACAACAGACTAGGACAGGAAGTGAAGAAGAATCTTGCATCTACCTGGAATTGCTGAGATGCACTATATAACTACCTGACCTGGAATTTGGCTGGGACATGGGAGTTATCAACCTGAATAGAACATGTGCTGAGATCCTGAATGACCACAAGTTGTGGAAAACCTTGTTTAACATCTGTCCTCTCAGGAGCCTACTTTTATTTGGTGTCATTTGCTCTGCTGATGACTCAGACTTGTCACTACTGTTTGGCCCCTTGTGCCCGGCCTAGTATAACAGAGTGTTACTAGTAACTGAAGGGAAGCCAGCCGATTTCAGCTAACGATTCCAGACTTTACACATCTGGGTCACCACGAACACCGCTGAGCTCTGAGTCTGAGTTTTGGAAAATCACTCTGTGCCATTTGCTCAAGAATCCGTCACCGAGGGAATTTCTGAACCCACCAGCAGCATTCTGCACATGCGAGCGGGATAAAAATCTTTGATCCCTCTGCATTTCTGCCCCCTCCTGATCCACAAGGGCATTCAGGCTGAGTGACATTGGGGAGATTGCCACTCTGGCTAAAGGCATGTTGCTGTACTCGTTTGCATGTGATGCTGATTCCGAGACTCCCTTCCTATTTATATCACCCATGATGACGTGTAGGGTAACACTGTCTATTAATAAAATTCTGTGCCACCTCCTCCCATTTCAGATCATTCTCTTTAAAGGGCTTTGCCTTTCCCCAGAGCAATGCTGTTCAGACATGAAGTGGCCCTCAGTTACCATGTTGCTGAGGTCTCGGGAGGCTGGGTAAGCAACAATCACAAAGGTATGAGGTAGGCAGGTGTGATCAGACCAGCTTCTCAGTTGGGTCACTCAAGGCACAGAGAGATGCAGTGACCTCTCCAAGGTCACAAAAAAGGCCAGAACTAGAATTCAAGGATCCCGAGGCCACCCCCCTGCCCTAATCACTAGACCACACGGACTTCTGCTGCTCCTTCCTGGATAATGACAGACTGGGGTTTTCAGAGATGTTAATGAGAACTCAAAAAGCACAGGAACAGCCCAGCTGGGTCAACATCTCCTGACTTCAGCTGCTTTATCCCCTATCCCTCAATCCCCTCCTTCTCCAGGAACAAACTCCAATGGCTCTGAGACTCTCTCCTTGCTGGGGATCCACCCCGATTTCTGCCTTTGGTGGCTGTCCCTGCTGCTCTGGTGCAAACTCTATGCCAATGCAGACAGGCAAAGCTGTGCGCTGCGCTGATGCAGCTTGAAACTAGTGTAAGTTGCTTCAGTGCAACTAGCGGCATATAGTGGTTCACTCAACATATCCTTAATGCTTGCACAAGACAGTGACAGCAGTGGGTGGCTGGGCACTGCTGGCTAAAATTGAGGCAAATTCCTAGGTAGACAAGGCCCTGACAGCATCTTCCCAGCGCTCCCTCCCCTTTGGGGGAATGCAGGAATGGGTCAGGACGCTGGGAAATTATGCAGGCGTGTTTGTGGTATCAGCGCCTCCTACAACCCTAGGGAAAACAGATCTGTAGAGATTGCTCAGAAAGCCCTTTGGAAAAAAGGGGCTGTGTGGACTGAGCCCCAAGTTTCGCTTCCGTTCTGGCACCCCTTGATGAGAAGGGTGGGTAGAAGCTCCCACTCCCTAGGAGGCTGTCCATCTCCTACGGACAGCTGCTCAGAGAGGTGGCCTGGCTCTAGGGTGCACAAGGCCAGCTGCCTGTGGGCAATGAAGAGGCTGGGAGACAGATGGAGTGTGGGTGTTCAGGGCTCACACTTCACCTGCCTTCTTCTTTCTCATTTACTCCACTTCCATTTCAATGTCTTACCCACTAGGACAGGGGTCGGCAACCTTTCAGAAGTGGTGTGCCAAGTCTTCATTTATTCACTTTAATTTAAGGTTTTGCGTGCCAGTAATACATTTTAATGTTTTTTGGTCTATATTATATAACTAAACTATTGTTGTATGTAAAGTAAATAAGGTTTTTAAAATGTTTAAGAAGCTTCATTTAAAATTAAATTAAAATGCAGATCTTATCAATTTAGTGTGATCCTTGTCCTTGCTGTTCCTTGCTGAGTTTTCCAATGTCTGGCACGTATTTGGATACTTTAAGCTGCACACAGGCTTCTGAGTGATCACTTGTTAACTTGCTGCAAGAGGAACAGAGGACAGATTTCATGTGTGAAAATGCCTGTTCACATAGGTGTGTGGATCCAAATGCTGAAAGCATTGCAAACGCAATTTTCTTCAAACTGTTAAATTTCACTGGCAGGGATGTCCAGCAGGTCAGAAGAGAGGTCTCATGATCTCTCTTGGTAGTTTCAAGATCTCCAAACGTTGATGTCCACAATTCTGAGCTTTTTAACTGAATGAGCTGCATTTTGAAATCTTCAATACCCATCCACTGAAATACAGACAACTCCAAGTCACTTTCACTGAACTTTTCAGATTTAATTGGAAAAGAAAGCATTGGGCCAAATTGCTGGAAATCTTGAAATCTGTCCGAAAATTCTGATTCCAATTCTTGCATGTACTTTCCAATCTCATCAACACTGACAGTGCAACGTATCCATAGCTCTTTTATGTGTTGGAAGTAGCGGAAAGTCGAAGTTCAAATATCCTGAGAAAAAAATGCTAGTTTTACAACAAATGCCTTCCAGGCTTCATAAAGATCCAGAACCATTTGCCCTGCATCCTGGAGACAGAGGTTGAGTTTGTTTAGGTGAGCAGTGATGTCAATTAGAAACATGAGCTTACACAGCCATTTGTCATCATCCAGTTTGGAGTAGTTTTGTCCTTTTTCTGACAAAAGGCCTCAATTGCATCAAAACAGTTTACAAAGCGCACCAAAATCTTGCCACAACTTAGCCACTGAATGTTGCTATGAAGTGGATTGTTGTTATAAGCATTGTCCATCTCGTCTAGCAGTGCTTGAAACTGTCTGTGGGTCAAAGCAGATTGAGCAACCACGGAAATTCACAATTTGCCCCACTGTATTGATCACATTATTAAGCTCTGAATTAGAAATGTTAGCACACAGGTTTTCTTGAGGGATGATATAGTGACATTTGACTGTCGGGCAGCCAATTTGATCTTCAAGTAACTTTACCAATCCCTTCTGTTTTCCAACTATGGCAGGAGCACAAAATATTTTTCTGATGTCAACCCCTCATTCTTAAAAATGGTTTACAAAACTTTCCACTGTATCTTCCCCCTTTGTTGTGCCATATAGGGGTTTTAGGCAACAAAGTTCCTCTTGAATTTCATTAGAAGCACAATATCTTGCAACAACTGCCAAACATGGGACGTTGTTTATATCCACGTTCTCATCAGTTGCAACGCTGAACACTGCTGTGTCTTTTAATGCAGTCATCTGCTTTTTGTTGATGTTTTCTGCCATTTCACTTATGCGTCTCACAACTGTTCTGGCAGAGACAGGCAGTTCTTTTATTCTAGATACAAATGTATCTTTATTTGGAAAATCATTGGACAAAACTTCCGAACTGCTGAAAAAAACTTCTTTTATGTATTCCCCATCTGTAAACGGCTTCCCATTTTTTGCAATGCACTGTGCAATCTTTTAACTTCCTTCTGTTGCTTGATTTTTACTTACACTTAAGCATTTAAAAACACTGCCTTGCTTCTCATATTCTTCTACTGCCTTTTTGATTGATTCAGTCTTGTCTGCTTCGTCAAGAAAGGTTTTCTCGTGCTTCATTTGAAAATGTTGTCGAACTCTTGATGTGCGACAAACAACACTTTCACAACAGAAGGCACTAACAGCACAGTCCTTCTTTTGAATAAATCCAAATGTATTTGTCCAAGAAGGCTGAAATGAACGGACATCTAACTTTGCTTTCTTAGGAGCTGACATTATGTCAAATGTACCCCTCAACTCACAGCGGAAAAAAAAATCGTGACAGATGGCACACACGTCAAACGCAGTGCGCTGTTCCACGTGGCGTGATAGTGATGTAAGCAGCAAATCAGGACTTAAAAATATCCCAGTTACTCTGGAACAATTTTTTGGGGTGCTGAGCTGTGCCCCCTCTTGCCCTGTCTGCACCCCTCACTGCCCCAGGCTGGACCAGTTGGCCACAGCTGGGGGCGGCTGCAGAGCGCCAGGCCAAGCCCAGGAGCAGAGCCTTGGGCTGGCAGCCAGGACCCTGGGCCGGCAGCCGGGACCCCAGGCTGGCAGTGGAACCCCTGAGACCGGTGACCGGGACCTGGGGCCAGCAGCGGGCTGAGCGGGACTGGCGGATGGAACCCCAGGCTGGCAGTGGGCTGAGCAGGGCCGGCAGCTGGAACCCCGGCTGGCAGGAGGCAGGCGACCGGTACCACAGGCCAGCAGCAGGCTGAGCCGGGCCAATGGACAGGATCCTGGCTGGCAGGGGGCCGGCGGATGGAACTCCAGGCCAGCAGCGGGCTGAGCAGGGCCAGCAGACAGAACCCTGGCTGGTAGAGGGCCGACAGATGGAATCCCAGACTGGCGGACGGAACCCCAAGCTAGCAGCAAGCTGAGTGGGGCTGGTGGATGGAACCCCGACTGGTAGGGGCTGGCAGACGGAAGCCCAGGCTGGCAGATGGAATCCCAGACCAGCAGCGGGCTGAGTGGGGCCGGCGGACGGGACCCTGACTGGCAGGGGGCCTGTGGATGGAACCCCAGGCTGGCAGCAGGCTGAGTGGGGCTGGTGGATGGGACCCCGGCTGGCAGGGGGCCTGTGGATGGAATCCCAGGCCAGCAATGGGCTGAGCAGGGCTGGCAGAAGGAACCCCAGCTGGTAGGGGCTGGCGGATGGAACTGTAGACAGGTGGATGGAATCCCAGACCAGCAGCGGCCTAAGTGGGGCCAGCGGACGGGACCCTGACTGGCAGGGGGCTTGTGGATGGAACCCCAGGCTGGCAGCGGGCTGAGTGAGGCTGGTGGATGGGACCCCGGCTGGTAGGGGGCAAGCAGATGGAACCCCAGACCAGCAGACGGAACCCCAGGCTGGCAGCGGCCTGAGTGGGGCCGGCAGATGGAACACCGGCTGGCAGGGGATCTGTGGATGGAATCCCAGGCCAGCAGTGGGCTGAGCGGGGCCGGCAGACGGAACTCCAGCTGGTAGGGGCTGGCGGACGGAACCCTAGACCGGCGGATGGAACCCCAGACCGGCAGCGGGCTGACCAGGGCCAACGGCTGGGACCTCGACTGGCAGGGGGCCAGCGGCCGGTACCCCAGGCCTGCAGTGGGCTGAGCGGGGACAGCGGACAGAAACCTGGCTGGCAGGAGGCTGGTGGATGGAACCCCTGATTGGCAGCGGGCTGAGTGGGGCCAGTGGACGGAACCCCGGCTGGCAGGGGTCCGGCGGCCCACACCCCAGGCCGGCAGTGGGCTGAAGGGGGCCGGCAGATGGAACCCCAGGCTGGCAGCGGGCTGAGCAGGGCCAGTGGATGGAACCCTGGCTGGCAGGGGGCCGGCGGACAGAACCCTATGCCGGCAGCAGGCTGAATGGGGCCAGCGGACAGAAGCCCAGCCGGCAAACAGAACCCCAGGCCGGCAGCAGAGCCCCAATGCCAGTGGCCAGGACCCCACAGTGTGAGTGCCACTGAAAATCAGCTCACATGCTGCCTTCGGCATGTGTGCCATAGGTTGCCGACCCCTGCACTAGGAAATGGAACTCTCCTGGACCAGCCCAGATGTTTTCCAGCCATGTCCAGTTTCCTTCATGAGGGGATCCTGAGCCCATTGATGAATGGTTCTTTGGCACCTGCTCCTTCCAAACTCCAGTTCATTGACAATGAGCATAGCAGGGAGCTGTGTTGTTTTTCCAGCTCCCCGCTCCAGCCATTTTCTCTGTCCTTGTGCCTACACTGCCCTCTTGTGGGGTGTTTTCCGTTCATATTCCTGGCCTTGTTTTGCACTGGTTTCTCTCTCAGCAACAATTCCCAAGGGTCTAGCGGCGTCATTGACTGTGGTAGCTGCAATGGGCCTACACGCCTGTGTTGTAGAGACAGCAGGGAACTAGGATTCCACCTGAAAGTGGATATTTAGCTGAACAAACCCCTGTCCCCTGCCCACATTTTCTATCTGACTCTTACTTTGGTGTGAGTTAACGAGAGGTGGGCAACACAAAATGTCTCCCCTTAGGTCTGAAGGAAGAGTATAGACCCTCAAGAAGGATCTTTCTACTGGTGGTAGGAAGGCCGTGCTGTGTTATAATATTGTAGTGCCCTGACCATGCTACTGGCAGATCATGCTTTGGTCTGGTTTGTGGAGCTGTTGTAACCAGGTTAAAGACGGGCTGAATTCAGAGCTGACAGTGCTTGAGGCAACGGCCTCTGCTGCACTGATGATGGGAGGCACAGAACAGCAGCTGAGGGGATGCATCCACAGAAGGCAGAGTCACACTGGAGAGGTGGAAGGGCTGGCAGAGCGGTAGAGGAAGGGATGGTTCCAAGGAAAGGGAGCATGGCCAGTTATGACATGTTCCTAGCTGGAGCAAGAAGATGATATAGCCAGATTCTGATTTCATTTATACTGCTGCAAATCTAGAGCAACTCAATCAGTTTCAATTGAGTTACACTAGATTTATACCAGTGTAACTGAAAGAAGAGTTGGCCCAAATCTGGGTCCATCTGATTTATGAAAGCATAACAGGTTACTGTGATGTTATTTACATGAATTGTGACCGTAGAGATCATTGTTGCAACCACGGCCCTATGGTTACATCAAATCTTGTACAAAGGAGGTCAAGTAAGGTGTCTATGGAAAGATTGTAATTTGCTGGCTATGATTATGCTGTCTATATGTGTGTATCATTTTTGTATTTGAAGTTATAAATATTGGCTCTGTACTTGTATCTCAATGTGTTTGATTCTAACTAGCATCAGTGAAGCATTTGGTTGGTTTCTTGAGAAAGGACTATTCTGAGTAAGTGCCCAATCAAGAAACACTTAATTGGGAGACCCCAATCCACATCTGAGCTTTCCTGGGAATGTTCAAACTAATATGTAAACAATGGTGTCGGCCTGCAAAAAGCTGATTCATTCATGGACATGTGACTTGCCCTGGTGGCTACAGACTCCATCTTATTGCTGTGACTTTGCACAGAAGAAAGAAGGTGTTTCCGCCCACAAGAGAGAGAATGTAAAAGGCCCTGGAAGCCTCTCCATTTTGTCTTCAGCTGACTCAAGAGTTGCCCTCTCCACCCCAAAGAAATACCTGAAAAAAACTGGAACAAAGGACAGTAATTACAGGGGTATGAGTGATTGCTGGACCCAGACTAGGAAAGAGTTCAGTCTGTGAAAGAATCATAGAATCATAGAATATCAGGGTTGGAAGGGACCTCAGGAGGTCATCTAGTCCAACCCCCTGCTCAAAGCAGGACCAATCCCCAACGAAATCATCCCAGCCAGGGCTTTGTCAAGCCTGACCTTAAAAACCTCTAAGGAAGGAGATTCCACCACCTCCGTAGGTAACCCATTCCAGTGTTTCACCACCCTCCTAGTGAAAAAGTTTTTCCTAATAGCCAACCTAAACCTCCCCCACTGCAACTTGAGACCATTACTCCTTGTTCTGTCATCTGCTACAACTGAGAACAGTCTAGATCCATCCTCTTTGGAACCCCCCTTCAGGTAGTTGAAAGCAGCTATCAAATCCCCCCTCATTCTTCTCTTCTGCAGACTAAACAATCCCAGTTCCCTCAGCCTCTCCTTATAAGTCCTGTGTTCCAGCCCCCTAATCATTTTTGTTGCCCTCCACTGGACTCTTTCCAATTTTTTCACATCCTTGTAGTGTGGGGCCCAAAACTGGACACAGTACTTCAGATGAGGCCTCACCAGTGTCGAATAGAGGGGAATGATCACATCCCTCGATCTGCTGGCAGTGCCCCTACTTATACAGCCCAAAATGCCGTTAGCCTTCTTGGCAACAAGGGCACACTGAAGAAGCTTATTGGAACATCTCTGGAGGTGAGATTTCATCTCTAATCAGTTTTCTAACATATTAGGCTTAGACTTGCGTGTTTTTTTAAATTTTCCTTAGTAATTTAATTTGTTCTATCTGTTATTACTTAGAACCACTTAAATCCTACTTATTATACTTAATAAAATCACTTTTTGCTTATTAATTAACCCCCTGACCACCCCCTCCCAGGACCCCCTGTCCCTAACTGTCCCCCCCAGGACCCAACCCCCTAGCCAATCCCCCTGTTCCCTGTCCCCTGACTGCCTCCCCCAATCCCTATCCACCCCCCTGCCCTCCACAGGCCCCCTGGGACCCCACCCCCTATCCAACCCCCCGCTCCCTGTCCCCTGACCCCTATCTGCACCCCCATCCCTGACAAGCCCCTTGGGACCCCACGCCTACCCAAACCCCCCGTTCCCCATCCCCTGACCGCCCCCCCCCCGCAGAACCTCTGCCCCATCCAACCGCCCCCTGCTCCCTGTCCTCTGGCTGCCTCCCATAACCCCCTGCCCCCTTGCCATGCCGCTCAGAGCAGCATGTTTGGCAGCCGCACTGCCCGAATGGAGCCAGCCATGCTCCCCGCGTGGTGGCGTAACTGCGGGGGTAGAGGGGACAGCAGGGGAGTGGCCAACAATGTAATCAGTCCCTGTCTACGCTGTATTCTGTTAATTCAGAGATCAAAAGGACATCTTAACATTTAAATGAACTGTAAACATAGGATATCACTGTATTCATCTCTCTTTGAAATGTATAGCAAATCATCTGTCAATGGTGGAAAAACAGGCAATCACCTTATGTTAATCTGTGTGGATAATTACTAGTGATGCTTAGGAAATGGGTCCACTTCAAAGTCCCCATGAGTGTCTATTGCTCGCCTAAGGACTCCAAGCTGCCCCATAGGGCCTGAAATTGTATAAAAGACCCCTGGGCCCCAATATTTTTTATCTCAGATCTGCTTAAGACACAAGATTGAGATTCCAGCTCTGACTGGACCACTCTGAATACAATTTGTACTATAATCTATGAACTAATTCTGAAAGAACTCTTTGCAACTACAAAGCTCACCATCTCTACTATGAATCTGAATCTCAAGAATTGTGCTCATGTCTGTATGTATACTGATCTTTTAACCAATTGTCTCTCTTTTTTCTTCTTTAATAAATTTTACTTTAGTTAATAAGAATTGGCTATAGGCATGTATTTGGGTAAGATCTGGAATATTCATTAACCTGGGAGGTAATGTGTCCGATCCTTTAGGATTGGTAGAACTTTTAAAAATGATAAATAAGATTTTCAGTAATCCTCATCATATTTGACTTGGGTATCTGGGTGGAGGCCTGAGGCTGGGTTACATTAAGGGAACTGTGTTGTTGGCTTTTGGGTAACCAGTGAGGTATTATAGAAGCTGTTTTGTTCTGGCTTGGTAAATCTAAGTATTGGAATATCCACCAGCTTTGGGGATTTCCTGCCTCATTCTTTGCAGTTCACCCTAATTGAGTGACTTCAGTTGACTCTCCTGGGTCTCCAGTCACACATGGGTTAATCACTTCTGGTCACTGATGGGGAAAGACAGACCTATCCGGCTCCCAAGGGGTGTGGAGAAGGAAGGGATAATGTTTGTGCATTGCTAGAGCTGTGTCAGGCTTAGGGTGACCAGACAGCAAGTGTGAAAAATTGGGACGGAGGTGGGGGGGTAATAGGAGCCTATGTAAGAAAAAGACCCAAAAATCGGGACAGTCCCTATAAAATCGAGACATCTGGTCACCCTAGTCAGGCTGAAGGTCACGGAAGTATCTGCGAGCTGCATTGTGTTCATCAGCAGTATCTGGGGGATCCTGAGTAAGTCACTCCACTATCAGCAGAGTCCTGTACAAAGTAAGTCCAGATCTGGATCTGTAATGTCCGAATAGCCTTAAGCTACTGACTCTGGCTCTAGAAGTGGGCTCAGTTCTTGTGGGTTTTGAACTACTCCAGTGATTTCATTTCTGATCTGTTAGGGATGTGGTAAGCTCTGTGTGGCTAAATACCCAACAGTGTGTCTCCGCATTCCACACTAGCCTAGAAATCAAGCTCTACGTTAGCTGCATGATTCAGCTGCCCCATGGGATTGTGCCTCCCCCAATAAACTGGGCTGCTGGCCCGTCCTTTGGAGGAGCACAACAGATCCCTGCCTCTACTGCTGCCAATGAAAGAGGAGGCTGGCTTTTCTCGCCAGCTCCGCAGACCTGCAGTGCGATTTCCTGGTGGCCACTTGCCCGTGCTGGGTTTTGGTTTTGAATTTGCTGTGGCGGAGCTTGTTGCTGTCCAGTGGGACTGGCTTGGCACAGCTCAGAAGATGTCACAGCAGCAGGCAGGACTCAAAGGATGGAGCCTGAAGTGTGGAGCCCGCCAAGGTCTCTGCTTTTGTATCTGTGTGGTGCCTTTGCCAGTGACAGGAGTGAACAGCTGATCGCCTGGCTTGGAGATGTGCCGCGTGCTATAGACTTGCTGACGATGACCTTCTATAGGCAGCTGGATCCCTGGGTGCTTTGGAACACGAGGGCTGAGTAATCAGACTGGGCTCATGACCCTTCTGCCTTCCCAGTTTACTGCACAGGAATGGGGTTCTAGCCAGATGCCGGCCAGAAAGGAGGGGAGTCCCAGTACAGCCACTGCTATAGAAAAACCAAAGCCAGGCAGATGATTCAGAACTGAGTTCCATTAAACTCATGATTGATCCAGTGAGCAGGCCAGCCAGAGAGAGGCTTCTGTATTATTCTGGACCTTGTCTACACTCAGTCAAAAATCCCTGCAAGAAGCCACTAGAGCAGATGTACAATATCCAGCTCATACATTTTACAAGCACTGGTTGTGCAACTCGGTGAAACACCTAGGACGAGAACTTCAGCCAATGCTCTGTGCACCATGCAGTATCTCACATGTGGAAATTACCCAAAAGCTCCTGCTCCCAGCATCGGTGCTGAGCACTACGAACGCCCTGGTCCATCCCTGATTGGAAGGCTTCATATGTGGACACACCAGCACAGTTCTGCAGTGCTGTGTGGACCCACTAACCTGTTGCCAAGAGATGTGATACAGCAAACCGTGTCCTGCACTCCAGGTCCCTGCACAACTTCCTTGTTTCATGGAAGAGCACCCTGAATCCATAGCGTACGGAATCCGGTCTGTGATCAGCTCTGATGTTTGTAGGTGAATGCACATAAGATGCTGCTTCCAGGGTTGACTTGGACATTGCCATTGGGGAACTGTGGACGTTCCAGCCCCGACATACAGCTCTTTATGACATACACAATGCAATGGGGAATTTCCAGGCTGGTGTGGAGATAGGAGGTGGTGGTCAGTGGAAGGAGGATGGTTTAGTTCTGTGTGGAAACTGTCTGTGTCACCACTCCCCAAACTCTGCCACATCCTGGCCCCACTTCCTTAACCCACCTGCAGTGCAGGGCATTCAGCTACCTGTGTTAGGGAGTGACAAGATAGCATGGAACATTTCAACTCAGGGTTGCTAGTTCAAACCCAGCCCAGCTGGGTGTGAACAATGCTCTTACCACCCTGATGACTATTTAATAACTGATGTGAAATCAGTTTGGGGCTTCAGCTCATTGGCCAGGTGTCCACATCATGAAAAATACCATTACAGTGGGCTTTGTTGTCGCCCATCTCTGCAGAGAGGCCACAGGCAGTGGAACAAATTAGGGAGTGCAGCTGGAACACTCCCTTCCCCAAAGTTTTCACATTTGCTCAGAGTATTACAGGTCCCAGAGCTGAGGGGGATGTGGGGTGGACTGACCACTTTTAAGCAGTGGTCCTGTACTAGAGTAGCCCATATTGTTACTCTGACCACATGGTCGCAGCACCACTGCAATTTCACCCGTCTGCTCCTCCATGCAGATGTGATCTGGTGCATGGAGAGTTTGTACCTGTATGGCAGAGCCACTTAGAACTTGACTCCTGGTGGTGCTGGCTCTTGCACTGTGTGGGTCAGACAGAGGGGAGATTCCCCAGCCAAGAGAACCTTGGTGTCTCAGTGCAGGAATGAGTGGGTACCGGAATTGGGTTCCTGCCAGCAGTGGGGGAGGGGCAGAGACGGGAATTTCCACCCACCCACCCCCAAGAAATATCTGAATTGGTGCCACTGGCCAGAGGCTGAATGAGCCTGGACACTGACCTGAGCTTTTATTCTAGCTGATTCTGCTCATGTCAAAACTGGGGTAGCAAATGTATTAGACACAACGTACCCTTGTCTTGTTTTCAGTGGAATAATTTTAAAAGCAACTATTTTATTGTACTTTATAATAGTTTTAACTACAGATTTGTATTTTTATGGCCAAGATTTACAGTTACACATGTAATTGTGCATATGCATTGGGAGCCTACTTTACACCTGCAGTGACTGTGCTGGGGCGTGCCATTGCATTAAATGCACGTGCAAATGACCAGGAAGACATCTGGAAGGCCAGTTGCTTGTGTAGTTATTGCAATTCACATATGCAATCGTGATGATGGTGCTTGTGGATCACAGGTGGAAATGTATGCATCATTTTTGCATGCACAGTCCTGAAAATCTAGTCTGTGTTTTGCACAACACCTTGACCACCAGGGAGAGAGAGAGAGTGTGTGTGTGTGTGTGTGTGTGTGTGTGTGTGTGTGTGTGTGTGTGTGTGTGTGTGTGTGTGTGTGTGTGTGTGTGTGTGAACATTTTACAAATAAACTCAAACTCCATGGACTGCAAATAACCACACTTTGGGCAGCACTTAAATAAAGTGCTGAATAGATCAAATGTGAAATTCAAGAGGGACCTTCAAACCCAGTGAGGCAAAAGAGTGCTCGTTCTTGCTCTCTGGGAATTAATGGGGCTGTCAAGCATGGTTAGTTGGAAGAAGGAAGGTGGGGCATGGGAGCATATGCATCTGTAGCCTCTTTTTCTCTCTTTCATATAAAAAACAAAAGGGGAGTCACCATAGATTCATAGATTCTAAGGCCAAATGAGACCATTGCAATCAGCTAGTCTGACCTCCTGTATAACACAACCAGAGAACTGCTTCCAAACAATTCCTAGAGCAGATCTTTTAGAAAAACATCCAGTCGTGACTGGAAAATTGTTAGTGAGCGAGAATTCACCCTGCCCCTTAGTAAATTGATCCAATGGTTAATTACGTTCACTGTTAAAAATTTACCCATCTGAATTTGTCTGGCTTCAGCTTCCAGCTGTTGCATGGTGTTATTTATACCTTTCTCTGCTAGATTGAAGAGATGCACCAAGCTATGGGCTCACTACTGCTAAAATCTAAAACATGCTGGCTGGGACTCTGGGAGGGAGAAACATTGCTTGAAATCGAACAGAAAGCTGCTGTAGTTTTGACTGTGTGTAATGAAAAAGCCAGCCACATGGTGGCAGTGCAGCCATCAATTTGGCAGGAGAGTGCAAGGGCAGGCTCACCCAGTGCTCATGGGACAGTTCTGTTTCAGGCCGGGATGAGCTAGCAGGGAAGAGGCAGCATCTAAGCCACCCGCCCCCCTTGGGCCCCTGCCTGGTGACACCAGGCCAGGGCACAATGTGCCTGGCTATGGAGAGGGCACATTTGGTGTGACTGGCTCGTTCAGATCCACGCAGCGACTTTGGGGTTTCACATGCAGGGGCCAGGTGGCTCCCAGCTAACTGCTCCCTTGCTATAGGACACTGATCAGAGCAGTGTGACATGCCCAAGCAATATTCTCCAGAAGCCCTGGCACATGGGCATGCAGTGACTGCCGGGGACTGGGCCAGCTGTGTCCCTTTGGCAGTGTGGACGCAGCTCAAGCTGCAGCCCTGAGTCAGATGGTCTGCGCAGCACTGTATGGACACATTAGCACGGCTGTGAAACCTAAGCCCAGCATCTGTAAACTCAGGTTTACAATGTGGTGAGGATGCTCAGACATGGGCTTAGAACAGTGGAGATGTACCCTTAAAGTTTGAGTGCTTTGGGGCAGGGTCCATGTCTGTACATCGCCTAGCACAGTGTGGCCCTGGCCTCTAGGCACTACCACAATACCAATGATAACTAATACTCAGAACAAGGTGAGGTGAGTTTAAAGGCATCTGAGGACTTTAAGACAAGAATCACCATGATTGTCAATGGGAGGTGTGCTCCTAACCCTCCCACCCATGCAATGAGAAATTAAGGCTGAGACTGCAGAGGCGGATGGGTGGGAATTTCACTCCTTATTAGAACTCTTCACTGGGACAATGTTATCTCTGTCATGCTGAGGTTCCCTAGCTCTGGATCAAGGGCTGATCTCCGTAACCCAGAGAACCCCTGAGTAATTTCCATGAACTCAGTGGAGCCACACCAGGATTGCACCAGAATCTCGCCCCTGACATTCTCTGTAGAAGGGGAAAGAGTAAGGGATATGTTCCTTCTCCTTTCCGATTTCTTTCTACCTGGCGTGCCGATGGCTGGGCCAGAGTCAAGTGACTGATTCAGCCTCTTTTTCTGCTGTCAGGTCTGTACGGCCCAGTTCTGGCTCATTGCGGAACCTCCTGCCAGCCAAGTCCTTAATTCCCGGCTTGCAGTGTCTAGAGGGCACCAATTATGCTGACCCATCTTCTCTCCTTCTCTCCCTTCCAGACCAATTAGAATGTGCAGGTGTGAGGTTTTGCTATCAGCAACTCTGGTGGTTTATTCATGAATCTCTTTGTGTTGCACTGGGAAATTAACCCATGAGGTAGATGATCCTGGACGCTACAGAGCCATCAAAGGCAGGAAATTCAGAGATTGGACTAATCCCTTCCCATCACCATCCTTCGTAACTGGAAAAAATCACACGTGACCATGTAATTAAAGACAGTACCACAAGTTATATGCACAAGCAGGCCGAATTAAGGCTGCACAGGCTACCTTAGTTCAGGCATTTCCCAACTTCTAAGTGCTTGACTTCGCAGTCTTAATGTTTTTAAACACAGTTTTATATGTGTGTTTCCTAGTTTCTTTGTTTTTAAACAGAAATCCCACTGTCATCAGCAGGGATGTCACCTTTAAATCCACTGCACGGACTTCTGCAACTTGAGCTAACAAAGTAACTGATGGCAGTAGTAGGTTGTCAGCCTCTCTTTGGATTACAGGGGGCCTGGACATTTTGTCAGTGGGTTTCACAGCACAGGAATGGTGGAACTCAGACCTTTTGCCCCACACTCCAACCTGCCCCTGTCCTGTCTCTTCCCCAAGCCCGACTCCTCGTCCTGTTCTCCTCACCTTGCCGTCTCACCCCTCAGGACTCTTCATCCCAGTCCCAGTCTCTGCCACCCCCTGCACCAGTCCCAATCTCCTTGTCCTGCCATTCCCTTCCTGCCCAGACTCCTTGTCCCTAGTCTCCTTGCCCAGCCAATCCCAGTGCCTTGTCCGATCTCTCCCCCCCTTGCTCCATGGCCTTCCCAGTCTCCCTCCCTGGGCTCCTCAGTGGATCTCAGTGCCCCCCTTCACCCCTCCTTCTCCCAGTACCTTTGCCCAGCCAGTCTCAGTCTCTTCTCCCAGTTTATCACCCCATCTCAGTCACATTCCCACTGGGTCCCAGGCCTCCCCCTCCATTCTCCTCCCTGGCTTCCGGGCTCCCTGCCCAGCCAGTCCTGAGCTGCCCCCGTCCAACTCCCAGCCCGTTTCCGTCTCCACTCCAGTCCCAATCTCCTCCCAGCAGGCTCCTTGTACCCTCTGCATTTGACTCAGGGAAACTTCCTCCTCCATGCCGCCTTGGTGTAGCACAGGGACATTGAGATCTCGGGGGGGCCAAATTCCCTGCTCTCAATTCCAGTGTCTGGCCCCCACCCAGCCTGCCTCAGCCTAGAACTGCAAATGTAGGGAAAGTCCTGCTCAGCCCAAGGCTGGAGCATGTCCAGTGCATTTGGAACATTTGGGGAATTTAGCTACAACGCTCTAGCGTGTCCCCACGAACCATGTGTGAACTGGGATATTTTTCAAAGGCTTATAACTGGGCCAAATTTGGGTGAATTTTCACAGAGCTGGCAAAGGGCACTTCACTGACACAAAGGCCACCTCCCTGCCAAATGTCAAGTCCCTGCTCCAAAGCACGGGGGTGCTAGAGCTTCCCAAAGAAACAGACAACATCCTTGTTTCATGTACTGAACAACATATTTGTTACTAGCTTTGCTCTCGGAAACAGCTGCACTCTTCCTTGCAGATGTACAGTGCACTCCTCCATCCATCCAACACGTGACCTTTGGTGCCACTGCATCATGGACTTATGGGTACAACTCTGCCTAGCCACATGGATGGTTTGTTGGTGTTTGTTCAACCTCCAGTGATGGGGATTCCATAGCCTCCTTAGGTAATCACTTCCTGGGCTTAACTATCCTTCATTAGAAAGTTTTCCCTAAATCTAACCTGAATCTCCCTTGCTGCAGATTAAGCTTGTTACCTCTTGTCCTGCCTTCAGTGGCCCTGGAGAACAATCAATCAGCATCGTCTTTAGAGCAGCCTTTTATATGTCTGAAGTCTGTTACCTTCAGATAATGAGAGTGGCTGTCTGTGTACAGCACTCGGACTTTCTGAGTGGAGCTAAGCATTCCTATTAACCAGGTGAGCAAGAGACATGAATGAGATCTCTGCGCACACAGGGCGCAACGCAGAACATTTCAGTGCAAAGATCTTCTTTCCAGTCACTTACCTGCCTTCTTTCCAATGAGCATCAGTGCAACAGTCTGTGTACCACTCGTGACTGCTCCTGCTTCTCAGAGCTCTGTCCAGAACTCCCCCAGAGAAAAGGCTAAGTGTTCCCTCTTGCCTCCAATATCGGTAGATGAGAAAGCCTGCCTGGGCCTCCTGATGTTGCATTGGCAATGCCGTCTCCCTTCACCTGTATAAAGTAGAACATATAACACACCTCCCCAGGTCAGGGAGCTGGTAAATCTCCCCGCAGATGGAGCTGACTGAGGGGACCAAAGCCAGGGTTGCTTCCAGCTGTGCTAGCTCTCAGAAGTGCCAGACCTAGGCCGGGGTCTCCCCCTGGAACATGCTGCACAGGCTGGTAGAGTACATGTAGGCTGCATTGTAAACCCAGGTCTGCAGGACCTGGGCTTGTGGACTGGGTGTTTCCAAGCCCCTGCTTGAGCATCCACACTGCATTGTGAACCTGGGCTTACAGGTGCTGGACCTGGGAGTCACAGCTGTGCTAACGCAGCCGTTCTGCGCTGGGCAGACCTTCTGATTTGGGTTTGTGGCTTGAGCTGCGTCCACACTGCGAACTGACAGGGCTTGGACCTGGGTCACAACGGGACTTAGGACTTGACCCATCCCCCTAGCAAGGCCCTGAATGCTTGCTGAGCTGACTTGTATGGGGCTGGGAGGGAAGCTGGGCAGAGACCTGCGTCAGAGTCCAGGCTCAGTGCAGACATATCTTCAAGTGACAGCTGCACTGCAAGTGAGAGGAGGCAGGGTCACACCACAGCCACAAGAGCAGGGCATACCAGATCATGCGTGTCTCTGTACACGACTGGTGCTGGTAGTACATAGCGGGGAGCTGGCCTTTCTTGCTGTCATGCTTGGGATCCCTGGCTGGATTTCTTCCTAGAGGCCTCTAACAGGGCTCATTGTTCAGCTGGCATTTTGGCTGGCACGAGGGTTTGAAGAAGGGGGTAGGGGAAAGCAGCAAGAAGAACAACGGGTTGGTGAGATTGAAGACTGCCTAGCTTTGATGGGCATGTTCCCTCGGGGCAGGTGGGCATGCCCCCTGGGGCTGTGGTGACTGCTGTATAGCTGGCACCAACTTTGCTTTGTAAATATAAAGGCAAAAGCTTGCCAGCTTCTTTCCTTGCTGCCCATTAGGGTTCATAGCACAGTAGCAGAGCTAATTCTGCCTTTGCTGTGCATGTGACACCACACCAAGTTGTAACAGGGTCAGATCAGAGCTACCTATGGGTCACACTGATCAGCAATGAGGGGTCCACAGCACTTTCAATGTGCTGCCGGCAGACAGGGCTGGGATCAGCCAACTCACGCAGCACTGCCTCCCGCTGTCACTAAATGTCCCTCCTGGATTTGGCTGCAAGGGGAAGAGGGGTGATTCCAGCACCAATTGTTTGAGGATTAAAGACGATTCTCCAGATGTAGTTGGCTCCTGTTTCATTTCCTGTGATGCTGAGAAGGAGAAGGCTGAGCGTGGCTGCGCGGACTATACCACGTCTTCACCTGCACTGTGTCTCAGAAACATCCCCGAGAGGAGCAAAGTGAGCCCTGGTATCTTTAAAAGCTTTCCAGACCCATTCATCCCAGGAGATGCAATTTCCATTGAGTTTGCATACCAATATCTTAGTTTGATTGGGGGCCCTGTGGAATAATGGGGGATCTAAAAAAGGGCTGATGAGCAACTTTCCTTGCTTCACCAGCAACTCAGTAAGTGGCAATTTAAGTCTAATTAAAAGGTCCTTGGCACCAATTCAGTGGCCAGGTAATTGGGCTTGTAACTTACACACCGGTGTAGGTGAGTGTAAGGGACATACCCAGGGGTAGAATGCACTAAGCAATGTGTGTAATTCACATCATGTCAGCATTTGGAATCAGAGATAAGTGGTGCAGTGCATGGAATCATAGTGGCAGGGGAGACAATATGCCCAGGATTCCTGACATTGCTTAGATCCACCTGCATTGCTCTAGCTGGGCCAAACACTATGGTCCATGGTCTAACAGACCTCCCAGGAAATCAGTGGGAGTCGGGAATTTGCCTTGTTTGGAAGTAGCTCCTGTGTACTTTTCAATCTTCTGATGAAAGGTTCTCTCTGAGGGCAAAGGATTGATGTCTATTTGGCACTCTGCAGTTCTACAAGGTGTCAGTCCATGAAGCTAGTGGCTGATTAAAATAGAACAAACAAAAGGAAATATGTCTCCCCCAGCATGTAGTCATGCTATAGAACTCACCCTGATGGTGTTACTGGAGTTCAGAAGGGCTGGCCAGCTGGTGAGCAACAATAACACTGGTAGTTATATTACATGTTAGACATAGCTCATCAACTCTCATGCATCTGGGCACAAAGTGATTACACATACATCATGTTGAGGGTGGGGGTTGCCACATGCATCATGTTGAGGGTGGGGGTTGCCTTTCACAGAAGTATCACAAAGGCAGGATGCGGGACTGAAACCAATGATCTAGTTGTGTTGAGTAAGTTCTATGAATGTGCAGACTCCAGAATGATAAAAAATCCCCTAAGCCGTGAATGGACGATGAATCACAAACTGAAAACTCCCTATAACCCCAAACCCTCATCAAACTCACCCAGCTCTGGCTCAATTTGTGATTTAGGCAGCAGAGGGCGTGTGAGACTAAACAAAATCCAGTGAATGCACCTGCTCTGCAAACAGCCAGTCCTCATGCTCTTCCCAACAAGCAGGAGAAATGGAACTCAAAGGCAGGTGAAGTAGCACGTCTGGGAGATTCAGTGTGGAACACGAGCAAACATCCTACTCTTGTGAGTAGCAACTTCCTATTGTTAAGGTAGCAACATCTCAGTTTTGCTCCACTGGGTTACATCTGAGCAGCGGAGGCAACTTGTGAATTGAAATATAAATTCTTTCTCATCGCGGCCCCCCCAAATCCAGCGTGACTCAGATTGCTAGAGCTGGCCGGCCAAACGGGATCCTGTCGCTGAACTGTCACCTCTGAACCAGGTCCCAGTCCACTTAAAGTCGCTCAAGCTGTCCCTGTGACATGGATAACCGGTGTGGCAGGTTTGCGAGGGGAGGGAGTGATTTTGAACCGGGCCTACAGTGGTAGAGAAGAGGGATCCAGAGCCTCTTCTCTGCTGTTTTCCATTTTCCATCAACTAGGGTCACAGGCACAGCGGAAGGAAAAGCTGCAGAACTCATGATTTTTTGAAGTCACACTTACAGTAAAAGAGCCATACTCAAATAGCAACAAGCCATGCTAGCAGATGCAAAGACAGGCTAGTCTCCAGTGGTTACAGGCACTCTGTCTTTGGGCTAGTACCTTACAAGGCACTCCCGACCTACTGCATGCCCTGTTGCAGTGGTAGTCTTCGGCAGTCTGGTTATAACTCATCAGAGGCAAAGCAAAACCTGCACTGAACTTATCTAACTTGGGATGTGCTCATTTACATGAGCAGTCTGATTGATTCACTCCGCCATAGCTGCCAAACCCTGTGGAGACAGTATGAGGGGATGTATAGAAATAGACTCGTCACATGCCAGTTTTTAGCCTGCCCTTTGCTAGGCTTTTCTTTTGGCCTAGAGCAGTGATCTGCAGCCATTGTGGCAAGAGAAAAAACATTAAAAATCAATGTGTTGTGACAGACCGGCACAATGGGCGAAAGCAGGGCTCAAATATGGGATCCGCAGCACCAAAAGTACAAGTCGCTTGAAGTAATGGAGCAACTTTCTTGGCATCCAGTCCGTAGCTGGCTTGTATCCTGGCTCAAACTAACGGGTAGCGCAGAGGTTTTCAAACTATGAGGCGCACCCTCCCGGGGACGTGGAGGAATGTTTTGGCAGGCGGGCAAATGGTGATGCCAGGCGGCTTGAGCCAGCCCCTGTGGGGGGCCAGGAGAGAGCGCCACCTCCATCCCTGACTCACCTTAGCAGGCCACCCAGCCTGTGGGTCTGTCAGGGTCAACATCTGCTGTGGCTGCATTGATTTCCGCTCCCAGCAGCTTCTGCACCCAGCGCTGTTTCCGCCTCCAGAGACTGTCGCACATGCCTTCTGCCACCTGAAAACCCGAGTGGGGAAGGACAGAAGGGCTGGTATTGGCCCTGCCTCAGCGGTGCAGCCTGGCTGCAAAGTAGAAGCAGTCCGCTGTGGAGGAAGCCTTGGCTGGGCCATTGGTCAATATCTGTGCATTTGAAACATCCAGGTGGAGGTAATGTAATTAAAGCTGTGCTAAGGTCTCCGCTAGGTTTCTGAACAGGCTGTCAAGGATACTTCTGCATGTGTCTATTTTTGTCCTGATTGCGGGGGTGCAACTCAAAGTGGGGGCTCAGCTCAGAAAGTCTGAAAACCGCTGCACTCGAGGGAAACACAGTCACATACTCTTAGTACGGACACTACATATTCTCCCTACATGATATGCTGGTGGGGCCTCTCTGCTGTGCATTGGGGTCCAAGCCCCACCTGGGGTGTATACATACAGATGTACGGAAACTGAATCCAGAACCTTTTAGCACCAAAAATATAAGCCTGTAGCATGTGACTTATGGGATCCACTCCACTCAAGATCAGTGAGCAGCCCGGTCATATCCTTCCAGAAGCCAGCCAGTGGAAGAAAACATGATCAAATACACTAAACCAGCGTATTACATAGTCACAATGTATTATGTAGTCGCCCATATTTCCAAGTTGCTATAACAAAGTGTTAACCATAAACTTATCACTTGTATTGCAGTAGGCCCAGGTGCTGTCCAAACACCTCTCAACAGCAACAGCTCGCAAGCCAGAGCACAGAGGACTGAGTTAGAATCAGCCATTCTATTGAAAGGGCCATTGCTAAGTATTATTATTGTAATTATTTATTGCAGTAGCACCTCGGAGCCCTAGTCCCAGACCAGCACCCCACTGGGTCAGGTGCTGCACAAACACAGAACATACAGTCCCTGTCTCATAGAGGTTCACATCTAGGCCCAGATTTTTGGTGTTGTAGAAAAGGAATTTACACTAAATGATGCCAGAAATGCTTATATAACCCTCCGTCAAAGGCCCCAGCACGCGTCAGCTGCTTAATCCGAAACCTAACAGAATAAGAGAAATATTTTCATGATTTGCAAAACGTCCTGAAAACCAACTTTTCTTTTCTGCATCTAGGCTAGTGCATGTGGCTGAGAAATGGCGCGTGAATAGGAAGTGAAACCAATCAGTCTCATGTAAGCAAAGTACAAAAGGAATGTATGAGTGCACCAGGAGAAAAGTATGTTCATTTCTTTAAATTCCTTCCATTATTACTAATCAGAGCTGTTATTAGCAATGTTTTTATTGCAGCTGTTTCCCTTTAAGCCTGGGCTTTCCCTGTGCAAAGGCACTGATGAGTTATTAATGTATGTCTGTGTACTTAAAAGAACATAACATTTGCCATCCCTCATCAGACGCCTCCAGACTGGTAACCCAGCTCCAGTAGTAGCCAGCACCTTTCTCCTTGGTACCTGTTGGCCACTGGAATGGTGTTGATTTCGCTATGCAAGCATTCCCGGGTTAGCTGGAGGTACCCAGAACTGCGTCAACATGCGCCCCTTGCTCAGGTATACAATGTTTTTGTCAGACAGCCTCCTGTGCCTCCTGGGTCTGATAGCAGGAGACAGATGGCTCATCACCCCCTGGAGAGGGATCCTGGAAAGGCAGCGTTCTGGATATGCTGCATGAGTGGGGACTGTGTCGTTCCCATGGGCAGAGCCTGACTGTGAGAGATTTCCATGATGTTCCAGATTCACAGCTCCCTTAAAGGGCAATACCTGGCTAGACTGCATGAGAGATTGCTGCAATGGGCTGCATAGCGACAGCAGCAGTTACTCTTGGGCCTGCCTGGTTATCTGTTTCCAACAAACTCTGAGTCTGGGCCAGCATAAGCAGTGACAGCAGCAAACCTCTGGCTTCCATTGGCTGCTGCCAGATCTCAGCAAAGAGATGGAGATGCCCATAATCTCTGGAAACTGCTAGGAATTACACAGTAAAACCAAACCTGGGAGCAGGAGCTTTTGTGCAGCTCCCCAGGACTCAAACCTCAGTTAAGCCACAGTGAAAAGCCACAAAAACAACAAGGAGTCCAGCGGCACCTTACAGACAAACACATTTATTTGGGCATCTGAGGTTTTTTAGCCATGACAGCTTATTCCCAAATAAATCTGTTAGTCTTTAAGGTGCCACTGGACTCCTTGTTGTTTTTGTGGATACAGACTAACACGGCTGCCCCCTGATAAGTGAAAAGCCATGTTCTTGCGAATGCTTTGTTGAAAACAGGATAAGGCAAATATATGAATAAATAAATTTCAAACAAGATATCTAGAGGGAGCCCTGTTATGGACTAGCCCAGGGGTCTCAAATTCAAATGACCATGAGGGCTAGTTCATTGATCCGAGGGCCACATCACTGACACCCCGCCCCCCCGCTGCCCCCAGCCCTGCCCCCACTCCACCCCTTCTATGAGGCCCTGCCTCTTCCCACCCCTTCCCTGCCCCCATTCAACCCCTTTCCTAAAGTCTCCACCCCAACTCCACCCCCTCCCTGCCGCCAGAGGGTGCATGAAGGGTGTGGCGGGGGGCTCAGGGCAGGAAGTTGAGGTGCAGCAGGAGATTAGGGTGCAAGCAGGGGGCTCAGAGTGCAAAAGGGGTGTGGGAAGCAGCAGTGGGCTCAGGGCAGGGGGTTGGGTTGCAGAAGGGGTGTGGAATGCAGCAGAGGGCTCAGGGCAGGGAGTTGGGGTGCAGCAGGGGGTTGGGGTGCAGGCAGAAGGCTCAGGGTGCAGAAGGGGTGTGTGATGCAGCAGAGGGCTCAGGGCAGGGATTTGGGGTGTGGGATTCAGCAGGGGGGCTCAGGTCAGGGGGTTGGGGTGCAGAAGGGGTGTGGGATGCAGCAGGGGGCTCAGGGCATGGGGTTGGGGTGTGGGGTGCAGGCAGAGGGCTCAGGGTGCAGAAGTGGTGTGGGATGCAGCAGAGGGCTCAGGGCAGGGGATTGGGGTGTGGGGTGCAGCAGGGGGTTGGGGTGCAGCAAGGGGTTGGGGTGCAGGCAGGGGGCTCAGGGTGCAGAAGGGGTGTGTGATGCAGCAGAGGGCTCAGGGCAGGGATTTGGGGTGTGGGATTCAGCAGGGGGGCTCAGGTCAGGGGGTTGGGGTGCAGAAGGGGTGTGGGATGCAGCAGGGGGCTCAGGGCATGGGGTTGGGGTGTGGGGTGCAGGCAGAGGGCTCAGGGTGCAGAAGTGGTGTGGGATGCAGCAGAGGGCTCAGGGCAGGGGATTGGGGTGTGGGGTGCAGCAGGGGGTTGGGGTGCAGCAAGGGGTTGGGGTGCAGGCAGGGGGCTCAGGGCAGGGGACTGGGGTGCAGAAGGGGTATGGGATGCAGGCAGGGGGCTCAGGGCAGGGGACTGGGGTGCAGAAGGGGTATGGGATGCAGCAGGGGGCTCAGGGCAGGGGACTGGGGTGCAGAAGGGGTATGGGATGCAGCAGGGGGCTCAGGGCAGGGGACTGGGGTGCAGCAAGGGGTTGGGGTGCAGGCAGGGGGCTCAGGGCAGGGGACTGGGGTGCAGAAGGGGTATGGGATGCAGCAGGGGGCTCAGGGCAGGGGACTGGGGTGCAGAAGGGGTATGGGATGCAGCAGGGGGTTCAGGGCACGGAGTTGGGGTGTGGGATGCAGGAGGGGTCTCAGGGCAGGGAGTTGAGGTGTAGGCAGGGGGCTCAGGGCGGGGAGTTGGGGGGAGGGGTGCAGGAGGGCTTCAGGCTCCTGGATGGCAGCGGCGCACACCAGGCCCAGGGCAGGCTGCCAGCTCCGGTTCCACTTCGCTCCGCTCCGGGAAGTAGCTGGAACCACGTCCCTGCGGTCCCTGGGGGAGCGGGACGCAGAGCTCCGCATGCTGCTTGCTGCGCCTCCAGGTACCGCCCCTGAAACTCCCATTGGCCGCGGTTCCCCGTTCCCGGCCAGTGAGAGCTGGGGCAGGGCGGTGCCTGGAAGCCAGGGCAACACACTGAGGGAGCCGTCTGCTTCCCCCGCGTCCCGTGCCCTGGCCGTACGGCTGTGATGCCAGCTGCTTCAGGGAGCGGCGCAGGGCTCGAGGGGGGCAATCCTGGGGCTGGAGTTTGTCCACCCTTGGCCTGGAGGTAGGCCGGGGGGCAGGGGTGGGCCGCTCTGCGGGCCGCAGGAAATATCCTCGCAGGCCGTGTGTTTGAGACCCCTGGACTAGCCCACAGGCTCTCAACCTTTCCAGACTGCTGTACCCCTTTCAAAGGTCTGGTTTGTCTTGCATATCCCCAAGTTCCCCCTCACTTAAAAACTACCTGCTTACAAAATCAGACATAAAACCACGTAAGTGTCACAGCTCACTACTACTGAAAAATAGCTGATTTTCTTCATTTTTGCCATATAATTATTAAATTAATCCATTGGAATATAAACATTGTATTTACATGTCAGTGTACATACAGTATCTAGAGCACTATAAACAAGTCATTGCCTGGGTGAAATTTTGGTTTGTACTGACTTTCCTAGTGCTTTTTATGTAGCCTGTTGTAAAAATAGACAACTATCTAGATGAGTTGATGTACCCCCAGGGGTATGCGTATCCCTGGTTGAGATTAGCCCAGTTGTAGCTCAGTGCTACAGGCTGCAGACTCTAGGGATACCTTCCTAAATGCACCCTAGGAAGGAAATAGCATCCCTGCCCCTTCACTTCATTACAGCCAAAGCCTGGCTGCAGGGGCAGACTGTCTGTTGCCTGTGTGTACTGAAAAATCAGGAGGCATTGGTACTTGACACTTCCTTTAAAAAAAAACCTTCACTTTTCTGAAAGAAGTTCCAAGAGTGAGAGAGCAAACAGTGACTGAGGCAGTTTGGAAGCTAGCACACTTCTCACTAACTGTTCTCCAGTTGCTCTCCGGCCTAGCTTCTGTCTGCAAATTAATCAAACACGGGACAGGATATAACAGTAGTTGCAACAGTATGTCACATTTTACTGTGCACTTCTAGCCAACAGTAGTACAGGAGCTCACATGGATTTTAGTTTAGCTCCTGTGCATATAAGTGGAGAATCACATAACCCTTGAATTGCTGGAGTACATCTGCAATGCTCCTGTCTGCTCCCTGTAAACAATTCTGCAAATCAAGTCTCCCAGGAAGTTTCCTATTTCTTTCTTAGTAAAATCCTCACCTGGGAAGTACTGTCTCGAACAGAATCTGTTTGTTGTGTGTATTGCCCAATGCTGCAAACAAATCCTCCGCAGCTGGGAGGGCAAAACCATTTCCTCACAAGTTTCTTTCACAGATGGTCTTTCTAAAGTTTCAGGCTCTGGTAACACTTGATCCTTTTCAGACAATAACCGATTTACAGGGCTCTCAGTCACATTGGCCGTAGCACAAAAACCTGCCCTGTCATTTCCAGCTAATATTCCTTGGTCAGGATCAACCTTTCCTCTTCTACAGCCACTGCTTTCTACTATTTTTTCTGGTTCCAACTCCAGCTGCTTTGTTGCTTGGGGTGGAAACCGAGGAGAAGGTTGGTCTGAGACTAACAAAGCAACTGAGTTGGGCTCCTGGGAATGGTTATTGGAGGGATCGAGGGGTAGAACAATAACAAAGTGTGCTACCCAATGACTCAGTGTCACACCTGAGTAATTACCTTGATAATGTCTGGAGAAAGAGTTTTCCCAGCTCATGTGATTCAGGGTGGCAGCAGGCACTGATCTAGTGTGTTTTATAGCATGCTTTAAAATTCCTAAGCTCTCAGCCTGAGGGTCATTGTCCAATGCAGCTCTGGAAGGCTGTGTGCAAATCTGCTTCTGTGATTTTGCTTTTGAAAGATATTAGCTCTGGCCATCTACAAATTATTGGGTGAAATTATGGCCTGTGGGATGCAGAAGGTAAGACTAGATGATCATAATGGCCCTTCTGGCCTTAAAAATCTCCAGGTGAAATTCTGGCTTCACTGACGTCAATGGCAAAGCTCCTTTTAACTTCAATGGAGACAAGATTTCACTCTATGGATCTGGGTATCTTGAGCAATTGGCATCAGTTACTGTGAGGAGCATTTGTTTGTCTGTATTTGCAAAAGATTATATGGATTCTTTGCCCGAGTATGTTAGCCCATTGCCAAGGGTGGTAGAACATAGTGGCAGGCACCTTACAGCAAGTGTGCTTAGCAATGCTATGTGCTAATCAGTACCTGGCAACCCAAAAGAACTTCCGCTAAACATTGGCTGAAGTCCTGGCCCCATGGAAACTGACCTCAACTGAGCCATGATTTCACCCATTGTCTATGTGGGCAGCCCATTAGGTCTGAGCAGAGCCCAGGAACTCCTCCTAAGCAGATCAGATTGATGAAGCGGGATGTTGGCTTGCAGCACTCTGTACTAAAGGGTTTTCTAGGAACACAGTTTGAATGTTAATGGCAGTAAGTTGTTAAAGCCCCTTTCCCCTTTGTTTAGTGGTGACATTAATTCAATCAGGACTCCAGAGGTGAAATCACTCCAGGACCTTGCCTCCCTCCCATGTTCAAAAATATGGCCTCTCTTTGAACAAACTGATCAACAGGGAAATCCCGTGTGAGATGCTCCATGTGCAAGACAATGCTTCATTCTCCTTGGAGTGAGGTTTCCCAGCTGTACCAAACCCAGCCATGTTGACTGCTGTGCCTGGAGGCCTCCTGCTTGATCTCTTGTGGGGAGGGGGCCCTGTGGTCCCCTGTCCTGGGACTTAGGAAGTGTGGGTTCTAGACACACCTTGGCCATGGACCTGCTGTGCAATGTCACTTCCCCTCTGCACAAGGGATAAAGACACTGGCCTGCTTGTGAGGCACTTTGAGATTGGTGGATGAAAAGGGCCAGGTGTTGTTACCGCAAAACCTCTCCAATACAGTTTAGGGAATTAGTCAGAAATCCCTCACCTGTTCCAAACAGTACCCTATGGTCATTGCTATGTATATAACTCCCCTGTTAGATAATGAAAAATCAGGCTCCCCTCTGAATTTCCTTGATGAACAGCTTAATTGACTCATTCACAGAGAGGCCAAAGAATGAGAACTCCACCAGCCACCTCGCTAGCTAAGAAGCCAGCACACTCATCACTATCATCAGCCACAGGGCTCTTCTACACAGCTCTGTCTCCAGACTAGCCAAAGGCCCAGCTATGTCATTTAGTTCAGCACTCCTGCCTTACTCTTCCCAAATGCTGAACCCCCGCCAGCATCAGCCTAGCCTAGGTGCGCACACGGAGATGGAATTAACCCTTTACTCACCAGATTGAACACTGTGGAAAGCACACATCTAAACACTGCTCTTCATAAGCTCAGTGGGGGCTTTGTCCCACCTCCAATGCAAAATATCCTTCTAACACCACAGGAGACAAAGTCTCCCATGGAGCCAGCTGGAGGCTGGGAGCTGTAGA
Source organism: Gopherus flavomarginatus (assembly GCF_025201925.1). Lineage (NCBI taxonomy): Eukaryota > Metazoa > Chordata > Testudines > Testudinidae > Gopherus > Gopherus flavomarginatus. The sequence goes on along the minus strand of NC_066623.1, from coordinate 36,905,506 downwards.
GGAGCAGGAAACCCTCCTATGGAAACAAGGGAAGGTGCAGAGGGACATTCAGCCTCCAAACTGGAGCAGGGAGTAGCAGACATTACAGGTGAGGAGAGCCTGGGGAAGGGGTTGGCTGAAGGGGATTTTCCTTGGATGTATGGATTGGATTTTGACCTGAGCATCCAAGAGGCTCTGCATTTAAACCCCCAGAAACTGTAGGGTTCACACAGCTCCAATTTCCCACATGTGTCTGAATTAATTTCTGGCAGAAGATTCCAGTGTTTCTCCACCTTAGTGTGGATGGTGCCATTTGAAAGCCAGGGACCTGGAGGGCTGTCATGTGGTCCTGCCTTTTGGAGTTTTTTGTTTCTGGGGAAGTGAATCAATATTCAGCTGGTCTCCAAAAAGACCCATGACCTCATTACTTCCCCCACCACTTGCCAGTGGCTGATCCACCACTGATAGCCAATCTTCCAACCCTCCCCAGGAGAAGGGAAGAGATGACCTCTTTCTGATGTCACAGTCCCACCACTTCCCATCGGGAAAGGAGCAGGTGATTGTGGGATGATGTCACAATTCCACCTCGGCATGACTGGCTAATTGACCTATGATATGAAACTCCTCCTGGAAATATGAGAAGTGAGGAAGAGGAAAGAGGAAGAATCATGATTAGTCAATTTACCTCTGATATCAGATACTCTCACCACTCAGAAATAAGTCTTCTTCTTCATATGGCTGATATAGATGTAGAGCAACAACTATAAACTAGGAATTACGGACGGGGAAGGAGGGAGCTACCTCTGGCACCACAAAACCATTGCAATTAGCTCTTCATAGAGAAGCTGAGAGGTGAATGAATAGATAAAAAAGTGGCATTGCAGGAGGTGGGGAGCCAAGCCCCTCTTGCCCATCCTGAGAAAGGTTACCTACTAGCCTGTTCAACTGTTTAAAAAAATCTTACAGGAAAGTATCAGTCCTTTATGGGCCATATACCTGCTCATTTTATTCGTGTGAGTGGTCCCCATAAAGTCAGCAAGAGGATTTATATGAGTAAAGCCAGCTGGATATGGTCAGATCTATACATATATAGGAAAAATGAAGACATCTTGAACAGTTAAATATGAAACTCTCTCTACACATAAATGTGTAACACTACCGCATGTGCTTTGGAAATATTTTGCAATGTGTGGCTATTTTTCCATGAAGTGCCGAGTAAAACATTGATAATATACCTATATGTCACATACTACACTGGTATTACGTATCATAAAATAGCAGCACAACATGTGCCACACACCCTACAAGTTTGTGCAGGCCAAACAACCAATAAACCACCTATGTAAAAATGACAAAACAACTTGGGAAAGGTGATAAGTTTAAGGTCTGTGCAATTCTTTATTTTGATGTGCAACATTTGGCTTATCAGACTGGTCCAAGTCATCCTAATTACACCTTGTTGCAGTCTTGAGTAATCAGAACTTAGACTCAATCTCTCAGATAGCACTTTGCAATCTTTGTGGCCAGAAAAGCTACTGTATTGCTATGCTAGGGTACTTCCATGCTTGTTAACGAGCAGATGAGTCCAGTTCTGGCATGCACAGTTTAAAAGGGTGTTTGACAAATTGGAAAGGGATCAGGAAGGTGTTACAAGGAAGAGTCAAGGTTCAGGGAAACATACTTTGAAGTGAGACAAGTGAGCTAAAGGAGCTCAATCTCATTAGTTTATCCAAGAAAAGGTCAAGAAGTGACTGGATTATGGTCTGTGAGCACCTATATGGGTAAAGGGCCCTTAAATTAGGAAGAAAAGGGCACAAGATCCAATGGCTGGAAGCTGAAGCTAGACAAATTCAGACTAGAAATAAAGTGAGGGTAATTAACCATTGGCATTACCGAGGGATGTGATAGATTCTCCATCACTTAATGTTAGGGTGACCAGATGTCCCAATTTTATAGGAACAGTCCTGATTTTTGGGTCTTTTTCTTATATAGGTTCTAATTACCGTCCACCCCATCCCGATTTTTCACACGCTGTCTGGTCACCCTACTTAATGTCTTTCAATCAAGACAGTATCTTTCTAAAAGTTATGCTACAGCTGCAACAGAAGTTATGGTCTAAGGCAGAAATTACTGTGTGAGGTTCTAGGGTCTGTGTTATACAGCAGGTCAGACATGATGATCATAATGGTCCTTTCTGGCATGGAAACTATGTACCTATCACTAACATTGAACCTACAGCTCTTGCACTGTGGCTATGGGTGTGGCGTTCCCCATTTAGTCTAGTTTGTAAAGTCTGGAATGAAGATTCCAGCCAATTCCTGTTGTCGTTAAGGCAGATGGCTCATCACTTTGCAGGAACAGTTTGTTGAGAGGAAGTGCTCTTCATTGCGTAGTAAAGAACAGTTTATATTCAGGCTATAGTCATGGGAGTAAGAACTATGGACCTGAGTGATGTAACTGGCCATTTATTGTACATATGTATATAAACATTAATGCACAGATAAGAACACATTGTACCCAGATATTTTTGTTGTGCTTTCATTAGTGGTCTCATTTTTCACATGCAAAGCAAATACAGTGCATATAACTTTGGATTCGATCACTTACATGCCAGTTTATTGTGCACATACACTCACCACACTTGTAGAAACAAGACCGTACATATAAAACATTGATTATTGCACATGTAAAATAAAGTTCTGCTTATTTTTCATGCTTTGCATAGCACTGAGAATTCTAGTTTGAGAATATTTTGGGTAGGTTATGGCCAAGATTTTAAAAAATACGGCCCAAAATGAAGGTCCTAAATCCATATTTAGGCACCTAAATAACTAATCTGATTTTCAAAATTGCTGAACACTGAAAGCAGGCAATTTATTGAGGTGTTTCAATATGCACTAAAGAGGCCAACTTCAAGCACCCATGTTTCAAGAAGTTAGCCTCGGTATCCATTGCACACATTTTTCTACATTTAAAAATTACATAAACGTGTAGTGTTTAAATGTTGAAAACATTGTAAATAAGAATTAAAATGCAAACAGAAGCTTGCGACAGGTTTAAAAAAATAACACTTCACAAAATAGTTACTGAAAGCCATTTCCAGGTTCTATGAAAAGCTTGGTTTTAACCAAGTGAGAAGGAAAGAATTTCCAATTTACTGATCCTCTATAAAACCATCATGTGTGAAATTGTTAAATAGACATGAAAATGGATTGAAATTGCAACATACTGAGTGTCTTAAGTAGCTGTCCAGATGAGACACAGATCCAGTCCAATCATCTTTGGTTTCCTTCTTACAGCAGCTAATGACCTCCTCTTTGGCTTGTGGGAGCAAAGCAATGGCAACTCTTGGAATGATACTCTTCTCAGCACTCATGAATAGGTCCCTCTTCTAAGGACATAGTCGTTGCTTCTTCATTCAGGCCCTGACCTGCAAAACACTAAAGCACATGCTTAGCTTTACTACTATAAGCAAGTCCATTGGAAAAAGTGGGTCTATTTCCAGTAGTAAAGTTAGCGCGTGCATAAGTGTTTGAACTAGTGCTTGGCAAGATTTTTCAACCCAAACTTCTCTCCTTTCCCCCTCCCCCTCGCCAAAAATGCAGATTCAGCAATGCTGAAATGTTTTGTGAATTTGTGTTGGTTTCACCGACTTGTTTGTGTTGGGGAAAAATCCAAAAAAGTTGAAACATTTTGATTTTTTGGTTTGGAACGACTTCATTTTGACATTTCCATCAATTTTAAAAAAATAAAAATCTTTAAAATATTCAAAATTGAAACAAAACATTTCGTTTGGGATCAAATTAAATATTGATTTGTCCTAAAACAATGATTTTATTTTTCAGAATTTCTAGCCACGTAAAAAATTCATTATTTGCACAGCTCTAGTTTCACTCACTGGGGCCTCAAAGAGTTTCAGTTAAACAACAAGGGATGACGTCTACAGACGTTTACATTAACTATGAAAAGTGTGCCATCCTCAACATGTGGCTTCCAAATGCAGGAAGGCACCTGCTGCTAATATAATCGCTCTGTACGGTACATTTTGTCTGCCAAATAGGCACAAGATAAACATTTACAACCACCACGTTTGAATAGCTCAAGTGAGGTTCTAAGATGCTCAGACTCACAGATCTGGGCTAACAGCCAACTTGGTCTCTAAAGCTGGATATGGCCCAGATTTGGCTGCCTTTAACTCCCCAGTAAATTCTTGTGGGATGTTGCAATTGCTTGTCACACACAAACACTTTGATTTCAGGAAGTGATCTTGGGTGTTTCAAATTATTAATGATGACAAAGAAATATTTTTAGTTGCACTCTATCTTTATAATTCCAGTAGCACTAGAATGCCCAAAGAGAGTTCTGTAATATTCTCAACCCTATTTGATTTCAAGTAGTCAATCAAATTGAAGGCTTGGAACTAATACGAAGTTCTGAAATTGCTTCTATTTGACTAAAGGGACTCCATCCAGGTAAGTTAGACCCCACATCTGACCTTTTACCAAACTCAAATGTCAATAGAATTGTTTCTGGTTTCAGAAGAAATAGCTTTTCCCCAAAGGAATGACTTTCCCCACTAGGGTTTGCAATCTGTGCCTTGCAGCATCCTGCTAAAATATGTGAACCAGAAAGTCAATGTGTGTAGGAAAAAAAAAGTGAAAGTGACTCATCTATTTTTATTGTCCAGGCAGTGAGAAATGCATGAGATGAATCAGCTGCATGCACATCAGTAAGGAAATTAGGGGTGAAATCCTAGCCCCACTATAGTCAATGGGAGTTTTGGCACTGATTTCACTGGGGGCGAGGATTTTCCCCTAGATCTTTAAAATTCTTTTATCTATATAATAAGATCCCAGGGTTGTCACTCCGTCTGTGTGTCACTCTGAAGCCTAGGATGTCTACTGAGTGAACTGATGGAAACAGCTACAAGCATGGTTGAGAGCGCTTTTTTAAAAAAGAATATCACCAGGTTCAGTCATCACTGGGATTCGTGGCTTGTTACCCTCCAACTTTTAAGTTCTCGGTCATTTTGATTTTACGAATTACGCGCGTGTGATGTACAGCTAAATAAGACATGTATCTCTCTTCCACGCTTAAAGTCCTAGACCACTGTGATATCAGAGGTGACTCAACCAATCACCACCCTTACTTAACAGCTAATTTACATGCAGTAGTTTCATTGGTTGTATGAGGGAGACTGAACAAATGATGGATTACTTGGCCAAGTTGCCACGCCCATGTGACATCACAGGGTTTCAGCTACTAGCTGTTATAAACTATGTTGTTACCAGCAAAACTGGTGAGGATGTTTTATATGTGAATTTTAACCTGAGAGTTTCTACTCCACTTGCATGGCCAATAACAATAAAAGACTTACATGGGGTAGGTAGAAGGAAGAAGCAAAGGTCCAGTTGATCCCACTAGATATGTTGTGCTTCCATGTTCCTTCTTCTCAACGGAAGGTGGATTCAGATGCCTCCATCTCAGTATCCCCCACTCCAGACTCCGTGTTTCATAGCAAAATACTTTACAAACAAACTATAAATAGGATCTATTTCCCCTGCCACCTCTGTTCTGAAATGAAGAGCTGAATAACAGTAAGACTACATAACTAGGACAGGAAATGGAAGAATACCCCGGCCTACTGTCACTGCTGGGGGAAGTTAGGGAAGCAGAAAACAATAATCTGAGATGGAATTTGGCCTGCTCAGCAGGATTAACATCTTGGGGTTTTTTGTGAACATGCTCTAAGCACAAGTGGTTAAGACCTTCCCTCTACATCTCATCTGAAAGGCAGCACATTGCCCTCCGTACCATGCTGTGACATTGGTTCATCCTAAATTATAGGAAAAAGCACCCCCCCCCCCCCCCCGGATTGCCAAAGCTCGTCCCTTCTTAGGGGACTGGGTTTTCCTTAGAGCAGTGGTTCTCAAACTTTTTTTTTTTGAGGACTACTTGAAAATTGCTGAGGGTCTTGGCGGACCATTTAATGATCTTTCCAAATGTTGTTTGTATGATTAGCTAACTATTGTAAAGTGCTTTGGATAAAAGCTCTATATAAAAAAAAAACCCTTAATAATAATTAATGTTTTTTTGTTCTACAAAGAAAAGCACACAACTCATATTTTAATATCAGTAGTCTTACCTTTCTAATGCAATGGATGTGCCCTCTCCCCCCGCCATGGCAGCCCCTGAGCTGGGGCTGGAAAGGAGTGGGGGTCTCTCCCTCTCTCCCCCACCACAGCAGCCCCCAAGCTGGGGCTGGGAAGGAGGGGGGTCTCCCCCTGCCACAGCAGCCACAGACCTGAGGCTGGGAAGGAGAGCCGTCTCTCCCCAGGAGCTGCAGACCTGGAGCTGGAGAAAGTCACCTCTTTCTCTGGTTGTTGCAGCCCTGCAAGTCCCAAATTCCCCCCATCCCCTCTTCTCACCCCACTGCCCTCTCCCACCTACCCCCTATTCGCCCCTCTTGACCACCACCTCACCTTATATGCGTGTCTTCTCCAGGATCCAAGCCCCTAATTAGTGGAGCTACACCTGCGCTGCCCCATTAATTAGGTGGTTGGCCCTTCATTTTCTTGTGTGTGGCCGCCTAGGCACACACCTTAGAGGGAACTATCTGCGGACCACCTGAATGGAGCTTGCGGACCACTGGTGGTGCACAGACCACAGTTTGAGAACCTCTGCCTTAGCGACTCCCATCCAAGTCCCTGGCCCTGCTTTCAGTTTGTGAGCTCTCATGGGAAGCTTGCAGAAGGTGGCAGGGCTTAAGGTTAAACAAAAATTGAGTCAGCTTCATCGAAAAAGATAAATAGGAGCAGCTGAAAGCAGAGAATGCTCCAATACACTACAAGGTAGAAACCAACCCAAAAACAAAGGCTTTCTGTGGCAGGAAGAGAGAGAAAGTGGGTTTTAAGAACAGGTTAAACAAACACTGATCAGGAATGGTCCAGATAATACTTAGTCCTGCCATGAGTACAGGGGACTGGACTAGATGATCTCTCAAAGTCCCTTCCAGTTCTATGATTCTATGAAAAGCAGCAAGATGCAATGTCACAGTCTCATGTCTTCCTGCCACTCTAAGAATTTGGCAGTGAATTCTTACCAGAGCTTGTCTATTGCAGTAAAGGAAATGAACCTTTCAATGCAACATATTTCTAGGGGGGGCTTCCAGAAGGGGTAGATCAGAGGACAATAGTGTACAAGAACAGGGAGAGGAGGGCAGTCAGGATCAGCTGGGAATGTGAAGGCAATATCACAAGAACTGGAGAACTGATTCCATATGTGGAGCCCTGGAATGCATGGGCTTTGCTGAGAATGCCGGGGAGCAGGGACACAATCAGCTTTCATTCAAAGGATGTTCAGGTAGATCCTCAAAGGTATGTAGGCACCTAACTGTCACTGATTCCAATGAGAGTTAGGTGCCTAAATACCTTTGTAGATCTAGACCAAGGTGAGTCCTGGGGTGACACTGGAAGACTCAAGACCTAAAATTGGAGAGACCCAAAGACCTTAAGAGCATAAGACCATAAGAACGGCCATACTGGGTCAGACTAAAGGTTAATCTAGACCAGTATTCTGTCTTCCAACAGTGGCCAGTGCCAGGTGCCCCAGAGGGAATGAACCAAACAGGTAATCATCAAGTGATCCATCCCCTGTTGCCCATTCCCAGCTTCTGGGAAACAGAGGCTAGGGACGCCATCCCTGCCCATACTGGCTAATAGCCATTGATGGACCTATCCTCCATGAATTTATCCAGTTATTTTTTTAATCCTGTTATAGTCTTGGCCTTCACAACATCCTGTGTGTTGTGTGAAGAAATACTTCCTTTTGTTTGTTTTAAATCTGCTGCCTATTTTTATATACTTTCTTACTTTCTCCACACTAGTCATGATTTTATAGACCTCTATCATACTCCCCCATGTCTTCTCTTTTCCAAGCTGAAAAGTCCCAATCTTATTAATCTCTCCTCATACAGAAGTCATTCCATACCGTAATCATTTTTGTTACCCTTTTCTGTACCTTTTCCAATTCCAATATATCTTTTTTGAGATGGGTAACCACATCTGCACACAGTATTCAAGATGTGGTATACCATGGATTTATACAGAGGCAATATGATATTTTCTTTCTTACTATCTATCCCTTTCTTAATGATTCCCCACATTTTGTTTGCTTTTTTGACTGCCACTGCACCTTTCGTGGATGTTTTCAGAGAACTATCCACAATGACTCCAAGATCTCTTTCTTGAGTGCTAACAGCTAATTTAGACCCCTTCATTTTATATGTATAGTTTGGATTATATTTTCTAATGTGCATTACTTTGCATTTATCAGCATTGAATTTCATCTGCCATTTTTGTTGCCCAGTAACCCAGTTTTGTGAGATCCTTTTGTAACTCTTTGCAGTCTGCTTTGGACTTAAGTAGTTTTGTATCATCTGCAAATTTTGCTTCCTCACTGTTTACCCCTTTTTCTAAATCATTTATGAATATGTTGACTAGTACTGGTCCCAGTTCAGATCCCACTGTTTACTTCTCTCCATTCTGAAAACTGACCATTTATTCTTATCCTTTGTTTCCTATCTTTTAACCAGTTACTGATCCATGAGACGACCTTCCCTCTTATCCCATGACAGCTTACTCTGCTTAACAGACCTTGGTGAGGGACCTTGTCAAAGGCTTTCTGAAAATCCACTAAATCCACTGGATCCTCCTTGTCCACATGCTTATTGACCCCCTCAAATAATTCTAGTAGATTGGTGAGGCATGATTTCCCTTTATAGAAAACATGTTGATTCTTCCCCAACAAATTGTGTTCATGTATGTGTCTGATAACTCTGTTCTTTACTATAGTTTCAACTAGTTCACCTGGTACTGAAGTCTGTAATTGCTGGGATCACCTCTGGAGCCCTTTTTTAAAATTGGCATCACATTAGGTATCCTCCAGTCATTTGGTACAGAAGCTGATTTAAATGATAGGTTACAAACCACAGTGCTTCTGACTCTAGAGTACCAGGGTAAAGAAGTGGTTAGAAGGGGAAGCTGTGAGGGATATTAAGAAAGGGACCAACTATCAAACAAGCAAATTTCATGTTTTATCCAGACAGTTCTAGGAATCAGACTGAGGGCTTGGCTACACTGGAGAGTTGCAGCGCTCGTGGTGGGTTTACAGCGCTGCAACTTAGTAACTGTCCACACCTGCAAGGCACATACAGCGCTGCAACTCCCCGGCTGCAGCGCTGGCTGTACACCTGGTCTGCTTGGGATGTAACGATTGCAGTGCTGGTGATGCAGCACTGCTCATCAAGTGTGGCCACCAAAAGCGCTGTTATTGGTCTCCAGGGTATTAGGAGGTATCCCAGAATACCTGCTCACAACAAACCGGAAGAATAGCTGAACTCCGAGCTTCCCCGAGCTGCTTATCTAAAAAACAAACACAGCTGGTGTTTGCTCCAGCGAGCGAGCGGAGGCAGGCAGGGGAATTGCTTTGGAAGGTTCACAGCTGTTTGCTTGAAGAGAGAAGTCACATGGCGTAGGGGGAGGGGGGAGTCCGTGTTGAGCAGCTGCTTATGTGGTCTGAAGGCTATTTAGGAGTGCATAATTTGCATTTAGTGAATAAGAGAGAGGTGGGGAAGGGGTCAAAACTTTTAAATTGATTGCAGGTTGGTGATGTGTATGTTCTAGTCCTTAGAACTTGCAGCAGGGAGCTGACATGCAAAAATCCACTCTCTCTCTCTCCCCCACGTTCCCCCTCACCCCCCTCTTTTGAAAAGCATGTTGCAGCCACTTGAACGCTGGGATAGCTGCCCACAATGCACCACTCCCAATAGCACTGCAAATGCTGCAAATGTGGCCACACTGCAGCGCTGGTAGCTGTCAGTGTGGCCACACTGCAGCGCTTTCCCTACATAGCTGTACGAAGACAGCTGTAACTCCCAGTGCTGTACAACTGTAAGTGTAGCCATACCCTCAAAGCCATACACTAGGGGATCTTATCCACCCTTCTAGCTTTTGCTGGGCTGTCTCTGCATCCTTGAGTGCTTTGTCTAATCTACTTATAAACAGAACTTAAATAATGAGACCTTCAGCTCTTCCCTTGGGAAACTATTGGGAAATGTTTTCAGACAGTCTAAGTTTTTCTTCCTTCTGATTCATCCCATTGCTCCTAGTTATCACCTTCACTGTGCTCAACATTTCCTCTATCGCTTCGGTGTTCATGCTCTTCAAATACTTGCAGGCAATTATAGTTTAACCAGTGAAAGGTCTGTCATCGTGGTGGATAGGTCCATCAATGGCTATTAGCCAAGATGTTTGCAGTGTTGTGGTAGTCATGTTAGTTCCAGGATATTAGAGAGACAAGGTGGATGTGGTCATAACTTTTATTGGATCAACTTCTCAAAAGCTTGTCTCTTTCACCAACAGCTTACACAGAGCTCTTCTTCAGGTCTGGGCAAGATTAGCCAAGATAGTCAGGGATATAACCCATGCTCATGGTGACCCCAAACCTCTGACTGCCAGAATCCAGGAGGTGAAGACAGGGGTGGGTCTCTCCAAAATTGCCATGTTCTGTACATTCTCCTTCAAGCTCTGGCATTGGCCACTGTCAGAAGACATGATGCTGGGCTAGATGGACCATTGGTCTGACCTAGTATGGCTGTTCTTATGTTCTTAATTTTTACATAATTTAGGTTGATATTTTCAAAGGTGGCCCCTCAATGTATGTCCCATCAATATGGAGCTAAGTACCTAATAGTAAGCAGCCATGTGTGAAACTTTTGGCCTCACGAGTGAAACCCTTCAGCCTCTTTGTTAATTTTGTTGCTCTTCTTTGACTCTCCTCTCCACTCATGTTGCCCCCTATCATTCAGTTCACTTTCTGGGATGTGCCCAGCCCAAGCTGTAGGTCCCTGGGGATGGTAAGTGTGCTTGGAGCAGGATATACAAGCCAGCATGAAGTGTGCAGAACCGGCTGGCACAGCCTCCACCCTGGGCGGTAATAGCATGGGAATGGGTGGGGGCCTCCTGGCCAACAAATGTGCTGATGCAGGCCAGACAAAATTTAAACCTGGTCCTTCCCCAGACTCTAAACCTGGCCCAGTATCCTCTCTGCCTCATAAAGAGAGCCTGGCCCAATTATTCATAATCAGCCAGAACAGGGAGTTCTGATCACTGAGGTCTCTTCTGGACTTAGAACCTATGAATACACGATTAGTTTGTCCAGTTTAGAAAATGCACCAATGAGACAGTAGGCACATGCACCATGGGCTTGTCTACACTTAAAATGCTGCACCGGTGCCCAGGAGTGGTGGAAGGTCCCTAAAAGTGGAGGGGCCACCAGCACCCAAACCATGGCCCTGCCCTTACCCCTTGAGGCCTCATCCCCATGCCACCCCTTCTCCCTGAGGCCCCACCCTTGCTCCACCCCCCTCTCCATGAGGCCCTGCCCTTGTATCACCTCCTTTCCCCAGGCTCCTCCCTGCCTCTTCCCCCCCCCCCAGAGTCCCCGCCTCTGCCCCTGCCCCCACGGCCCTGCCTCTTGCTTCTTCCTCTCCCCCCTCTCCTCTCCCATCATTCGCCCTTTTGGCCAGTAAAAAGTGGGAGGACATAGCCCTCATAGCGCTTCAGTGAAGACACTACCTATGCCAACAGCAGGGGTTCTCCAATCAGCATAGGTAATCCACCTCCCCAGGACAATTCGCCATCAACTTAATGCCGTCTACACTGGGGTTAGGTTAGTTTAACAGCGACGGTCCGGGGTGTGGACTTTTCACACCCTGTGAGTGATGTACTTATACTGATCTAATGTCCTTGTGTAGACTGGGCCGAACTTAACATGGTATTAAAGTCCTATCTCCAGTTCCACCAGAGGCAGCCAGACTGGAGCTATCACTTCTCTGCTTGTGTGACCTGATCCTTCAAGCAGACACAGCCCAAAGTCACTGGGCAGGTGATGGGGATTTTGCCAGCAAATCTCTTTGCAAGCTCATCCCCAGCATATTATCTGCTATTCCTGAGATTGCCTTCAGCATTGCTACTTTCCAGTTCTCTTCCTCAAGTTGTAGTTTTAAAGTCACACCCTCCCAGTTGTACTGAGGTGTGCTCTCCTTGGCTGTATTTCTAGCTTCAGTACATATCCTGCTGCCATCACCATAGTGTCTTCAGTGGGTTTATCCCACAGCACCTCTGTGAGCAGGCAGTGCTGGCATCCACATTGCACAGATGGGGAACTGGGGCCTAGAGAGACTGACTGACTTACCTAAAATCCCATGAGATGTCTACGGAAGGGGAGGGAGTTGAACTGGGCTCTCCCAAGTACCAGGCTAGCAGCCTCACCATTGCCCCAGCCTTCCTCCTTAAAAATATGGAGTAAGATATCTTCTCTTTCCAGCTCACCTGTCTAACCCCCCCACCTGGGTTTGCCGTGCTCCCAGATAAACAGCATTTGTAAAGAATAATATGCCTGGTACATCTTCTTCCATATTGTTAAAAAAGAACTTTAAAAAAACTGGACCAAACACAAAATCCCCCTTGGTGGCCCTGTCTTGGGTCCACTCACTGCTAGGGGTGCCTTCTTCTGGCCGCTCTGGGGATTAGCTCCTGCCAGGTACTACACCCTCCTCCAGCAGTTTATCCACTTGTCAAATTCTCTCACCCTGCGCCTGCTGCCGCTCTCACTCCAGGAGCTGCAGCTTCCTCTTTGTGACTTAGCTCTCTGGCCAGGTCACTATGGCCCCCCCTCTGGGGCATCAAAGTCTTTTGGGGCAAACTGTCCCCTGCAGCCCACTCCCCAGCGGCTAGTCGGTGAACCCAGGCCCCCCCATGCCAGGCTCCAGCTCAGAGACTCTCTGATCAGCAGCCAAGGTCTGCACTATCTTGTACCTTGCTGCTTTTCCCCAGAGCTTTTCCTACCTTTCTGCCTGCCCCCAGGTTTGCCAGACCAAACTCCCTCCTCCCAGGGAGTAACTGTGGACTTATAGTCCCAAACACACCTCCCTTCTCCCAGCGATGACTGCAGACAGTTTCCCTGCAGCCCCGGCTGCTCTCAGCTCCTGGCTTTATACAGCCCACTCCTGTTCCCAGCTAGCTAAGCCTCATCTAGTTAAGCTGGGGTCCCTGGCTCCTCCTCCAGGTGCAGTCTGGGCAGTTAATTGGCCACCTAGGCACCTTAACCCCTTCAGGCCTGGTGTGGGATGAGCACCCCATCACAGCCCCCTGCAACTCAATATTGCTCATCACCATCTTGCTTATGGTCCTTCTGCTTGGTTCACTCCCACTTGAAGGGTCTCACAGCCAAGTCTGACACTTTCTGTAAGGAAACTGGAATAGACTGAGACTCTTTGGAGCCAACACAGATAAGCAACTCCACAAAGACAGAAACCAGCTATGGGGTGGGGCCCATGGGGGTGAGGGGGCCAATGAGGGCAGGGGGGCGGGAGAACCTGAGAGGCAGCCTAGTCCTCCAACAGAGAGGGTGCAGCACTGGGACATACAAAAGCTGGGCTCTATTTCCAGCTCTGACTCTGACCTACTGGGTGACCTTGGGCAAGTCACTTCCTCTCTCTGTGCAGCCTCCCTCCCTGCCTCCCACCCTGCATCTGTCTGGTATATTTAGAGAGGCAGCTCTTCAGGACACAAATTGCCTCTCACTACCTGTCTGTACAGTAGCTACCGCACTGGGGCTCTCTTTGGACTTCTAAACACTACTGCAGTACAGTTAATTAATAACCAAGTAGCTACATGGCACCATTGACTGTTGGGACTTTAGTCTGGTTAGTCATGGAGCTAATCACACCATAAATCATTTCACAAGCTGCCTGCTTTATGGACAGAAAAACAGGAAAATTCCTTGCATCAAATTCTTCCTTCATTTACACTCATTTGCTCTCCCTCTTTTGCTGGGGAAGTAAACACATGGTCCATGAAGTCTGCAATATTTGCAGGCACATAGATCTTGATATGAACCAATGAATGGTGCACTGTCGGTGAATGCTGGTATTCAGTTTTGTATACACTTTTCCCTTCTAATTTTCAATATTCTTTTAATAAGCAGAACAGGAGTCCTGCCACGGCTCATTTAATACCTGTTAATTGCCATGGAAGTTAATCCAAAACAGTGTTGCCTAGTGGATATAAATGTCTGCTTCACATTTCAGAAGGGACTGTGATGAATTCAAATCCTATTACAGTTGAATTTATTGCATTTTCTGTTATTCCTCCCTCCCTCCCCAGTCAACATGATTATAAATTAATGCTTACTGTTAGACTATATTTTGGATCAGTTTATTTTTCTTTAGCCAATGTAAACTAAATAACTAAATAAAATGTGAAGTTGAAAAAGAGATATAAAGTGGGTGAGGTGTCTCTGTAACATCCCAGGATCGACCCACCTATAATGCTGCATACAATGTAAGTTGAAAGAGGACAGTTAATCTGTAGAAAGATGTATTATCTACGGAAAACCCAACCAAGCAACCAACTCAGAATAAGATAGCCGTTGGAATGGGAAGCAAAGCAATTGCGGTTAACTTGTAATTAGCAAGCACAAATGAGCTTTCAGCTGTGGAGTGAATGAGCAAATACTGCAGCACAACAAGAATGAAATAAGGAATGCTTTTAAGATTTTGTTAAAGAAGATGACAATGAAGTGGTAAATGAAAATACATTATGGAACCCTGGTAAATGCACTAAGAAGTCAGAGGCCTGGAACTGCATTGGCAGAGAGAAATAAAAACAAAACAAAAAACTCCCAATAAAGAAACTAGAGGGAAAGATTTAAGAGGGTGTTGTGGAGAAGTAATTGAAAGGGGGGAAATCCTGAGAGAGTGACACAATGAATTGCCACTAGAGGGCAGTTAAACACCATTCTCATGGAACAAACAGTTTTCTAGCCAAACAGCTAGCAGTAGATTGTCTGACAATGCAAACTCAAGCCTGACTCATTGCTGGCACGACTATTAAAGAACAGGGCTCAAAAGAAGTTGGAGAAATCATGCACAAATGGCAATTTACTAGCAAGATACAGAGGAGTAAACACTTATTCCAGACTTTTCAGGAAGGTCTATACACCCCGAATCAGAAAAGGGAGACAGAATAGATTTTCTTGAACAGATCTGCAGATAATGGCAGAAAAGATGACGCTCGCTACATAACATGTGAAGCCCAATAAGTCATGTGGCCCAGAAGCTTCTGTACAAGGCTGAGCAAGGTGTCATCCCCTGTTTGGAAGCAAATCAGTAATGAAGTCAGGCCACTTGCCAGAGTCCCTGTATTGTTTTAATTTCTCAGCACAGCATATTTGAGAAAGGTGGACTCCTGATGTATGGAGTACAATGCAGCTGGAGAGCCAATATATGTTGGAAAACATATGGGACTGAAAGAAGGGCTGCATCTCTGAGCCATCTAAGCAAGGTGCAGGGAGAACAACAGAAAATTACTTACCTTGGAATTCTGCTTCTCTGACCAGCTCATCCTGCAGGATTCTCATTCCTGGAGGAAGACGGTGGAACTTCCCAAGCATAATGGAGTTTGGCCCCTACGGAAGCCAATTCTCTCTCTTCTGGGGGCGCCATGTTTCCCTGGATCTCCAGACACTGGATTTCTTAATATTCTAGTAAGTTCCTTCTTGATCACAGTCAGCAAAGTCACTCCACCTGTTCAAGAGCTGCTCAGACCTCAGGGCCCTGCTTTGCGGATCTTTGTACAGACTCCTTCCTTTCCAGTCAGGGCTTAGGGTTTATTTTTCATGAGTCGTCTGCGAGCCTTGCTCTTCCCTGCCCATCAGCTTAACCGTGGTTTGGTACTTTGCCAGGTGAGGCCTTGGCCTGTTTTGCCCTGCGAAGGTCTTTGCAATGGCACTTGAGTACTTTGAGACAGTGACTCTTGCCCTTTGGGGTCATTGCCTGTCTGTTTCTGGGCGGGGGAGGCCTTGCCTTGAAGCACTGTTATGTTTCAGTGCGCCGGAGCTTTCCTCCAGGTTTCCATGCTTCGCCTTCACTTCCCTGGCGCACTGGGGTTATTGCTATGCAGCGAATGGCATTTTCCCAAGGAGCTGTCCTCTGATTCTGGCCCTTGTTCATCTGAAACTTCAATAGCTTTGAAAAGCTTTACAGTGTCTATTTCTTTGGGGCAAGGTCCCCAGGTTCCAGCCACAGCCCACGAAGCACAGAGCCCCTCCCCTCCCCCGGCACAGAGTGACCCCATGGGACTCAGAGCAGGGCCCCAGAAGACTCCTAACATGGCATGGGCTCCCAGCAGAAAGCACTGGAGAGACACCCTGTGTTGAGTGCTGTCCAGCTGCTGGCGCATGGGAGGTGGGGGCGGCTGTGGCTGTCTGCATTCCCAGTTCAGAGGGGAAGGCACAGATGAGAGATCAGGCACTGAATTCCACACCCACCAATGCACCTGAAGCACCCAGCACAAAGCAGTGATGGCAAGGGTGCAATGGGGGGCTCAGACCCTCCCCTGGCTATAGACACTACAATGAATTCAGGGGAATGTCCTTGCCGAGCCACCATCTCTCCTTCCACAGTGGGCCTGGAAACGGAAGAGGTGAATGAGGCAGCATGAGGAGATGGGGGTCTGGGGGTCTGGAAAGCAGGGATCCAGGTCCAGGGGGCCTGAGGGGCTGAAGCTCCAGGAAGAGCCACTGTCCCTGCTCCAACCAGCCGCTGACTTCAATTGCTGCTGCTTTTCCTCTCCACAGACTGGCCCTGGGTGAGAGAGACGGGCTGGGACCTTTCCCTCTCCCCTCCCCTTGCATCGGAGAGACTGGGACTGGCTGGGACCCCTCCCACCTACACTCCCCTCCCACCGAGAGACTGGGACCAGCTGGGACCTCTCCTGCCTCCACTTCCCTCCCACCAGAGAGAGTGGGACTGGCTGGGACCTCACCCCCCTCCCACTGGAGAAACTGGATGGCTGGGACCTCTACCCCCCCCACACACTCCCCTCCCACCAGAGAGACTGGGACTGGCTGGGACCTCACCCCCGCCCCACTCTCTTCCATCTGGAGAGACTGTGACCGGCTGGAACCTCTCCCCTCTCCACTTCCCTCCCACCAGAGAGACCGGGACCAGCTGGGACCTCTGCCCCCTCCTCCACTCCCCTCCCACCAGAGAGACTAGGACCAGTCAGGACCTCTTCCCCCGCACCCACTCCCTTCCCACCAGAAAGACTTCGACCGGCTGGGACCTCACCTCTCTCCTACAGGAGAGACTGGGACAGGACAGGAGGACCTCTGCCCCCCCATTCCCTTCCCACCGGAGAGACTGGGACCAGCTGGGACCTCTCGCCCCACCATTTCCCTCCCACCGGAGAGACTGGGACAGAACAGGAGGACCTCTGCTCCCCCCATTCCCTTCCCACTGGAGAGACTGGGACCAGCTGGGACCTCTCCTCCCACCATTTCCCTCCCTCTGGAGAGACTGGGACAGGACAAGAGGACCTCTGCTCCCCCATTCCCTTCCCACCAGAGAGACTGGAACCAGCTGGAACCTCTCCCCCCACCATTTCCCTCCCACCAGAGAGACTGGGACAGGACAGGACAGGACAGGACCTCTGCCCCCCCGCATTCCCTTCCCACTGGAGAGACTGGGACCAGCTGGGACCTCTCCCTCACCATTTCCCTCCCACCGTAGAGAGTGGGACCAGCCAGCACCTCTCCCCCGCATTTCCCTCCCCCAGGACTCCTACAGCTACCAAACTTCTCCAGGAGAAAGCCATGGTATGGATTGGGCCATCACACAGACACCTAGTTAAGAAAAATACATATTTATCATGTATATCTAGGAAAGGAGGTTTTGCAATCCCTAGGTGTATTGAGCTATTGTGAAAATGATGGTGTTTCTTAGCATTTTAATTGTTGAATTTAGGAAAGCTTGACTTGTTTTATTATTGTATTTTAAAGTCCATAAATATGTAACCCAAAATAGGGCTAAAGGGGACTCTTAGGATCATCTGTTTTGATCTTCTGCATAACACAGTCCACAGAGTCTGGACCAGTAATTTCGGCATTAAACTCCTGACTTCTCTTTGAGCTAAGGTATCAGTTTTCAGGGGCGG
Source organism: Gopherus flavomarginatus (assembly GCF_025201925.1). NCBI lineage: Eukaryota > Metazoa > Chordata > Testudines > Testudinidae > Gopherus > Gopherus flavomarginatus. The sequence goes on along the minus strand of NC_066623.1, from coordinate 36,887,468 downwards.
CTCCAGGCACCAGCACACCAAGTGCATGCCTGGGGTGGCAAGCGCAGGGACGGCCTGCCGGTCGCTGTGAGGGCAGTAGTCAGGCTGCCTTCGGCGGCGTTTCTGCAGGAGGTCCGCCAGTTCCGCGGTTTCGGCAGCAATTCGGTGGCGAGTATGCCAAAGGTGCGGGACCGATGGACCTCCCGCAGGCATGCCGCCGAAAGCCACCTGACTGCCATGCTCGGGGTGGCAAAATACAGAGAGCAGCCCCTGTCAATTTTAGAAAGATTCCAGTCCTGATGTAAAGACTTCAAATGACTGGCAATCTACCATGCCCTAGGTAAGTTATTCCAGTTAATTACCCTCACTTTATTTCTAGTCTGCATTTGACTAGCATCAATTTCCAAACATTGGATCTTTTTGTGCCTTTTTCTACTAAATTGAAGAGCCATCTACTATCAGAATCTCAGAAATCTCTGTAATGTAGTTCCTATTTTTAAGAAAGGGAATAAGAGTGATCCGGGTAATTATAGGCCTGTTAGCTTGACGTCTGTGGTATGTAAGGTCTTGGAAAAAATTTTAAGGGAGAAAGTAGTTAAGGACATAGAGGTCAATGGTAATTGTGACGAATTGCAACACGGATTTACTAAAGGTAGATCGTGCCAAACCAATCTGATCTCCTTCTTTGAGAAGGTGACGGATTACTTAGATAAAGGAAATGCGGTAGATATAATTTACCTAGATTTCAGTAAGGCGTTCTACACGGTTCCGCACAGGGAGCTGTTAGTTAAATTGGAAAAGATGGGAGTGAATATGAAAGTTGTAAGGTGGATAAGGAACTGGTTAAAGGGGAGACTCCAGAGGGTCGTATTGAAAGGTGAACTGTCGGGCTGGAAGGAGGTCACCAGTGGAGTCCCTCAAGGATCGGTTTTGGGACCGATCTTATTTAACCTTTTTATTACTGACCTTGGCACAAAGAGCGGGAATGTGCTACTAAAGTTTGCGGATGACACGAAGCTGGGGGGTATTGCTAACACGGAGAAGGACAGGGATACTATTCAGGAAGATCTGAACCACCTTGTAAACTGGAGTAATAGAAATAGGATGAAATACAACAGTGAAAAGCGTAAGGTCATGCATTTAGGAATTAATAATAAGAATTTTGGATATATGTTGGGGGCGCATCAGTTGGAAGCGACGGAGGAGGAGAAGGACCTTGGGGTACTGGTTGATAGCAGGATGACTATGAGTCGCCAATGTGATACGGCTGTTAAAAAAGCAAATGCGATTTTGGGATGCATCAGGCGGGGTATTTCCTGCAAGGATAAGGAGGTGTTAGTACCGTTATATAAGGCGTTGGTGAGACCCCATCTGGAATACTGTGTGCAGTTCTGGTGTCCCATGTTCAAGAAGGATGAATTCAAACTGGAACAGGTTCAGAGACGGGCTACAAGGATGATCCGAGGAATGGAAAAACTGCCTTATGACAGGAGACTCAAAGAGCTTGGCTTGTTTAGCCTGGCCAAAAGAAGGCTGCGGGGGGATATGCTCGCTCTATATAAATATATCAAGGGGTTTAACGTTAGGGAGGGAGAGGAATTATTTAAGTTTAGTACTAATGTAGACACGAGGACGAATGGGTATAAACTGGATATTAGGAAGTTTAGACTTGAAATTAGATGAAGGTTTCTGACCATTAGGGGAGTGAAGTTCTGGAATAGCCTTCCGAGGGAAGTAGTAGGGGCAAAAGACTTTCCTGGCTTTAAGACAAAGCTTGATAAGTATATGGAGGGGATGTTATGATAGGATCGTTAATTTGGGCAATTGATCTTGAATTACCACCAGACAGGTCTGCTCAATGGTCTGCGGGGAGATGTTGGATGCGATGGGTACTGAGTTGCTGCAGAGAATTCCTTCTTGGGTGCTAGCTGGTGACTCTTGCCCACATGCTCAGGGTTTAGCTGATCGCCATATTTGGGGTCGGGAAGGAATTTTCCTCCAGGGCGGATTGGCAGGTGCCCTGGAGGTTTTTCGCCTTCCCCTGCAGCGTGGGGCACGGGTCGCTTGCTGGTGGTTTCCCTGCAGCTTGAGGTCTTCAAACCATTTTTGAGGATTTCAATAACTCGGTCCTGGGATAGGGGTTGTTATAAAATTGGATGGGTGGGGTTCTGTGGCCTGCCTTGTGCAGGAGGTCAGACTAGATGATCAGATTGGTCCCTTCTGACCTATGAGTCTATGAGTCTATGAGTCTTCTCCAGGTAAGTATTTGCAGACTAGTGTTTTCAACCTTTTTTCATTTGCAGACTCCTAAAAACTTTCAAATGGAGGTACAGACACCTTTGGAAATCTTAGACATACTCTGTGCACCACAGGTTGAAAACCACTGTTGTAGACCATGTCCAAGACACCTCTTAAACCTCTCTTGGATAAACTAATTAGATTGAGCTTCCTATGTTTCAATTATAAGCCATGTTTTCCAGACTTCAAATCTTTCTTGTGTTTTTTTCCTGAACCTTTCCCAATTTTTCAGCCCTCATTTTGAAGCGTGGGCACCAGAACTGGACATGGCATTCCAGCAATAATCTGACCAATGCTGTACACACCTCCCTATTTCTTCATATTTTTTCCCTGATTAAAATTTTTCATTTTTCAAAGGTGAGGTAATTTTTGTGAAATAACTGTTTTTTGACATTTTGGGGATTTCATAGAAGAAAAAAAAATCTGGAATACTGAAAATTTGCCAAAAATGGAACATTTTTAGTTTAAAATTTTCAATGAATATCCTCAACATTTCGAAGACATTTTGTCAAAAATTGTCACAGGAAAAATAATTTCCTGACAAGCTCTAGCAATGAAACAGCTTACGGGGAATTCCAGGAGCTAGCCCTCACTCTTGAAACTAATACAAGAAAAATGAAGGTAAATGTTCAGACAGTGACTGTAGGTTTTATTAAACCCTCTAATAGAAAAGAAATTTTTCTTCCTGTTATGTACGTATCTAACTGAGTGATAAGGGGTAATGATCGTTTCCTGGTTAATAAGCGTTATACTGGTATTCAATAATTCACATGTATCTCACACTGAAATTTTATTAAGGTTTGTCTCATGTTTTATTGCATATATAACATGACTTGTGGCGTACTTAGCCAGAGCTTTTTGTAACAAACCAGTAAAGCTGGTTTTAATCAGTTCCCCCCATCACTTGATGTTGGCTATTTTATACACAAAAAACAGTAAGTAAGCAGAAAGGGAAGACTATTGTGACTGCTCTTGAAACACTGCTACTTAGACTGGAAGCTCTTTGGGGCAGAGCCCATCTGTATGGCACTCAGCCCAACGGGGCCTGGTCCATGCTTCGGGCTCCTCTGCGCTACGGTAATACATATAAAAACTGAGGATGACTGGGATTACCATCACAAACTCTGAGACTATTCGCTGGCCAGACAAGGGTTAATTTGATACCAGCCTATCTAATTTTTAATTTCTCTTCTATGAAGCTATCAAACTCCGGTGTTGCAGCTGATTTGACCTATAGTGATCGCAAACCCTCCTAGGCAACCTCGGTGGCTTCAGTATTTATGACCCAGAACAAATGCTTACATGGCATCATTTATCAGTGCTAGTAACGTTTCTTTTCCTATTGAGTTTAACATTAAAAATCCCTTGGCAATAACCCCCTCCCCGCCCCTCCAGCTGCACTGCAACAGACAAAAATGAAACTGGAGCTCTGGTGACCCAGTCGAAGTGTGCTGTATGCAGGGCCGACTTCAGGCACCAGCATAGGAAGCAGGTGCTTGGGGTAGCCAATTCAAAGAGGCGTCACTCTGTCTGGTATCAGGACGGCACGTCCAGGTCTTTGGCGGCGGGTCCCTCATTCCCTCTCTTCCTCTTTGAACTGCCGCCAAATCACCGCTGAAGAGGAAGAGAGTGAGGACCCGCTGCCGAACTGCCACAGGAGAAGCGGCGCAATTGAGCTGCCGCTGAAGTGCTGCCGCTCATCTTTATTTTTTTTTCTGGCCGCTTGGGGTGGCAGAAAATCTGGAGCTGGCCCTGGTTGTATGGGTAGGGCCAAAGGCTGTGGGTACCATCACCAGTAGGCATAGTTTGACTTCTATTCAATTGGGGGGGGGGGGCGCTCCAGTCAGGCTAACAGCACCATGCATGTGGGAGAAAATTCCACCCTGCCAAAGGCTTGCAGTTTGGGGGACGCCCTCCAAACTACACCCATGCTCTCAATTACACAGCCGCTCTCCTCTCAAAGCAGCAGCAGAGTGAGTTATGGCCTCAAAAATCAGGTACACAGGGAAGGAAAAATTGGTGTGTTGCACAGGTGGTTGCCATGGGGGAGGGGAAGGGAAAACACAGACTTGGAGCAAAGCTGTTAGTGTAACTGTGAGTGAATTACTGCAGCAGGCAAGCAAGTTATATTTCTTCCAATTTGACCCCTGTGCTGTATGAAGACAGAACTGTTGGTCTTTACTGTAAAGATCTAGTTGATCTTCAGTAACCGTGATAACATGAATGGGCTAGAACAGTTCTTGGACATTTTGCACAGCTGAGCTTTGGGTTTTGTTAATGCAGTAGGTATTTATGGCTGGGTATTTTGAACGGCTGAGACCACCTGTCTCTTTCATGGAAGGGAAGGAGCATACAGTATGAACCTGACAATCCCAGACCTCTACTATTTGCAGTACTGAATGGGGACATGGGCAGAGATTGCGAAGGTTAATCAGCTTCGCAAGGACCTGTTTGCAAAAGGTTTCAGCCATTGTCTTCTAATACTTCTGTGTTTGAAATGAAAAGAGACAATCCCTTTACTAGCTATAGTAACTATTTCATATGTTGGAGAAACTAGAGATCTCACTTCGTGAATTATACAAGATTAAAAAAAAAAAAAAGGTCAGTTTAACCTTTTCCCCCCTTCCTGAAATTAAACCAAAAAAATTAAAAAAAGGGTTTTTTTTTTCCAAAAAGCAATTCTAGTTTTGGCATAATGCATTGAACAGGGATTGGAAGCTCTCACACTCTGTTTCTAGCTGTGCCCATAACTCACTGAGTGGTTTTGGACAAGTAATTCAACTGCTCTCTGCCTCAGTTTCCCCATTGGTGAAATGGAGATACTTACTGAACTCAGAGAGATGTTGTGGGGATTTATTGCTGAAAAGCCAAGGGCTTTGAAATTCTAAAGAGCTATACTACTGCCAAGTGTTTATTAGTGTTTTTGGTGTGAAATCTCTTATTGTTAAAAATTTTCTCTTGACCTTTCTTTTTAGAGGTAAACTAGAAGTGGCATGTTCCTTGCTCTTGTTTGCACCCTAATTAAGCTTATTTAAAATTTGGTTTCCAGTAGCAGTTTATCTCAGGAAATGTGACAAAGGTTGAAGGAAGGGTTTACTGTTGTAGAAATTGTTGGAAAGGCTAATTCTCACCTATAGTAAACATAGATTCTAATATCTTAAAAACAAAATACTTTGCTCCCTAGAATAAAAGATTGAATATCAAAAATAGATTCTCCTTCTGATCTGGTGGAATTATCAATAGGCTCATAAATATATATAATCTACATGTTGACCATGCAGTTGTGGATTGCCATGACATAGGAGCCTGTGCTTAACTGGGCAAAAACCCACTCTATAAAGAGAATAATAGATACAATGGATTGGTAATATACTATTGAGAGACTCATGAGCATTAATGAATAGTTGAGCTGATCATTCCTTCATGTGGCAATCACTTTCATGTCTGTAAAATATTTATCTACAATAACTATTTGGAAACAACTATTATTCTTCATTAAAACAGGCCCTATTTCCCAGCTGGTGCTACAATCCAGTGCGTCCTGTGGGACACAATTCTTAGCAGGGATGGTGCATAGAAGCAGCCTCACTGCTGTTGTGCCCACTGCTTGCCTTTTGCCCTCCTTCTCTCCATGGCCACACGACCACTGCTGTTTACTTCGTTATTGGTAGTTACTGGGATGGAAGCTGCTCTTTTGTTTTGTTAGCACATACCTGGTTGCAAAGGCACAGGCTTCTGCTCTAGTTTGTTAGGATGGACTGTGAGTGATTGCTCGACATGGCTTTTGGGTTAAGGCCCTGGTTTTGTTTTCTATTCTTGGTTTTTCCCCACGGGGTTGCAACATGGGCAGGGGTTAGCTTAGTCCTTCTTCCTCCCAGTCCCACCTAGAAAATGTTGAATCAGTATTTAACATTCAAGGAAGTTTCTCTCTGAAAACTCCTGGCAATCGGGGGAGGTCCCAGTTGACTGGAAAAAGACTAAGGCAGTGCCCATCTTTAAAAAAGTGAATGAGGAGGATCCAGAGAACTACAGGCCAGTCAGCCTCACCTCAGTCCCTGGAAAAATCATGGAGCAGGTCCTCAAGGAATCAAGTTTGAAGCACTTAGAGGAGAGAAAAATGATTAGGAACAGTCAGCATGGATTCACCAAGGGCAAGTCATGCCTGACTAACCTAATTGCCTTCTATGATGAGACAACTGGCTATGTGGATGAGGGGAAAGCAGTGGACATGTTATTCCTTGACTTAAGCAAAGCTTTTAATACAGTCTCCCAGCTTTTAATATGGTATTATTGCCAGCAAGTTAAAGAAGCATGGGCTGGATGAATGGACTATAAGGTAGACAGAAAGCTGGCTAGATCATCAGGCTCAACGGGTAGTGATCAATGGCTCCATGTCTAGTTCGCATCAAGCGAAGTGTCCCAAGGGTCTGTCCTGGGGCCGGTTTTGTTCAATATCTTCATTAATGATCTGGAGGATGGTGTGGATTGCACTCTCAGCAAGTTTGCAGATGACACTACACTGGGAGGAGTGGTAGATACTCTGGAGGGTAGGGATAGGATACAGAGGGACCTAGAAAAATTAGAGGATTGGGCCAAAAGAAATCTGATGAGGTTCAACAAGGAGAAATGCAGAGTCCTGTACTTAGGATGGAAGTATCCCATGCACTGCTACAGATTAGGGACCGAGTGGCTAGGCAGCAGTTCTGCAAAAAAGGACCTAGGGGTTACAGTGGACAAGAAGCTGGATATGAGTCAACAGTGTGCCCTTGTTGCCAAGAAGGCTAATAGCATTTTGGGCTGTATAAGTAGGAGCATTGCCAGCAGATTAAGGGACGAGATCATTCCCCTCCATTCGTCATTGGTGAGGCCTCATCTGGAGCACTGTGTTCAGTCGTGGGCCCCACACTACAAGAAGGATGTGGAAAAATTGGAAAGAGTCCAGCAGAGGGCAACAAAAATGATTAGGGGGCTGGAGCACGACTTATAAAGAGAGGCTGAGGGAACTGGTATTATTTTGTCTGCAGAAGAGAAGAATGAGGGGGGGGGATTTGATAGCTGCTTTCAACTACCTGAAAAGGGGGTTCCAAAGAGGATGGATCTAGACCAGGGGTAGGCAACCTATGGCATGAGTGCCGAAGGCAGCACGCGAGCTGATTTTCAGTGGCACTCACACTGCCTGGGTCCTGGCCACTGGTTTGGGGGGCTCTGCATTTTAATTTAATTTTAAATGAAGCTTCTTAAACATTTTTAAAGCCTTATTTACTTTACAAACAACAGTAGTTTAGTTATATATTATAGACTTCTATAAAGAGACCTTCTAAAAATGTTAAATTAGAGTGAATAAATGAAGATTCGGCACACCACTTCTGAAAGGTTGCCGATCCCTGATCTAGACTGTTCTCAGTGGTAGCAGATAACAGAACAAGAAGTAATGGTCTCTAGTTGCAGTGGGGGAGGTCTAGGTTGGATATTAGGGAAAAAAATTCACTAGGTGGGTGGTGAAACAGTGGAATGGGTTACCTAGGGAGGTTGTGGAATCTCCTTCCTTAGAGGTTTTTAAGGTCAGGCTTGACAAAGCCCTGGCTGGAACAATTTAGTTGGGATTGGTCCTGCTTTGAGCACAGGGTTGGACTAGATGACCTCCTGAGGTCCCTTCCAACCCTGATATTCTGTGGTTCTATGCAGAAATAGATTAGCCTCTCAAATGAGGATAGGATTTGGAGTTGAGGGCATATGCCATTTGTAAAGCATTATGCATCAGATCTATTCAGAATTGGTCAACTAAAAAATGTTACCCCACCTGCCTTGTGTTTCATATCCTGGGACTAACACGACTAGACCCCCACTGCAATCTACTCAACTGTAAGGACTGGCCCTGAGAACAGCATTCCCTCTGTGAGAGAAGGTGATAGCCTAGCACAGTAGTACACATGGGGTGCAAGCTGGTTAGGACTTTGTACCCTCAGTGAGTAGCTGTTTTACATGAGAGTAAGAACAGAAATAGCTAAAGGCAGCAGAGATCCTTACTGTTGTCTCTTAACCTCCGTGCCCACTTGCTAAAAACAGCCAGGACCTTCTGGCTTAATTTAAACGTAATTAATAAAGTTGTGGCCCTTTGGCCATTTAAAACAACATTAATAAGGTAGCTGTTGAAAGCTTTCAGAAGAGCTGATATTAACAGTGCAATGCAGCACCCACTTAAATTAATGGAAAGACTCCCATTATCTTCAGTGGGTATTGGCTTGGGTTCTATGTGAGACAAGGGAAATGCATGAATTACATGGCACCATCTGAACAGTAATATTGAAAATTTTGTATCCTGAGATTTAACTGCTGTCATGGTTTGTATCATCCCATTGATTGTATAGCTTTTTGTGAAGTACATTTACCCCAGATAAGATTATTTAATGACTATGAATGGGGAGCATAGAAAACATGATTGGAGAACTGATAAATCATTTAAAAATGTAAGTTATTCTTTGAAATTGGCTGGGGATATAATTGTGGCCATGGCAATTTATACACTACAAAAGACAAAACTTGAGAAAATTTCCCCAAGATGTATAGCTACCTAAGGATAACGGAATGAATATTGACTGATACACCTAATTTCACTTTTCTTTGGGCTGTAGGCTAATTCTTTCAATAAGAGGTCAACAAGTTATTTTTATACAAAACCAAACGGATGAGATTCTGTAGAAGCTCCTCCCCTACCCCCCCCTTTTTGCTACCCTCACTTGAATTCAGTGTTAGTGCTGGTTAACAAATTAACAAACCTGGTTTTTGATGGAAAATTGAGTTTTTGACAATTTTTTTTCACAAAAAGTTTCTGCTTTTCTCAGAAAAGTTAGATTCTCTTTAAAAAAACAACCCAACACCTGAAAGATAAAATATTTTGATTTGAATATGCTTCCACAGTGCCTCATGTGAATTATAACTTCAGTGCCTTCTTCTCTATGGACTACATCTCCCATGATGCATCACCTATCCTCCCCCCAAGGGAAGACTATAGTGCATCATGGGAGATGCAATCAGCCTATAGAAAGGGAGCATGAGGCACTCAACCTACAGTTCCCAGGAGGCAACCTGGTGGCATTTCCAAATTGAACTAAGTTTGGTATTTGGCTGAAATATTGTGGAGGCAGTTGACAGGGACTTTCCAACCAGCTCTAATATGCTTGTACAGAGCCCTTTTACTTGGTCATATAGAGAACAGGCTGAGATATTCAAAGAGTGAAAGAAACAGCAATTAGCTTGCATCCCCCACCTCCATCACCTCTTAACCAAAAAATATTCTACTGTGGCTTTTATTTGTCTCTGGAAAAGGCACTCATCAGTACAGAGGTTCCCAAAATGTGGTCTGCAGAGAACTGGATGTTCACAGGGTCTGGCTTCTCCTGGTTTTCATCTGCTGAACAGTATTAAAAGAAACAAAAAACACTACACACTTTCCTAATATTCCCTTTCCGTGTAACTGGCTGCTGTAGTTGCCGCAGGGATGCTCTGGGAGGTGCTCATGACTAAGGGGCACATTGGTCCACAAACATTCTCTTCGGACGTTGTCCAATTTGTAAAGAAATATGGGATCTTACTCCCACGACCCCCCACCCACATCATTGAATCCAAGAGGGAATGAAACAAGCATTTCAAATTGCACTCACATCAAAGTTAAATAAAACACAAATCAGTACTATCCTTTTGGGTTTGGTAGCATATTAATATGACATTGCTTAGGTCCCAACAGTGACTTTCTTTAATCAAAGGTACATCTCATACAGCATCATTGGCTGATGCCTCTTATGTAGGTTAGTAAGACAAGACAAAGTATTGTCCGGGCACAGAGGCTTCCCACTCCCATCAGGCCACCGATATACTGCCTTAAAGAAAGGTGTAAAGCTCCCATCGTGCCTCAAGCCATTTATGCAATGGTGTAAAGACCTTCCTGAGATCTGATTAACTGTAGCTTATACAACCATGTCTAAAATCTATCTACATCATCAATTACAAAACACACAGACAGGCCCTACTCTGGCAAGTGACTCTGAGTGGGTGGGTGGAGGCTGAACAAGCTGGGAGTCATTCGGCTTCAAACAACCAAGACGACTCAAAGTTTTGTTTATATCAACGAAACGGTGAGGAAGCTTTAAAATGTTCATTGCCAGGCTGCTGCAGCAGATCAACCTTTAAGAGAAATTCTGGAGCCTGAACAGGTTCATAGTGTGTATCTCAATGGATTCAATCATATTTCATCCAAATAGAATCCAGTAGATTGGGATGCCAACTAGAAGCAGGTTTGTGTGTGTCTGCATTTACTGTGAAATTGTGTGCTGCTCACTGAATATACTTTATTACATCTAACAATTATTCAGTCACAGAGTCTACTAATGGTGGCAAGTCACAAAACACATGCAAAGGCTATCAGTGAAAAATATTTCACTTTCTTGTTGCTTTAAACCATAGATTTAATCAATAATCTGTGGTGACAGGCCAGGAGCCACTGGGACTAAGTCAATGAGGGGTCTGCCTACTGCACACTGGGAGTTAAAGCAAATGACAGAAAATACTACAGAGCACACGAGAGAACAAATGAGGCCATTCCAGTGATGTGCTTAGTTTTGGATGCCATATCTTAAAGAGATTGCTGAGGACCAGAGCATGACAGTGAAGATAAACAGAATTATGGTGAGATTTAAGGAGGAACTCCCTAGTGGAAATTCCACATGAACATTTCCAAGACATTTCTACTGACAGCTGATTGTGCAGCAGAGCAATGGGTCTTTTTGATCTCCTGGGCCTCCAACAGAGACCACTTGAAAGATTCTAATGGAGCCTACTGGAATCTCCACAAAGAACTAACTGAAGTAAACTTTTGAAGGGTACAGTTAACACTAAACAGTCCCTCCTTTTATGCTTATTATATGAGACGAGAGGTCACACAAAGTTAATGGCAGACAAAGTTACTGGCCTGCGCACACTAACGCATAGCCTTTTTGTAGCCCTGACCAACAGTCATGTGCATCCAAGAACAAAGACCAGTCTTTTATCAGCTCATCTTTAAAACATGGTGATCAAAAATAAACTAGATCTTGGTCAAAAATGGATCAAGTGAAGCCGCGTCAGTTGCTGAGACTACAAGGGAAATCTGGCAGAGAATTGGAGATGGTGGCAACAGTGCTTGCAGACTGTCCTAGGATCAAATGGTATTGAAGAATTATCAGAATGAATTCTTCTCCGTTGTTATTTAGGAAATACGTGCCTAGTGTGTAGCTTCTTAAAACCAGGATTACTATGATTTTTCCAAGCCAAAAACACCCACTGAGAAAACCCTCAAAAGCTTCAGGAAGGTTTTATTACATTAAACAAGATACATATCACGTAACTCACTTTCTAAGCATATTTATTCCTCAATAATAAAAAGCCACATTGTCTAAAATAGGAAAGTTTGTTATCTTATACTTAGACAGTTCTGCAATGTCTCAGTTTGCTCTCTAGTTTGGCTTACTACTTTGTAGTATCTTCCCTTATTCAAAAGTATAACAATAATATCTAACTTATTTGCTATTTCAGCATCTAACTTATTATGAAGTTTTGGCCAAACCAATCTGAATGTACTATAAGCATGCCTGATTGAACTGAAGTGTGAAGAGCACAGGGTTATTGTTAATTCTACCTTCAGCTGTCATATCTTCCATAGTTATTTACAGAATATTTTGTCATTTTAGGAGGCAACAAACTGACAACCATCCTTGCAAATATAGATTTGGGATAGAAAATTGTATCTTTAATTTTAAGTGGGATAAGAAAGCGACTCAAAAACGTGTTTTATCAGCCATGTTTCTTCCTATTTTCGTTTCAACCTATGCCCTTTGTGTTTTGGATCAATCATGTCAGCTGAGTTATAAAAAGGTTCTACAGCATCTTTGAATCATTTTGCCCCTGCGTGGTCTCAGTTCTTTATAGTCAGATAGATCAAGCCAAATGTCCATTGAGACTGCAACTATAGTGCCATCTGCTTGTAATCTGTAAAGTCCCTTTCAAAAATCCTTCAGTGACTTTGGTAAGTTTATTTCCTTTCTGCAGAATTCTCATTTTGTAAAATGCCTGCTATGTTCCAATCAAAGTACTCCACTGGCTCTCTGCAAGTATCAATGGACTCACGGAAGTTGGCAACAAATGTGAAGAGTTCTACTGAGAGTCGTTGACAAGTTGGGAGTCAGCCTGCCTCTTTCAACCAACCAATTGTGAAGTTGTTTGTGACTGCAGAAGAATGTTTGAATTTCCACATTATGCTTTAGCATTGCATTAGATGTTACTTCTCTCTCAATGAAGTTCAGAAGTTTTGGATGATTGCATCTGAGAAGTTCTGAGCCTTCTCATTCCGTTCTCCTTGTCTGAGAAAATGGCACAGAAGCCTTTGTTATACTCCTCCATATTTTTGGATGGCATTTTTAGGATCCTGTCTTCAATACTCTGTAGCCTTCTTTCAGTTGTAGAATCAATACCATTAAGTGAAAAGGCATTTTTCCCTGGGTGGGTCCTTGCAGCCATTATCAGGTTATTTCTCATGTTTGATAAACTTTTTTTACATTAAATGACAATGCTGAATCTTTATTTCACCTTCTAATTTTCCTCTTTCTCCATTTGAAGCATCTACGAGCAAACCTTCCAGTTGAACTTTGTCTGGAGGTATATATCTAAAGCAAAGGGCTTCAAATTATTGCTGTTGCTTTCTGTGTTACAGTGAAGGTGAAGTTAGTGTAAAAGAAGACGGCAGCTTCTTTATAAAGTTCAAGTCTGTGCCTTTCTGTTGTTTCTATGGCATAATTACTATCTTGGGATATCAAAGAAAAAGAGTGCTCCTGAATGAACCTGATGTTGAAGAGTTGAAACTAGAACTTAAATTATCATCACGGCTATATTTTGATGACACTGATCAAAAATATTTTAACTGTAGGAGCAAACTCTACATTTAGCTCTCCCACTTTAGATAGTTTTATTCAATGGCACGTCTGATCTTTAAGAAGCTGAAGAAACCAATTTTCAGACCAGATAACAGATCCTCCTCAGCTGCACAGGCCATGCAGAAAATTGTTTTGACAAGTGGTCCTGTGACCAGAAAGCCATTGGGTTTCACAGAAGGGGATGTGTCTAAATAAGAGACAGAATACTCCTCCCGTACCAGGAGGTTCATACTATCAGACAGTATCTACCACAACCAACCACCACAAATTGATACAGCCAATTAATAAAACACACAAATTGAGACAAGCTTATGGTGGTTGTTTTTGGTGGTAATGCTTTATTTGTAGGCCTGTCAAGCGATTAAAAAAAATTAATTGCGATTAATCGCGCTGTTAAACAATAGCATACAATTTATATAAATATTTTTGGATGTTTTCCACATTTTCAAATATATTGATTTCAGTTAAAACACAGAATACAAAGTGTACAGTGCTCATTTTATATTCGTTATAAATATTTGCACTGTAAAAATAAAAAATAGTATTTTTCAATTCACATAATACAAGTACTGTAGTGCAATCTCTATCATGAAAGCTGAACTTACAAATGTAGAATTACTTACAAAAAATAATTGCATTGAAAAATAAAACTGTGTAAAACTTTAGAGCCTGCAAGTCCACTCAGTCCTACTTCTTGTTCAGCCAATCGCTCAGACAAACAAGTTTGTTTACATTTGCAGGAGATAATGCTGTCTGCTCCTTGTTTACAATGTCATCTGAAAGTGAGAACAGGCATTCACATAGCACTGGTGTAGCTGGTGTTGCAAAATATTTACGTGCTAGATGCGCTAAAGATTCATATGTCCCTTCATGCTTCAACTCTCATTCCAGAGGACAGGCATCCACACTGATGATGGATTCTGCTCAATAACTATCCAAAGCAGTGCAGACCAAAGCATGTCCATTTTCATCATCTGAGTCAGATGTCACCAGCAGAAGGTTGATTTTCTTTTTTGAAGGTTCAGGTTCTGTAGTTTCCGCATCTGAGTGTTGCTCTTTTAAGACTTCTGAAAGCATGCTCCACACCTCATCCCTCTCAGATTTTGGAAGGCATACCAGATTCTTAAATCTTGGCTCAAGTGCCGTAGCTATCTTCAGAAATCTCACATTGGTACCTTTCTTTGCATTTTGTCAAATCTGCAGTGAAAGTGTTCTTAAAATGAACAACATGTGCTGGGTCATCATCTGAGGCTGCTATAACATGGAATATATGGCAGAATGCAGGTAAAACAGAGCAAGAGACATACAATTCTCTCCCAAGGAGTTCAGTCACAAATTTAATTAATATATTTTTTTTAAACTAGCATCAGCAGCATGGAAACATATGCTCTGGAATGGTGGCCAAAGCATGAAAGGAGTACACAAATGTTTAGCATATGTGGCACGTAAATACCTTGCAATACCAGCTACAAAAGTGTCTGTTCTCACTTTCAGGTGACACTGTGAATAAGAAGCAGGAAGCATTATCTCCTGTAAATGTAAACAAACTTGTTTGTCCTAGTGATTGGCTGCACAAGGAGGAGGACTGAGTGGACTTATAGGCTTTAAAGTTTTACATTGTTTTGTTTTTGAGTGCAATTATGTAACAAACAAAAATCTACATCTGTAAGTTGTGCTTTCACGCTAAAGAGATTGCACTACAGTACTTGTATGAGGTGAACTGAAAAATACTATTTCTTTTATCATTTATACAGTGCAAATATTTGTAATAAAAATAATATAAAGTGAGCACTGTACATTCTGTAGTCTGTGTTGTAACTGAAATCAATATATTTTACAATGTAGAAAAACATCCAAAATATTTAATACATTTCAATTGGTATTCTATTGTTTAACAGTGTGCTAAAACTGTGATTAATCATGTTTTTTTTAAATTATGATTTATTTTTTTGAGTTAATCGCATGAGTTAATTGTGATTAATCGACAGCCCTATTTATTTGCATTTGATTTTCCAAACAAGGAAAATGGAAGAGTAGCCACAGGAGTCAACAGAGCCCAGCTGCCATATGGCTAGTTTACAAACTTTTATAACTGCAATCCATGTCAAATAACTGGGGCCAGACAAAGATCATTTTCCTAACAGCATTCTGATGTGTCACCCCGTTATTACAACAGAGAAATATGGTAGCTGAATTTTAAAAAGGGCTGGATAATTTTATGACCAGCAATATCTGTAATTACTCATACTAAAAAAGAAGTTCTCAAATCAGATTTTCAGAGTGGCAGATATTTGCTGCAGGGGGTCAGGAAATGTTCTTTTGACATCTACCGCACTATTTAGCCAAGTGCATTGTGAAAATTTTAGCCTTCTTTTGAAGTGTTGCATATTGGCCATTGCTTGAAGCTGGATATCAATGTAGTGAATCTCTGGCCCAAACTCATATAGCACATTCAGTCTGTGTGTGTGTTACATACAGTAGCATGCTTTTGCACTATCTGAAACCTCGGCTTCACTTCAGTTTCCCCCAAACGAAAGGCAGTTACTGTGAGTTCAACTATTCACACCCACACGCCATTTTCATATGAGGAAAAGTTGCATACATGCATGCTATACAGGAGAATAAGTAGGAAGCATAATTATCTGAAGTTGTAGCAGCAGAGTATGTGGAATCTTGTGACATCTAGGATTGAGCAGGAGAAAGACAGGGCTTGGGTTTGAAATTGGCATGGATAGCCTGGAGTCTTTAAAGACTGGTGAGAGCTGGGGTGTGCATAAGTGTGTGATGACTTGAGTGAAGGTGCTGCGCAGGTGAATGCAATGTTACCTAGCGTAACTCCCCCGGCTGAGAGTCAGAACAAGTCTTGCGTAATGGTAAAAAATGCATTTCCAAAAACTTGAAATTGTAAATATAAGACAAGTTTTCTAAACCTAACATTTAACATTGAGAGCATTAAACCAAACATTGTGGCTTAACTAGCATGCTGTATCAAAAGCAGGCTGCAAAAGAGACATAGAAACAGACTGCATTCTTTGTATTGTCAGTACTGGTAGGGTTAATAAAGAAAGAACTGATGGTAATACCTTGCGTATAGCACAGAGTGGCCAGATTCCATACAAAGTCTCTCAACAAACCTCAGTCCTAAATTACAACAGCTCTGTTATTCCTGACCTGTCCCTTTACACCACTCCCCCAAATTCACACAATCCAACCTCCCTCCAGTCTAGTCCCTGCTTCTCTTGAGCAGAGACCAGAAGTCTTGTTGAACTATGGCCCAATTCCATGATGTGACCAAGCAGGGTCTAGGATGATATCAACCCCATTTTCACATAAGACCCAAGCTAGGGTTTGAACTCAAAACTCCAGAAATACAAGATTAGCGCACCAATTCCTTTCATTATCTAGCCTACTGGATTTCCTCCAACACTGAGAAAGTTTTAACTTTCACAGTTCCTAACACCAACATTCTAAGTCATGCAATATCATTATCCATGGCTTCAATAATCATTAGAGAAGAACTGTGGTTCTCAGTCTTTTCCATACCATGACCCCATGTTACAAGATAAAAATGTTTTGGGACCTATCTAAGGCATTAAGAAAGCAAGGGAGGTGGTGAACCCCTGCACTTTCTTGCAACCCTCAGGCTGAGAACACATGACTTTGATCCATCTGAGGACACCTCTTGTGAGTTTCTCCAGCTCTTCTGCAATTGAGCAGAGAACAGCTATGTGCCACTTCAGGATGTGAGCGACAACTATCTTTTAGCCATCCTTCTCTCCAGTCAACAAGTGACTTTTCCCACAAGTTTTAACAGAGAAAGAATATAAGGACCATTCCATTGGTCTTGTTTGAACTCACTCAGTATCAGGCTTTACAATTCATTATCTTGAAACATAATGTTTACTTGTAACAAGACACTTTTGGCTGGAAGAAAATGCCAGGATTCACAAAGTGAAAACTGTGGCTGCGTAGTACCATTAGTTGGCGATACTTCAGCTATTAGCATACTGTTCCACTTCGGCATTATAATTTGTTTTGGATAGGAAAGAGAAATATCACGACGTAGATAACGTTGGAAAATGTTACACAGTAATCCTGTCAGAAATCTTGGGGAAACATATGTTTTCTGTCTTCCTCAGAACTTAATTTAAAACAAACGGGTGCATTGGGAAAAAAAACTGCTTCAGGAGATTTTAAAGAACAGCATGAGCTGAAAGACATTAGCCAAAAATTATTAATTTTCTGCATTAAAAATCAGCACTAATAAGAGCCATCTTAAATCAAATAATTTATTAAGTAATTACATGTAAACATTTTATATTTACTAGCAAATACAATGTTTGCTGTTCTTTTAAATAGATAAGTAATTCAAAAAAATAAGAATCTATTATTAATGACAACAGATTGATTAGAGATATCCATTCTACTGTACAGTGAGGAATTTGTTCTATAGTGAAGTTAACATCTTGATTTTTTTCTTGTTTTGTTTTTTGACTTAAAGGACATAAAACATAAATTTGAGCAGCACCCCAATATGATGTCAAAGCTGACTTTGGTCTATCAGTGAAGGCTAAACAAGTAATCACCCCCACTCTGGAATTTTAAAAATTGACTTGAGAAGCCAGATGGCAGGCCCTTCATAAACATCTTTCAGAAAATAAATGCCTTTTTGTCATAAAACAGAGAAAACAGTCAAACTGTGAAACACTTCTCTTCTGAATGGTAAAACGAGTATGATTTCATTATTTGCATTCTAGAGTTAACAGTTATCAAGATACAATACAGATACACATATCCACAGAGTTTCTGCAATGTGGCCTATCAACTAAAATATTTTATCGTTCTGAGATTGTTTGGTGTCCAAGTACACTAAAAACAAAAGAATGATAGCTGCTTAGTCTAATGAAAAATAAACATTTTTATTTTTTGCCTACTTTATTTCAATCTTTAAATAAATTTTAAATTAAGTCTGTACAAAGTATACTGTTACAGTATATATTTGTAAGTTAGCTAAAATGCCTAAATATAACAACACTACAATAAGCAGCATATATTGGCACATCTCTAATAAAGATTAACTTGTAAACCCAAAAGTACCACCTGCCACAAAAACCTCTGAGATATTTTGGATCCTTGAAGGAGAGTCATGTTGCGAATACATTAGAGATCAATCCTCCCTGGCCTCTGAAAGGAAAAAATACTTCGCTTTTGATAATTCTGCAGAGAACATGAACATCTTAAAATAGAATTGTTAAAGGGTTAAAATCAGGTTAAAATTAATTTTAAAAAAGAAAATGTCTTTAGAGAACCTTAGGTTAATAAAACAACGAATTTTAGAAAAATCTAATTTATTTTCCCCATCAGTGCTGAGGGAGATGAGGAAAGTGATCACTCAGGACCTGATCCTGTTTCTGTGAAAGCTCTGCCACTGACTTTAAAGGGCACAGGCTTGAGCCTTTAATTTGGACAATGAAAAAGATTTCATGTTCTGCAACTAGTCAATTTCTAGTTGCTTTCGGGCTTACACACATTACCACAAAGTTGCAATATTTGGGATGCAAACACTAGGGGGAATGCATACAGCCAAAAAAAAAAAATGTTTTCACTAGAATTTAAAAAATATATATATATTTTTATTGAACTTGGCCTTTGCAAATGCTTGTTTTTACAAAAACTTAACACTGATCATACAGCGTTCCTTTACTCATTATAAAGAGTTTAGCTTTTCAATACATTAGATATTGCAGAGATTCTTGTTTACTGAAAACTGGCTGATAAAAGCCATTTACATTCAAGTATACTCAAGTTTTAAAATGACAAGTTCCAAGTGCAGTTGTTTAGCTGCGTTAGCTTTGAAAATTTGTAACTGTAATATTTCATTAAATTACTTTAGCACTGGGACTGAAGAGCATTAAGTGTTACATTTTAAAGAAGAGAATTGCCTCTATACTTTGTTCTCCCAGAAAGAGGCATTTAAATCAATGTTAACTTTTTTTTTTATTGAAGTTAATCTTACATAAAATATAATGCAATACTGACTGCAGAAGGAACCACAGAAGTGGAACACCATTAAATAAATCTGAACTCACACAGATTAAACTTTGTTAAATATTTGTAAATTAATAAAATATTCACAGGATTATAAAATTACAATATTTACAGTAAGAAAAATCTAGAGTAATATATACCTTTAATAGGCTCTTTTCTCCAATTTGGGATTGCACGGGAATTATGAATATACGAAAGCTGCTTTGCAGTATAATTTTCCATTAGTGCTAAAGAGAATAATCTATTTAAAGTAAGTGACTTCTCAAGGTGGGATGGAGTATTTGAGTACCAAACTGGGAACAGAAGTCCTCCTCAAGCCGTCTGAAGATAATGTAGGACCAGTCTCAATTGCTCAGATTAAGGCTGCTGTACTACAGAACTGCCAGCAATCAGAACCACACAGGCTGCAAAAGGGGAGGAAAGGTAGGTTTTCAGCTCAGAAAGTGTACTTACTGCTGGAAAACTCCAGTCACTATGGACTCCAACAAAGGTTGCAAGAGCTTTGATTTGTACTGAGAGCATGAAACTAACAAAAATAAGGAAACACATCGAGGATAAAATTTGTAAATTGTGCTGCATCTCCTTAAAGGGACATTGTTCAGCTCAATAGCTATAGAAAATAGCCTTGCATCATGAATGCTGTAGATAATTAAAATTGAAAGAATTTTTAAAATCCTTTTTTAACTCTTTGCATTGGTCTGTTAAGTCAGCTTCATTTTCTATTCCTTGCTAGCTTCGGTCTCTTGCATACGAGCACAATGCTATTGTCTTTGGTTGCAAACATTACAAAGAAGTGTTTAAATACTTCCAAATCCTGTTTTGGGTTTTTAAGAATAAAATTAACTTTTGTCAAATGTATTGCTACTAATTTTTTTGTAAAATAACCAGAAAACCTAAATTTGTGGTCTAAACTACCCAACAATGTCCTTTTAAGTTTTGAACATTTCACTATTTGACTCTTCTCTCAACTTCAAAGCATATTTTTGTGAATATTTTAAAAAAGAGATCCTGTTCAAATTCTGTTTTTTCCCCTTTATCTAAGTTTCATTTTCTAGTGTATATTTTCAGATAAGTACTTTCTAAGACTAGGAATGAATATACTGGAACAGAACTACACATGATATTGTGAAATATCAGTCTCCTAATTATTTATTTTTTAGGGGATTTCTATGAGTGCCCACCACCACCGCTTACCTAAGCATCTGTAGTCTGAAAAGTAAGTTTCCAAAAAAGTTTGAAATTTTAAAAACAATAATAATTTGTAAATTCACACCTACATTACCGATAGACGTTCTCTAGGTCCTGTAAGTTCCCTTTTTGGTAGTGCAGAGGAGGAAAACTAGGAAGCAAACTTTGTACCTTTCAATTACCTTAGAGATCACATAATTTATATTAAATGGGGGAGGATAGAGAGGAAATGACAACTGACCTTATAAACAAAGGTATGTTTAGGGCTTCTGATTTCAGGAATAAACCGATATTTACTGGTAAAAGTCTGCCAAAAAACAAAAACAAACACAGGATTACTGGTAAATATTGGTTTATATGGAGAAGAAAAAAATATGTCATCGTGTTCCTGATTTTCATAGGTTAAACTTCTATAGTTCTAAAGAATTTCACACTGGGGCAGATGGAAGAAACATGCCCATGAAACAGAACAGTTTCAAATTGAATTGCTGACCACACTCTAGCCTGCCACCCATCCAACAGAATATTTTTGGAAATTAAGTGCCCCAAACCAGAAGCCTTATGTTGAAAGAAAAATATGATTTAAACCAACAAACAAACCCTGTATACCTCCTTCTGAATTTCTTCCCCCCATTTCCAAGCCACTGTAGTTAACTTAGCACTCCTGGAAGATGCTTGACTGATAGACAGCCTAGGAGACTGATGCTCTTTTCATAATTACTTGAAAAATTCATTTGTACATAGTATGGTATCTCATCATCCCAACAACAACTTGGATTTCAGCCTTTGGGATTTTGATTGTCATCCCACCACATGAGATATCAGAAAATATACAATATTTAATTTATC
Organism: Gopherus flavomarginatus; assembly: GCF_025201925.1. Taxonomy (NCBI): domain Eukaryota; kingdom Metazoa; phylum Chordata; order Testudines; family Testudinidae; genus Gopherus; species Gopherus flavomarginatus. The sequence continues at coordinate 36,866,145 of NC_066623.1, read as the reverse complement.
TTTTAAATAAAGAATTTTCTTGTAAGTGGTTATAAACCCTTTCATTTTATTTACATGCTTATTTATTTCCAAAAATAAAGAGTTGGTCCACACTGGACATGAGAAGAAGTGTTAAAAGAATAACATCTAACCGAAGTACAAGAAGTTCCAGAATTCTGTGGTTGAATCAAACCACAGAAACATACTACATGAGCCACAGACACATTTTTACATATAGCATTATATTCTCAATAAATATTTACAAACAAGGTCAAGATGACAAGAAACCCCCATGGAACAGAACAATGTGTCATGGCTAAAAAAAAAGAACAGCTTTAAAATAACCTAAATACAAAGGGAAAACAAAACTTTACATAAAACTTTTGGACAAAAAAATCCTCATTTAACTTTTCTGGTAGTCAAAATCTAGGATTAAAGGTTTATGACATCTTGAATACCAATTACATTTAACTTCCTAAACACAAACTTAACAGCTACAGTAAACCAGCTCACTAAGTATGTGAATGGCATTACAAATAGAGATTTCTTTATTTATTGTACCTTTTAAGATACAAGAATGCATGTGGCTGAAATACAAAATACCATGGCACCACAGAAGGGATTACACTCCACCAATACACCTGTTTACAAACTGGCCATTTTTGTTGATTATATATTTAAGTTGCAAGATGTATTAATCTTATTAGGTGCTACATAGACATGCATGGGAGAACATATGCCATGACAAGAACTGCAGAGAACTTGGACCTTATAAAGTTTCACGGCTACTCTCATGCATGTAACTCCATTAAGGACCATTACACAGAGGAAAGTCTAAGCAAACAAAGCTTTACTCAGAGATGTGTGCTGAAGCACAGCGGGTCTGCAGGAAGGAATCTTCTTCCAAACATATACTCCAGCTCGCCTACGTACCCATCATCATGTTGTTGTTTGATTGGGATAGAATTAGTACTTGAAGCCTGCTGATCCCCTCCCACACTAATTTTGGCCCTTGAATATCCACCCACTGGACATGCCTCCATCTTGCCCAATCCCCACCCTCCAGCTGCAGCATTAGGGGCAGACAGTTGCTGCATACACGTCTGCCCCAGTACATGACATTCCCTCCTGAACAGATTCTCTACTTTTTGGCTTTCTAGCCCAGCAGAGTGCAGCTTGGCCTTAAAGCAGACCTTGAAAGGAAATATTTATACCCTTTTCTTTATCTTTATGGTGGCTGAAGAATATCTGAAAGAGTTTTGTTTTAAATGAACTTTTGTTTTCCTACCTGTTTATCATCTTAAAAATTCAGGTCTTGTCTACCTTGTGTTTCCTGGAAGACAAGGGATGATTAGGGACTGAGTAGATTTATGGTATCAGATATCTGGGAAATGAAATCTGATCAATTAAGGAATTAAGTTTTTTGTTTGTTTTGTTTTTTACTCAGACTACTTAACACTTTTATTTTTAAGTTTAACCTATTTATGTCAGACATCTAACAGCTGAAAACTACCCAAAGAGGCAACATTCTTGGCCCTTATATCTACCTATCTAGGTATTTATATGGACTCAATCATGGTATTATCTGCGTGCTTCCCAAGTATTTAAAAACTGAACAATATTTTTTCTCTACTGATCCCAGCCTTCATTTAAGAGTTGAGAGTGCCCCCAAGCCACATACCTGGGTCCTCCTAAGACACCCATAGTAAGTAAAATGGCAAAGACAAGACTTGACATTCCTGGTATTTCCATGGTGAAAAACAAGCAGAAAAACATAACATATACAGCACTTTTTCCTCTTCAAGTCTTTGACACTCACATTAAGCTCAACCCAATGCACAGACAAGAACAGAACCTCATTTATAGAGCCGCAACAATAACTGAAATGTATACTCTAACTACAGTCATTTAAAGGCAGATCGACTTAATACATTTGAAAAAATCATGCTACAAATTAAATGCCTGCTCTTAAAAAAACCATAAAAATAGCCTTGCAGTTGCATAATCTGATGTACATCCTAGAAAAAGAATTACCACTATTACTAACCAGGTATGCAATCAACACAAGAAGCTTTTTCTGATTTGTCCACACACATTTCTCCATCTAATCCCAGATTAAAATGTAACAAATATGAAAACTTTAACTGTTAAAGGCCTGACACTGTGGAGCCATTTGGTCATCATGGGACTCCCACTGGACTCAATGCACATATGCAGGATCAGAACCCAAATCACCTTACAAACTGGATGATATACTTTAAACTACAAATATTGAGTATTAAATTGAAATTAATGCTGGGATGGGGAAATCTCTGCTTTAAAAAAAAAAAACAACTTTCAATGGGAAACTGCCAACTCATCAAGAAAAAAAAAAATCAGGAAAGTCCTAGAGACCTTTAAAACTATGGTATTAAAAACCATTAAGAGTTTAATGCACTCTGACCTCAGAACAGTGCTCAGCTGCTCAGAATCTGGAGTAAAATCCAAGCAATTAAAAATCAGGATCATGGGCTAAAACGTGGGAAGGATCCAAAATATGAGTTTTACATCAGAGGATATATTATCACTAAATGCCTTATAATAAATGTAGTTTACTTGTGGCCTAACAATCACAGACTGAAGTAACAAAGTAAATTGGAGATCAGACTAGTAGTCTTCCTAGTCCAGTACCGTCTGACAGAGGATTCTCCAGAGGATGATGAGGGCGCATAGATAGTGGCATAATAGTCCCAATTTCTATCCCATTCTTCATGCACCTTAATTTTTTTAAACCCCAAGAATGTATCCAAGGTATTGCTAATTATTTCTTCCATTGCTAATTATTTCTTCCATTGTGCTTTTTTTTTTTTTTTTTTTTTTTTGCATTCCTCAGCATTGAATTCCACCTGCCTTCATGCTGCCTATTCACCGAGCTTTGCCAGGCCCTTCTTAAGCTCCTCAGCCTTTTCTAGACTTGGGTAACCTAAATAACCTCACTGTTCACCCTCTTTTCTAAATCATCAGTTAATATTAGGGCTGTTGATTAATCGCAGTTAACTCACATGATTAACTTAAAAAAATTAAAGATTAAAAAATTAATCACGATTAATCACATTGTTAAACAGTAGAATACCAATTGAAATTTATTAAATATTTTTGGATTTATGCTACATTTTCAAATATAATGATTTCTATTACAACACAGAATACAAAGTGTACAGTGCTCACTTTATATTACATTTTATTACAAATATTTGCATTGTAAAAATTATAAGAAATAGTATTTTTCAGTTCACCTCATAAGTACTGTAGTGCAATCTCTATTGTGAAAATGTAATTTACAAATGCAGATTTTTTTGTTATGTAAGTGCATTCAAAAATAAAAACGAAAACTTTAGAGCCTACAAGTCGACTCAGTCCTACTTTTTGTTCAGCCAATGGCTAAGACAAACAAGTTTGTTTACATTTACAGGAGATACTGCTGCCTGCTTCTTAATTATATCACCTGAAAGTGAGAAAAGGCATTCACATGGCACTTTTGTAGCCATTGTTGCAAGGTATTTACATGCCAGATATGCGAAACATTCATATGCCCCTTCATGCTTTGGCCACCATTCCAGAGGACATGCTTCCATGCTGATATGCTCATTAAAAATATAATGCTTTAATTAAATTTGTGACTGAACTCCTTGGGGGAGAATTGTATGTCTTCTGTTCTGTTTTACCCACATTCTGCCATTCTTATAGCAGTCTCAGATGATGACCCAGCACACACTCTTTTTAAGAACATTTTCACAGCAGATTTGACAAAACGCAAAGAAGGTAACAACATGAGATTTCTAAAAATAGCTACAGCACTTGAGCCAAGGTTTAAGAACTGAAGTGCCATCCAAAATCTGAGAGGGACAAGGTGTGGAGCATGCTTTCAGAAGTTTTAAAAGAGCAACACTCTGATGTGGAAACCACAGAACCTGAAGCACCACCACAAAAATAAATAAATAAAAATCAACCTTCTGCTGGTGACATCTGACTCAGATGATGAAAATGAACATACATCAGTCCACTCTGCTTTGGATCGTTATTGAGCAGAACCCATCATCAGTATAGACACATGCCCTCTGGAATGGTGGCTGAAGAATGAAGAGACACATGAATCTTTAGTGCATCTGACATGTAAATATCTTGCAACACCGGCTACAACCATGCCATGTGAACGCCTGTTCTCACTTTCAGGTGACACTGTAAACAAGAAGCAGGCAGCATTATCTCCTGCAAATGTAAACAAACTCGTTTGTCTGAGCGATTGGCTGAACAAGTAGGAGGACTGAGTGGACTTGTAGGTGCTAAAGTTTTATGTTTTATTTTTGAATGCATTTTTTTGTACATAACTCTACATTTGTGAGTTCAACTTTCATGCTAAAGAGATTGCACTACAGTACTTGTATTAGATGAATTGAAAAATACTATCTTATTTTTTACACTGCAAATATTTTTAATCAAAAATAAATATAAAGTGAGCAGTGTACACATTGTATTGTGTTGTTACTGAAATAAATATATTTGAAAATGTAGAAAACATCCAAAAATAATAATAGAACACCATTTATTTAAATGTTTAACAGCGTGATTGAGATTAATTTTTTTAATTGCTTGACAGCCCTAGTTAATATATTAAACACGGGTTCTAATATGAAACCGTAAGGCACTCACTGTTAACCTTCTTCCTATGATAAAAACTAACAGTACCTTCCTATTGTTTTCTGTTCCTTAGCCAGTTTCTCATTCTCCAGGACTGAGATTCTGGCCTGCACCATAATCTTCTGATAGTCAAGGAGCCTGATACGGCTTCCTGATTTTTAAACAGCCAATGGTGATAGCAGTCTAGGGCCTATACATACATCAGTAGAGAAAAGGAAAAACACAGGCACACTGCACTCCCACTGACAGCAGGAGGGAGCAGCTGGTATATGAGCCAGCTACACCACTTTACACCAGGACTCTGAGAATTCTCAGATGGCCACTTTGGACTAGGATTCTGACCACTTTGTGGTGCTGGAGTGATACGCAGTGGCCAGAACGAGGAAGATAACCTGCTCCCCCCAACAGTACTTTACCTCTCACCCTAAACTTAGTTTCCTTAGTAGAATCTTGGGAGGAACTGTCAAAGGCTTTTAAATATCAAAATATATTAGGTCAGCTAGTCCTACATTACCCACTATTTTGTCAACGCATTCAAAAAAATCCTAGTAGATTATTAGAGGGTCAATTTTCCTTTGCAAAGCCAGGCTGGTGTGGCCCTATCGTGTTCCTCTAGATGTTTTATCATTTCAACTAGACTACGTGGTGCTGAAGTAAGAGTCTTTGGTTTGTAATTTTCAGGCTCACCCTTAATGTCTTTCTGAAAAAGAGGTACAATATTTACTACTGTTTAGCCCTAAAGTATACTAATCTGAATGAGACATTTATTTTAGTTAGCAACTCAACCATTTCATTCCCAAGTTCCTTCAGAACTCTTGGATGAGCTCTGATCTTGGTTGTAAAAGGGCTTTAATTTATTAGCTTTGGACATTTCAGTCTTTTTGGATAAGGAAGATGAGGTACTCTTAAAGAGCAGATCAAGTTCAGGGACCTTTCAAACTCTTCTGCTATGAAACTGATGCAGAGATGTCACTCAGCTTCTCTGCAATGTCCTTGACCTCCTTAGTTGTTCCTTTTACAGCCTCATACTTCAGTGAACCCAAATTCTCTCATAGCCTTCCTGCCTCTAACACAATTCAATATTTCATTTGCTCTCAGCTCTTCAAAACCCCTCTTAACCCTAATTGTCATTTTACATGTTACCTGCCATAGGTTTCTATCCACTTCACTCAGGTTGGGCTTCCATTTTCAAAAAAATACTTTGACTCCAGTAACTCTTATACCTTGCCATTTAACCATACTGAGTTATGTCTTGACTCTCTGCTTTCTTTCAGCTTCAGGGCCATGCACACCTTCTTGGATGTTTACGAGCTTTTGCGATACTTAGGTGTTGTCCTTGTTGAGTCTAAGGATTTTACCATCAACCCTTTTGATGTTAGTGTCTTTTTGACTAACAACCTAATTTTCCTGAAGTCTTCTTTTCCTAAGTTTAGTATCACCTGGTTGGTTTTAAGATATTATTTCTCCTCTCCTGAGAACGTTGAACCTATAATTATACCATGGTCGTGATTACTTAATGGCTGAACTATAATTATTTCTTAAATCAATTCTTGTGTGTTAGTTAGTCCTAATCAAGAATCTCTCTTCAATAAGCTGTTACAAGAAGTAATCATTTAAGGTGTCAAGTAATTACTTCACCAAACTGTGCTCTATTGTCACCTGACCAGATCATACATGGGTAGCTGAAGTCACCCCTTATTACAGTTTTATGAAGATTCAACTCCCTCTTTGCTCTCCTTCAACAATGAGCAGTCAATAGTGTATTCCTGACCAGGAAGACAGTAATACATTTGTATCCTTACAACTTGGGATTTGTCTCTACGCAGATTCTAATGTATGATCCTCAACTCTAGTTCTCTCAGATTCGATGGAAATGTTTTAGATATAGGGCTACTCCACCATCTCTATTACTTAATCTGTCTCTCCTCTATTGTTTATAGCCAGGTAATACAGTATATCTGATTTTTATGATTCCACCATGTTTCAGTAATGCCTATTATATCAAGGTCCTCTTCCATTGCCAGGCATTCTAGTTGATCTATTTTTAAGCCTTTCACACTGGTACAAAGACACTTACAGTTTTTATTTTTGGCTGTGTGCCTTTTTCTTAGTTAACTCCTTAGTCTGACACCCGGTTGCTTTTCTAGACTGTACTGTTGCAATCAACCTGCCTTTGCTCCATTTTCCACTGCAAATTCTCTCCTAGATGCAAAGATTCCTTTCTATTACTGACAACCCAAGCAGATGCCCTAGTCCAATCCAACTGCTCCATTGCACCTGTCAGCTCTCTCTCATCTCCCAGTTTAAATAATCTTCTCAAAACCTTATCAATGTTCTGTCCCACCAGTCTGGTTCCACTTGGGTTAAAGCAGAACCCAATCCATTCTAGATCGGCCCTCCTTACCCGCCAAAGCTCCTCAGTGCCTAATTTTATTTACTCTCCATAGTCTTTACACCCTCTTCTCAGCTACCCATTAACTCTCTAAAGTGCCTCTCTGTCTAGCGGGCCCTGCATGTACCAATAAGAGCATTTCAGAAAAAGGTACCATCAAAATCCTAAACTCAAGCCTTTTTCCTAATTAACTAAACATTTCCACATCCCGGATCCCAAATGTACCACAGCCACAGGCTTCTCCCCAGCACTCATTAGAAGTTTACCTAGATATCTCTGAGATTTTTACCTTTGAACCTGTGAAGCAAGTCAGCAAACAGTTCTCATAGTAACCCTGTATTTGGCTATCCATATTTCTAATGATAGAATCTTCTACCACCACAGTACATCAACAATTCACAACTATCCCCATCTTCTGAAGGGACCTACTTTCGTGTGTGAAGAACAGTCACTCTCCTCTCTCAAAAGGTACATCCTCAATTAAGGGTTTGTCCCTTCATTCTGCCTTGCTGCTCTCCAATCATAAGAGGCTTTCTCAAGTGGAAGACTGATGAAGCCAACCCTGAGATAAAACCAACCTACAATATCTATATATGCTGTCTTTGTATAGAATTCCATCTCTCCCCTCCTCTAGTGCAGCGACTCTGGCCTCAAGATGCAGTAATGGGGCTCCCAGGACTACTAGTTCCTTGCACTGCTTGTACAGATGTGCCATTTATCCACAAGGCAAGCAGTCATTCTGTATCTGGTGCAGTAATTTAGGTAGTTGCCATCAAATTAATCTATGCTACCTCCATAATCAAACTAGGAATTATGACTGACTGTTACTGGAGGAGAGGGATAGCTCAGTGGTTTGAGCATTGGCCTGCTAAACCTAGGGTTGTAAGTTCAATCGGGGGGGGGGGGCATTGAGGGATCCAAGACAAAAATCTGCCTGGGGATTGGTCCTGCTTTGAGCAGGGGTTGGACTAGATGGCCTCCTGAGGTCACATGCAACCCTGATATTCTATGATTCTAAAGTTTTATCTTTCAGTTAGAAGCCAAGGTCTGATTTGCTTTACTTTGGCCCACCAACTAAAGAGTTTGAGTCAGCACACAAGTTACTATATAGCATGGCAAAAGCCTGCAGAAACCAGTTTCCCAGGACTTTCATTGCCTAATGCAGCATAGAAGCCCAACATATTTTTTGCTGAATCTAGCTCTTAACGCAGTGTGATCAAAAGGCCTATCTGCAAACTGAACTACATATGTTGACCAAAAGAAAAAACATTATTACATATCAGTTTGAAGAATTTAATTCACAAATGTTAATCGCAGAAAATAGCTCTTAGGCTATCTAGTCCATCACCCTGCAACACTGCCATGCAGCACTGAAAGACCTCTACAGAATCCACATCACTTGTTCTCTGTCTGGTCTTCCCTTGAACAGATATGCCCCAGTGACAACAACTCCATTATCTCAGCTTGTAGGCAAATTATTTCATAAAAATCTCTCTCCTAGAAAACCTGAATTCTCTCTCTCTCTTACACAGCATTTTTATATAGAATTGCACCTATTAAAAACAAAGCATTCTGATAAACCAATGGCAAATTATGGACTCTCCTGCTCATCAGCTGATTGAAAGTTATAATCCAATCTCCCATAATCATAGAGTCAGAGTCACAGAATCTAAGGCCAGAAGGGGCCACCAGATCTTCTAATCTGACCACCTGCATATCACAGGCCCTCATGCATCCTTCTTATTACAATCCAGTCTCAAAAATCTTGGCAACTTGCCCAGAAATTGAAATGTTAGCTCTGCTGAACCAATGCAGAAAGCAGGTTCTAAAGACATGAACTGTTCTCTGAAGACATGCTGCCCAGCGTTCAGCCCCTCAAGATTGTAGCAGGGGACTGCCGGATTTGAGCACCTCTGCTGATCTCAAATTACATGACATTATAGAAGGAAAAAGGCAGACAACGGTAGAACAGGTCCTAAACTTTGGTAGACCTCCTGCACACCTAGAGTGGGGTTCACATGGACAACACATCTCAAAGAACCACAACTGTCTACCTATGTGCTACTGAAAAATCAGAATTCTTGATCATTGCTGGTACCTAATCATCCAGCTAGGGACCCAATAAACTCCTAGGTTGTGAACCTGGATCACAAAAGCCAGAGACACCCTCCCAAATGAGAAAACTGAAATAGCTCCCTGTCAATTCTTCAAACTGTTTCCTCCAGCCAAGAATTCTTAGTCTTGTATGGGCTGACGCTCTGCCAGCTAGTCTTTATTCAAACTCCAGTCTCAGCTAGGCACTGGGTAAATTACTACACTGTGCCAGATTACATGAGATGAAAACACAGAACTAGGTTTCACACACCCCTTCCCGTACTAACGACACCATAGCCCGTATTCCATCACAAACCATGCTTAAAGCTCCCCGCACACACTGAACAAAAGCACAAAACACAACTCTGTGGAATACTTAGCGCAGATGACCAAGTATCCAGGACTGTAATATGGGATCTCTCAGAAAAAAGGGAACTGAACCACTCAAGACAGCCACCATATACTCCTGCTAGGGTAAAAACCTCTTCCTGGCCAAGTTAGCTAATAGCTCTACATAAATCAGCTAAGACATCTGCTTATCTGCCACCAGGCGGACAGCAACCAGCAAAACCCCCCATGCTTAGTCTCAGTATCACTTTCAGGACTAACACAGATTGGTGTGGGTCAAGATGACCTGGGAATCCAGGTGTTGTCGCAGCTGTCTTTCCACAGCCTTCTCCACAAAACAGAAAATTCAAAACAAAAGTGATAAAATGAAGAGTTTGTCAACATCAAGATTTTTGTTTTGAGCAAGGGCCTAATCATTTTCTTAAGAGAAGTAGGCACTTTAAAAGTAGTATCATCTAACGGACTCTGTCAATCAGCTCTTATAACAGCCTTCACACCTTCCCATTGGTTCTCACTAGCCAAGAGGGATATATATGTAATTTACAAGTTCTAGCCTAAAGCTTCCTCAGCATCTCTGTGACCAACAGTAGAGACAAATTAGCCTTTCCTCCCTTCCTACACAGCTTCAGAATAGGATTTCAAAAACTCTGTGCCATATTCAGTCAGACTTAGTACACAGCTTCCATCATTAGCTCTAATTCCTCTCTCACTACAGTGTCCTATGAGGAAAAAGCCAAGGACGAGACTATATAGGGGCCTCCGTTACTTATAGCCAATGACAGAAATAACAGATGAGCCAACTGGCCATCAGAGCAGACTGAGCAGTATTACCCCCAAACAGGAGCCATTAGCCTCTGAGGTTGGGCTGAAGAGGGGGGATCCTTCAGCCTGATGACAGCGGTAGGTTAGCAACCCAGAGTATAACATCCATGTCCGAAGCACCCTGTAATCCAAGCTCAAAAACAAAATGCAGAGGATGGCCAGGAATTGACATGGATACAGAAACTACCTACGACAGTCCCCTGGTGGTCATCAGGAAATCCCAACGCATCTGAGAAGAGACATCATCTACACGCAGAACGAAATCAACCCAATGTAAGTAGAACTCTAGTTACCAGTGCAGGCTGTCCTCTGCATTAAACTTCTTACGACCAAATTTTCCTCTCAGTTACACCGGTACAATCATACTGGCATCAGAGATACAGAAAAGCTTCACAGAGGAGAATTCAGCAATCTCCCTTTTGTGCTCTTACACGTCACGTTAACTGATTTTTAAAGATATAGACCTGATGTGCTCTTAGTCTCTCAACACATCACTCCGCTTTTAGGTTTTACTGGAATTGCAGGTTGCAGAGTTTATATCTTGTTCCCAGTGAACTGTACAGCTCTGGAATTGTGAGTGGGATTCTGTTTCCCCCACTCACCATCTGGGATCTACTGTGTCACTACTGCTCACTTGCCAGTGCAGATTTTACACTACCATGGAACTTGGGGTGCTAGACATGGCAGTCTCACAGAACAAATGAAGTTGAGGTAGTATGCACTAGCAGGCACAGTATTCACCTTTGACTGATAAACTAATGTCATTATCTGGGGACCCAATGTCTGACAAAGGTACTTCAAAAGAGCACAGCAGGTACTATGCCACAGCAACTATTCATCCTCCTCCCTTCACCCAAAGGACTTCTTCTGATCCTTCCCAAGGTAACACTTCTGAAAAATATTTCCAAGAACTGTTGCAGAACGTGGCTGCCTGCTTCGTAAGAGAACTGTTAACACCCAGCCTCTTATGAGGTACCTTGGTTAATGATCAGACAAAAAGTTTGAGTTAACTGATGATAAATCTACCCATTAATCTAGGCCTGAGCTGCTTGAACAATCTTCTTGCAGTTATAGAGCATACATCTTCTTCAAAGCCATCCAGCTCTGCTGGACCGTTTTCTTCCCATCCTGAAGTTCTAGTAAAGCAGGCCTGGTCCTTCTCAGTTCTGGGACCACAATTACGGGCTCTCCCCTGAAGGAGGCCAGAGTCCACCTGGGGCTATCTTCAAGGCAAGATTACAGTACAAAGCCTTTCTATCTGTGTTAGTACACCTTGCTCTCCTTATTCATAACCTCTTCCAGTTCAAATCACTTTCTTTGTGCCCAGTTTGCTGGTTAGAGAAACTAATTTTCCTGAGTCACTGGATCCCGTTTTGGTTTATTTCTTTTAGTTTCACACAATGTCCTAGATGTGTGGAAACCAACACTAGAAAATAAATCCCCGCTCTACCCTTCATTTCCCATATACTTCTCTAATCACAATTTTATGTGCCTTGAACTACCCAATTAGCCAGCTGAGATTTTGGTACTCAGTTCCTATATGCAATCTAGGGCTATTAAGATTCATCACACTGATAAACTCAACATATGACCCTGATAACCCTCACACACTTTGTATTTCACAAATCATGGAATAAATTTCAAACCACTATATAAGATGACTTTACATGGCCTTCATGGATGCCACTCCGCCCTGTTCAGACAAATGACAGTTTTCACAGTAAATAATATGCTTCAAAAGACAAAAGCAGAGAGACTAAAAAAACCAAACACAAAGCAAACCAAAGACAACTATCTAGCATGAACGTATGAGTGAGGAGATGGAGTAGCACTCGTTTGAGAAGATGTGCATAACCGATTCTTGGCCTCACCACTCCAACACACAAATTCCTTGCTGCCAAAATTTAGAGAAGCATTTTCCATTTGCATTCAGACCATTACTCTTAGTAATTCCAAACACACAAGAGATCAGTTTTAAAAGAATGCCAAAAATTTTAGGTCCAAAGTTTAGGTTTTGGCTAACAAAATTTCTAATGATACTAGGTTTAGAGAAGTTCATTAAATTTAAATTACATGAACTTTTAAAATATATATCTATCATATCACACCTCCCTGCCACGTTTGCAACCCACACAAATCTTTTTGCACAATGGTAGAGAACCAGAGCGTTAAACTGACTGAAACCAAAGTGAACCTAGCCAGTGTAAAGGGGCACCATTAATCTCGTTTTTCTCTCACGTTATCTTTCATTTTACAAACTACATGCAAGATTCCCACTGATGAAAGATTAGAAGAAAAAAATCTCAGATTAGTTTGTCTTTTTTGTCAAAACATCATTTTGACGGCACAGTGTCTGCAATCAGTTTCACTGTTACACTACCAAACCTTCACTGTACTCAGTTTCCACCATTTTTGTGGGGGAGGGTAAAGAGGAGTAAAAAGCTTTATTAAGTAAAAAGAGAATATTTAAAAAAAATGCAATAAAATGTGGTTGTTAAAAGCACAAAAACTGGCAGGGGACTCAGAAGCAGACGTATAACCTGCAACTACTTTAACCTTTTTTCAAACAGTCTAGATATCAAAACTGACCTTGACTTTTCACTATCCAAACTGAGTTTACAGCAAAAAAGTAGACAGCTAACACGGGAGGTGAAAAGTGAAGGTAAAGTAAACCTGGAAAATTAAAAAAGCTAATGTATTAGCATACTAATGGATTTTTAAAACAATGATTTTTAATTTAAAAAAAATCTTGACAGTGTTCACTAGCAGAAAACTCTCCCGAATTAACTTCAGCAAATTCCTGTCTTTCTGAAAACTACCATGAATTAGGAGTAGATTTCTGAATGAGCAATCTGATTTCTAACTAGCCAATCATACACGGATGCTCATTTTCTACAAACTGAGTTGGTAAAGAACAGAAAATTCAGCACTGCTAGTTATACTCTTGAGTTTTCATGTTTTGTGTAAGTTCCCATAAAGTTTAAACCTGTTTTAGCATTCTTGTACATCAATGTCAGGATATCCAACTCCATCCCAGACAGCTTTGGAAATAATAGGAACAAGTCAATCAGATTTGGTATATGCCCTGAAATGGAAAGTCTGGACTTAAAAAAAAAAAAAGCGTCTATGAAAGCTGCTGAATCCACTGAAGTCCTCGATCCAAAAAGGTTAGCTTATTTTTTGCTTAAAAAGCTTTAAATGTTTATCCTATAGAAATTAAAATGGAGGAGAGAGACCTCTGAGGAAGGGGGAAGAAACATGTAAAGGAGCAAAAATATAACATGGTAACCCTTGTAAATTCTTAAAGGCCAGAAAAAAAAAATCCAAAAGGTCAGTTTCAGAGTTTACAGGTACTAGATTACATAAAGGTGGAAGTATAACGCAAAGCAGCATAGTCAAGAATTTCAGATTTTAATTATTAAAAAGTTGTATGTGTTAGGCATTAGATAAAAATGAATATCTACCAAATCTTCACTGACAATAAAAGTTACTTGGCTATGAAAAATCACTTCAATTTATAATGTCAATATTTATCCTTTTCCCCCTCCTCCCACTCCATTCCTCCCCAAATTCAACTTTTTTTTTTTCTTGGGAGACGTATAGCACCACTGCATTAGAACGTACAAGAAATGAAAACAGTGAGTACAACTGATATAGATCCATTGACTTTTTATTACAAATTTACTTGATCATGTGGCTTCAAAAAGTTTAAATCAATACCCTATTTTCTGTATGGTAGTACAAAGCAAAATCTATTTTACAAATTAAATACCTAAAAATTTGACAAAAATAAAGTTTTATGGAAAACAGTTATAAAAATCTTAAATCCCCTTTTACGAAGGTAAGAGGTAACATTCCCTCCCCGCCCCTGCAGTCGTTATACAATATTAATAGTCATCATTTTTAGAATAGGTAGGTATATTTTATTTTGCTGTTAGCATACAAAAGTCATACTAATAGCTTTATTTGTATATACTCCAGTTAGTGCATGAATGCCATCTAATTGTAATATAATCAACTCTCTTTAACTGAATCCTAATTTACATTTAATAGTTTGCATAGTTTGAAAGGGATAAAGGTTATACTATAGCTAATCATAAAAAGAGTGGTTACAGTGCTATTTTTAAAGGCAACAAAGTAATTGCTCCCAAATGAAGTTATCGGTTTGCTCTAGGCAGGGGTTAAAATTACCAGCAGCTTTCTGCCTTGCCTGATGTGACTATTATGTCTCTCTAGCCACTCAAAGTGGACAGCCTCTCTAGAATGCCTGAAAAGTTCTTATAAACTGCTAGTTTTGCACTACTTCTCAAAGAACACTACACTGAGCAAATTTCAACCCCTGCAAGGGATACTTAAAAAAGTGACACTGTCAAGTATTTTTTTAAAATAAAAGGTTTTAATTTTTAAAACTCTCCATTGTGTATGATGCCCTCTAAGAAGTTTGAAAATAAACACCCACTCCTCACCCCTATACTGCATTTTTCTATTTGGTGACAACTGAATTTTCCCTCTCCACTTCACAGGGTGCAAAAGCCAACTTGGCTTTCCTTGTAAACTTCCTTGTTGTCATAGGCATCTTCAATGATTTCCACAGTTTTCTGGTTTGTTAGCTAGCTTTTGCTCCCCCTGTGGCTGGATGGCTGCCTCTTGCAGCACAAGCAGAACAATAAATAAGAGGCATGAATCAACAGTGGCTAATTTTTTTTATTTAATTTATCAGAGACAGAGCAATTAATTTTTTTTAAAACAAAAAAATGAACTTAGAATCTGGAGGACATTCTCCATTAGATTATAACTGCTTTAAAGAGAGGTCATATTTTAATTATAAATTACTTGACAGTGTCCCTTTAACTTAAAAATAAACGAATGTCAGTATTGCAATGAATTTCAAGTTTTCTTGCAGTTAGTCATACAAAGTAGCTTTATCATGCTCTTGGACCTTTTCTACAAGACATTTAAAAGCATATCATCAAGGAAAACATAAGGCATATTTTTCAGGAATTAAATTTCTTGGCACATTTGAGCATACTGTCTTTTTAGAACAACACATATGGTCAAATATACCATTACCTTTATTCGTCTAACATTAACAGGGTTTTCCAACTGTATTTTGTTTTAAATACTGAGATAAAGAACCTTGGTAAAGTACCGAGCACCTCAGGAAAAAAAAAATGAGATGCCAATAAAATTAAATAAAATCCTTTACAGTCATTTAGTCTTTCATCAATATCATTTATAAATTCCCAGAATATATGGATGTGGATTTAATTTAAAACAAAACACAAAAATAAAACACTGACCACAAGTTCTCAGACACTGTTCACAACACTTTGCTAAAAAACTGTGTTAAACTGTAATGGTATGAATGGAACTGCAACAACTCATGCACTTCTTCACCCAGTCAGATACCATGTAGGATCTGAATTTTACAGGTAAAGATTTCCCTTTAGTCAATGTTGACCATGGGGAAAAGCCTATGTATTTAATAAAGCTTACATTAACTCAAGAGTAAGGAAGGACACTTTGCAGTGTTTTCACTGACTCACATTACTTATTGCTGATAATGTAGAACACTTGTAACTATGAGCAATGTGTGTCAATCTGCAGTATAACTTTTAAAACCGTAGTAAACAGTAGAACCAAGACATAGTCAAGTAGCAATACCAAAGCAATTAACTTCCCTAACTACATCTAGCAGCATGGAGAATGCAGTCCTTTCCGCCTCACGGTCCAAGTACAATAAATGAAACTGCTCATCAAACCCTCCAATTAAAAAAGCAGGTTATTAGACATACGTGCAATTGAGAACCATTTCAAATATCACATTATGCACTAAGAAAGCTTATTTTTACTATCTGGAAACAGGAAAAGTGCACCTTAATGAAGCAATTTAATCATTTCCAGTGATTGT